>NC_140518.1:11420175-11920175 GCF_964339955.1 Pipistrellus hanaki
AAACAAACTTAAAATGCAATATGATGTCCCATCACAAAAGCAGGCTCCCGTCCCCCACGCTGTGTGAAAGGGTCCTGTCCACGAGCTTTGCCGCTAGACAGGAAACTGCCCAGCATGCAAAGCGCATAACAAGGCTTCGAGCTGTGTTCTAGCGATGCTTTTGGTGCTTTCTACCTGTGGCTTTTCCAGTGTTCCCAACAGTCCATGAGGTGGGCTGCTATTTCTGTTCCCGTTTGGCAGCAGAGGACTCTGGGAAGAAAGAGGCCCCGCCCAGCACAGTCACCTGGTTTGGGAGCCACAGACTTGCTCTGGCCTCGGCTGTAAGCCTCCACAGCTGCACTCCAGCCCACAGGCCTGTGCTGTCCCCTCAGGCCGCAGGGGTCCTCAAACTTTTTAAAGTGGGGGCCAGATCACGGTCCCTCAGAGAACTGGAGGGCCGGACTATATGAACTACTAATTCCTACTGTAACACCTTGGCTGCGCTCACTGCCCAAAAAACCTGGCGGGCCGGATCAGACTCCTCTGCGGGCCGCATGTGGCCTGCGGGCCGTAGTTTGAAGACCCCTGCCTCAGGGGGTCAGGCAGAGCAAAGTGAGCTGGACAAGCCAGGGGGAAAGGAGATCATGTAAAGAATTTTAAAAAACGAATAAGCAAGCATAAAAGACCTCCCGGAAAACCTCTAGCAAATACTCAAAGAGAGGTAGGAGATAGATTGCATTCGTAAAATAAAAATAGGAGGTTATGACAAAGAAAAACTAGAGAACAAAAAAGAACCCCAGAACGGTGGGATGTGAAATAAAATACACAACACAGGTTGTAAAAAGCTGTCCATGAAATCTTGAAATCACACCAATGTGGCAAACAGGGAAAAATAGAAAAACACACCATTTAAAGGATTGTGGTAGATTGTGTTGATTGCGCTGATTACCCTGATCTTTACTCATCCTAATACCCAAACCTTTTGCCACATGTTACAGTCCCCCCCCAACCCCCCACTAAGAGGCCTCTTGCCATCTGATATCAGTGGGGGGAGAGAGGTTGATCAAAGGCTTCAAAACTCTATATCATCTTGCCTCTCAGCCATCCCCTTGAGACCATTCCCAGCCTGCTGGTCCCACAGTGAGGGTGAGAAACATTTGGAGCAGAGCTAAACTGCTCTGATTATCCCATCCTAGATCAACCACACCCCGGGCATACTCTGAGATAGGCGCGTATGGCCCAGTCACCATTAGCCACGCGACCGAGTCCAGCCCAAGTCAGTGACTCTCAGCCACAGATTCCTGAGAGTAAGTAGTTACATTGCAAGCCACCAGGTTTCCAGTTGGCTTGTACGATAGCATCGTTATAACCATATTTAATGCAAGTATCAACCCGGGAACTGGTGCCCGATGAAGAGGAAAATAGAAGGAAGAGGGTTATCCAAAAAATAGTTCAAGGGACTTTCCCAGCATTAAAAGAGCGGAGCCTCCAGAGGCAAGGGCCTAACGGGCCTACCCAGTGCCCCAGACAACAGACAGCTCCACCCCTGAGGCATGTTATTGTAAAAAGTCAGAACATACAAAGAGATGGCCCTAAAAGCGTCTGGCAAGAAAAAAACCAGGTTTCATACAAAGGAGCAGGAGTCAGGACGGCTGTAAGACTTCTCAAGAGCAAAACCGGATACTACCGTGTTTTCCCGAAAATAAGACATCCTCCGAAAATAAGACCTAGCGCATGGAAAGATAAGACATCCCCTGAAAATAAGACCTAGGGCAACTTTGGGAGAAAAAATTAATATAAGACACTGTCTTATTTTCGGGGAAACGGGGCAGATAACAGTGAGCAGTTTAAATGTGCCAGGGAAATTGTTTCCCACGTAGAATTCTACACGTGGACACGCCACTAAATCGAAGTTGAGGCTAGAAATGGTTTTTAGATACGGAAGGGTTCAGGAAATTCAGGTTGCACACGCTTTCCCTGAGTGCGCTACCACAGGATACCCTCCAGCAAAAGTGGGAACTAAACCAAAAAGGAGAATCCAGGAAACAGGAGACTCGGGCCTGGAGCCTGGCCGAGGGAGTGCCCCGGACAGACACCTTTGCAGCAGGCTGGGTTAAAACAAGACAGTCAGGGCCCCTGGAGGCCAGAATCCAGGGAGAGAGAGCAGGGAGCCATAGACGAGCTGATGTAAAACAACGCTTGTGAACAGAATATGAATAACAACGGTGTGGCAGGGCTGATGCACTATTTGGATACATTTTTTTAAATGATGCAATTGAAAATGTGAGGTGATCATTACCTTTGGGGATATGTATCCAGATAGTTAATACTGGGTATCAGGATAAATGATGGCAGTTTATTTCTCACTCACAGCACATTTCTTTTTCTCTCTCATCAATGTTTCTAACTCTCTATCCCTCTCCCTTCCTCTCTGTAAAAAATCAATAAAATATATCAAACAAATAAATAAAATGTGCCGTCCCCAGGAGAGCAAGAATGGAGGTAGGAAGGGCAGGGAAAGAATGGGTTTTGTATTATAAGCCTTGGGGTATTTTACATGTTTTTCAATTTGCATATATCTTTTAAATCTTTTTTTTAAAAAATATATATTTTATTGATTTTTTACAGAGAGGAAGAGAGAGGGATAGAGTTAGAAACATCGATGAGAGAGAAACATCAACCAGCTGCCTCCTGCACACCTCCTACAGAGGATGTGCCCGCAACCAAAGTGCATGCCCTTGACCAGAATCGAATCCGGGACCTTTCAGTCCATAGTCCGACGCTCTATCCATTGAGCCAAATCGGTTTCGGCAATTTGCATATATCTTATTAGGACAGTTTTTAAAGCAAATAAAAAAATGAATGCTTAAAAAAAACAAAACACCTGCATTTGCTGGTCATTAATGACGGCTCGGTCTGACCTTCTAAGGCTTTTGAATGCTAAGCACCCAACGGAGAAAGCTTGTGTACAATGAGGCTTGTCTGAACGCACACTGTTGCAAGCCCTGGGTAGGAGGAATCCAAACAAAGAAACACCTTGTGTTGATCTGAGCAGGAGAGGTCCCTGTGAGATCTGGAATGAGCAAGACCCGGTCCGGGCACCACCGCAGCCTCCGGGTCCCCGGGGACCCCCAGGCCCCAGAGCTCTGGAAGGGAAGGCGGCCATGTCTGCCCCACGGTCCCCGGCAGGCACCGCAGGCATCAGCCGTAACGAGAAGTGACAGGTACAATGGCTGGGAGAGCATCCTGGCTTGGAGCTCGAGCTGCCCGGAGGGCTGGGGGGGCATCTCAGGCTGTCAGGGGGGTCCCCAAACACTTTGATGCCGCAGCCAATCTGGTCTACACCATTAGCATCGCATTAGCTTGTGCAGAGGCCGAACCGGGGCTTGGTCACTAGCCCAGCTTTGGGTGGAGAGGAGACCGGGAACCCGGATGACAGTGAGGCGGGCCGGCAGTGTCACCCCCTCCGCAGTCCCCCCCCCCCCCCCCCCCCCCCCCCCGCTGTCAGGAGCCGCAGCAGGACGTGGCCCGGCCGGGGCGCAGACGCCGCCTCCAGCACCTCCCTTGAGCTCTCGCGGAAAAGATAACCGAGACCCCAGGCAGCAAAGGTCTCCCTCAGGGGTCAAGTCACTGCCGGCTTCCAGTCCTTCAGAGGCTGAAGATGACCTTGACCATAGCCCTTCAGAGCCTGCCCCCTGCCTCCTCCTCCCGCCGCGTGGCTCCTCTTCACCGCCCCAGCGTTTAAGCCCAGAACATCCCCAGCCCCTGCTCCGCAGCCCACTCGGCCTGGCCAATGGAATCTAAGTCACCCATGTTTAGATTCAGCAAAAGTGGGAACTAAACCCATCCACCTCTAGACACGGGGATGCCAGGATCACCTCCTGCCACGGAGAACACGAAGCCAGGCCACAAAAGGGGTTCGCCTCCACCCAGCTCCCAGCCCTGCCTGCCCATCTCCTTCCGGCTTCTCCGCCTCTCTTCGCTGCCAGCCGGAGGGGCAGTTGGGGCCTGACTCCCAGGCCTCATGGGGGGCGTGGGCTGAGTTCATCCCTCAACTCCATTCAAATGCTCCTGGACCACTCCCCTCCCAACGCCCCGGCTCTTAGTTCAGGGGAAGGGGCATGAGGATGGGTCAGCTCGCATGGAGGCGGGGTATATTGGAGGGCCCACTGACCTGGCTAGGGAGGCAGAGACCCGGGTTCCAGGACAGGCTCTGTGACTGGCTGCTACACAACCCTCCCTGGGTCTGGCCTCGGCCCCGCTGTCAGCGGAGGGCAGGGTGGGGCCGGCTGTCACATCCCCCCGGGCCGATAAGGGGCTAAGACTGGGCTTCTTTGGGATGTCCATTTCCACGGAAGCGGGGACGATGGAAGCTGCGGCCATGGCTCCATCCATCCCCTGTTCCCGCACAAACCAGCCCGAGAGGTTTCAGAGAGCCTTTGGGTTTGGGAGGCCTCCCATGCGGTGCCTCTCCGGCCCCTCTCCGGCGGGGAGAGTCTCCCAGCGGCACATCCCGGGAAACAGCGGGAGATGTGCTCCGTGCCGAGCACCAGACACCGGATGGGTGAGATAATCACAAATCCACAAACGGCAACAAGATAAAATTATCATTACATGAAATTAAATTATTAATTAGCACCTCCGAAAAAAGACCAACACCACCTGGTCTTGGATCTTGAAAGCTGTCTTTCTGAAAGTAACAGGAATATCAAAATAGTTTATCAGTGCTCCGCAGTGTGGGCCCGGTATCCCTCTCCCCCACCACCCGCCCCCAGGCTGTGGTTGCCAGAAGCCTGATGGCCAGGGATCCAGCCAGGCAGGCCTAGTGGGGCTGGAACCAGTCAGTTTGGGTGAGGTTAGCAAGGGAAGGGAAGCAACTCACATGACCCATATTTTTTTTTTTTTGGCTGGGGAAACTGAGGCACAGGACAAGGGGAAAGAGCCATGGGAGCTGGCTCAGGGACGATGGGGAGTTTGTATGCTAGGCTGGGAGGGGGTAAGTCCTGTGTCTCCCTGATGTCTAAGGATGAAGGATGGTCATTCATTCAGTGAACTGCTGTTGTGAGCCTTCTGTGTCCCAGGACCAAGAATACAGAGGCGAAGCCATAGTCCTTGCCCACAAAGAGCATAATATCTGATAGGCTGGACCAGTGGGTCAGCTGTTTCTTCTGTCTTTCTACCCCACCTCAAGCCATAGGGTGAATCCCTTTATCATCATCATCATCATCATCATCATCACCATCACCATCCTCTGCCACCAGCTCCTATTCCTACCTCCCACACACACTCCTGGAATCCTAGAACCACAGCTGCTTAATGGCGGGGGGGTGGGGGGTGGGGGGGAGAAGAGCCTCTTCCTCATCGGGCATCCTTCCTCTCATGACCCAGTGGAGCACTCCCAGCCATCAGGAGCTTTCTCGCTGCCTCATCAATCAGCCCCTGGCATCTCTGGGGAGCAATTTCTCACTCATTCATTTACTCACTCATTCAACAAGCATTTACCAAGCAACTACAAGGAGCCATCTCAGGACCAGTTCTTGGAGATGCCGAGAGAAACCCAGCCCAATACATTCTTCCAGAAAGCTCTCAGGGCCACGGGAGAGGTAAACAAATAACCAAGGGACGGCAATACGGTGCCGCGTGCAGGTAGGACAGGAGGCGTGTGCTCGCGTCAACCCTGCACGGCAATCCTGCCAGGTGGGAACCACGGCCGGCCCCATTTTACAGATGGAAAAACTGAGCACAGGGAGGCGAAGGACCTTGCCCAAGGAGAAGGGCCAGGAGTTACGCCAGAGCTGCCTGACTCCGGAGGGGCTGTCTTGGCCCCTCTGCTAGGACATGTCCCGCCTTGCTGATGGATGGACGCTGCAGCCCTGAGATGTGTCCATCTCTGCCTCCCACATGCCCCCTCCATGTGCCCCAAATGGGACAGAGCCAATGGCACAGACTCTCCTCCAGCCCCGTATTCACCCTGGCTCTGGCTAGAGGAGGCCTGGATAATTCACAGCCCATGCCCATGTCCCAATCCGGGAGCGGACTCCTGGTGGCCAGGCTGGAGAAGGGGCAAAGGCCAGGGCAGCTGGGCCTGGGCCTGGATGGCGGGGGAAGGAAGAGGGCTGTGGTGGGGTTCTGAGTGCCACTCACGGCCAGGAAGGGAAGCATAAACAAGGCTCGATGAATTATTCACCAGGCAGCTGCCGACGCAGCCTGCGGGTGGAGATGGCATCAGAGTGTGCAAATCCGAAGTCACCACTCGGCAGGGCAGCCTGTGTGCCCACCGTGGCCAGGCTCTGCCTGGGAGCCCAGAGGTCGAGGGGACACAGGCAGAAGGCCCAGCACAGGCCCCTCCCAGGAGGTGGCAGGGCCCGAGAGAGACAGAGCCTGTGTCCCGGGGCTGGGCGTGCCCCACGGTGCACAGGAAGGTGACAGGGTGGACGCCAAAGGCTGGGGCAGCTGGGCTTGGTCACAGCAGACTCAGAGCAGTGCAGCCTGGGAAACCATGAACCTGGCTGAGTCTCGGTTTCTCAGCCAGAAGGGGGACACCATGAGCGTGGTTCGGGTGAGGCCCAAATGCTACCAGGTGGCCAGGATGGCCGCTCCACTGCGACCGGCATCCCGCACTCGTGGTCCAGTCCTAAACTCAATCCTGGGCACCCGGTGACCGCAGGGCCTCTCCCCTCATCCCCCAGGCCAGTGAGGCCGGAGGTCTGGGCCTCCAGCAGCGTCTCCTATGGCTCCCCGCTGTCTTCCCGCCTCCATGGCCCCTGCTGTGAGCGCTCCCTCGGGGAGAAGGCTGAGGTTCTGCACGATTTCTGCTGAGCCAGGCCACCCCCCCCCGCCCCCCCCTTGTAAGCAGCACAGGGCCAGCTACATGGAACTGGCCGGCAGAGACCACACTCCCCCACTGATTGCTGTGTGGCCTTGGGCCCGCCCCTTCCCCTCTCTGGGCCTCAGTATCTAGACAAGAAGGCCCCTCAGACCCCTGTGGCTCTGGCCTCAATGACAACAAGACGGAGGGTGGGAGAGAGGGGCTGGCTGGGCCTGCTGGGGTTGGAGGTGGTCAGAGCGGAACTTTTTCCGAATCCAGAGTGGGGGTCCGGTCTTCCTTCAGGAGATTCCAGTTTCTCTCTTCCCCAGAGAGCACATGTTCTGAGAACAGGGTATCCCAGCAGCCAGCGGCTGTGAGGTACTCAGACCCACCCCATCACCACCCGGGCTCCCAGCCTCGCCTTCCAGGGCAGGCCGGTTCCCCGGGTGTGACTCCCACCATGAGGACGGCAGCAGCCGCCCGGGAAGCTGGTATGTGGCACAAGCACAGCAGCTGAGAAGGAGCAGAGCCCATCCTGGGACCCCAGACCAGCCCCGGAGCCTCCGTCCATCCGTCCGTCCGTCCGTCATCCAGAGTGAGGCTGGACTCTGAAGCAGAGCCACCATTCGGTCACTGACGCTGCCGGCACCACATTCCTCCTGCCCGCACCCCCGGGCAGCTCCATGCAGGCTGGAGGGCTCAGCAGGACATCCCTTGAACTTGAAAGGGGTCTGTCGAGCGAGTCTGTACACCCTTGAGTGAGTCTCCTGCCCTCTCCGAGAGGGTCCATACCCGCACTGTTCACCCCGCCCCGGATGCCACCGTGTGGCTCTGATGGGCCGCCCTCTGTGTGTGCCCCCCGCATGGCAGGGGCAGTTCAGGTCAGAACGGGCTGAAGCAGAGAGGAGGAGGCCCGGGTGAGGAGAAGGGCCTGGCAGGGGGCAGGAGGGCGGAGGGTGCTCTGAGCAGGAGCCGGGGCGGCTGCCTAAGTGCTCGGTGATAAATAAGTGATATCGGCCACCACCTAATGCCTCCACAGCGCCGGCCGCCAGGGCGGGAGGGGAAGTGTGTTACCGCCCCCGGCTGCCTCGCGGTCTCACTCACTTACTGAACCTCATGCATCCTTAATGCGCTCCGGGGACAGGCTGGCCCTGAGGGCACCGAGCCTCCGCGGAGCTGGAGGTGAAGGCATGAGGAGAGCTGATCCCTTTGGTCCCCAGCAATGCTCACCCCTGGGTGGGTGGGTGGGGGGGACTCCTGGGAGGCAGACAGCAGAGGCCTGCAGGCTCTGGGGCACCTGTCCCTTCCACGCTGGTGAGGAGGGAGCGATGGAGGGAGGGCTGGATGCCTTTGTCCGGGGGGGGGGGTTCTGGGGGGCCTGGGTTCTCACTCACTCTCTTTTCAGTCTCTTTGTTCCCACAGCCTCAGTTTCCCCACCTGCAAAACAGAGAGCGTCCTGGAGCTTGGGAAGCCTTGGTCCAAGCCAAGGACCCCTGGTGTCTCCACTAGGGGGAGCTGGTAAACACCCCAGAAACGGAGGCTTCTTCCTCTGGTGATGGGAAGAGCAAAGTGCAAGGGCCCAGAGGGACCGCTTCGCCTGCCCCTTCCCAACTGCACAGGAGGGGAAACTGAGGCCCACACAGAGGGAATGACTCACCTGGGGCCACACAGCGAGGTCTGGGGTCCCCATGCGGCACCCTCCCATCCCGCTGGGCCTTCAGGGGTGGCGAGGAGGCCTCTGCTGCCAGAACTGGAGTGAAAGAGGAAAGTCCCGGAGCCCTGGGGGCCAGAAAGCCCGGGAGCCGCCCTCCCGCCCGCCTGGCCGGCTGGGTGGCGTCGGTGGCCTCTGCCTCTGGGCTCCTGTGCCCCATCTTCGGATAAAGGAGGATGGCCACGCTGCAGGGGGGTGTCCCGGAGCCGTCTTTAAGGGTGCCAGAGGCGTGCACTGAGCACCCCAAATTCCAGGTGCCACTAACTGACAGGGCAGGCAGGAAAAGGGGAGCAGTGTGGTTTCCGAAATTCCTCCCGTGGCCAAGAGGCCAAGGTCAGAAACAGTAGGCGGGTCTTTAAAAAATGAACGAAGCGTTACCCTAGGTCCAGCAGTTCCACTTCTGAGGGTACTCCCTTTTTCCCCCCCGCCCCCCCCAAGAAGGCGAGGCACAAAGGCAAACAGGTCCTTGCACACTCACACTCATAGCAGCGTTGATCACACAGCCGGGAGATGAATGGTGGCAAGCTGTGGCGTGTTCGTGAAACGGAGTATTATTCGGCCTTAAAAAAGGAAATGCAGACACCTGTGACAACGTGGATGGACCTCGAAAACACCATGCTAAGTGCAGGAAGCCGATCACGGGAAGACAAAGACCGCACGATTCCGCGAAGGTGAGCTCCCCGGAGCCAGTCACCCAGACAGGAAGTAGAAGTGTGGGGGGGGGGGGCGGCTGGCAGGGGCTGGGAGAAGCGAGAACTGGGGGTTAGTAATGAGTGGATTTAACATTTCAGTTCTGCAAGATGGAGCCGTGCTGGGGACTGGCTACACAAGAGCACTTTATACACTTAAAAAACGGCTAAGAGGTTACATTTTATGTGATGTGTGTTTACCACACTCGGAAGATTTTTAAAGAAAGAAAGAAACTACGGGCAGGCGCTGAATGCAGAGGTCTGACACGTCTTGCATACCAAGTGTATTTCCTTTTAAAAAGAGAAAAAGACACCACGGAGACTTGTTATTTAAAGAAATTGTTGTGTAGCCTTTTGTCACACCCAGAGCCCTCTCAGTGCGCGAGAACGCCACCCTCACCCAGCGGCTCCGGGCAGTGGGGGGCCGTCCCGGTCTGCAAACAGGACATTTTCTCCGCACAGCGTGCCTGGCGCCAGCACCCTGCCCCGGTGAGGCTGGTGGGGCGGATGCCCTGTCCCTCCTGCTGGGGAATAACCCGTGGGTCTTAGGTTCCACATGGAAGGCCCTCCGTGGTCTGGCATCAGGACAACTGCAGGCCACCCCCTCTGCCTCCCCATCTGCGATGGGCATCCCCCCGTCCCTGTCCACTGCCCGCGGAGGTCACCCCTCAGAAGCGGCCCTGGTCCCCAGGAGAGCCAGTCTCTGCCTCTAGGCTGGTGGTCGGCAAACTGCGGCTCGAGAGCCACATGTGGCTCTTTGGCCCCTTGAGTGTGGCTCTTCCACAAAGCACCACAGCCCAGGCGAGTCTGTTTTGAAGAAGTGGCGTTAGAAGAAGTTTAAGTTTAAAAATGTGGCTCTCCAAAGAAATTTCAATCGTCGTACTGTTGCTATTTGGCTCTGTGGACTGATGAGTTTGCCGACCACTCCTCTGGGCTTCCCGGCTCCCGTGGTTTCTCGGTTAATCCGGGGCTGTGAGCTCCTTGAGGGAGCGGCTGTGTCCTGTTCAAGTGGTCTCACCCCAGGTTCAGAACCAGCCTCCAGCCGGGCACACAGTAGGCGCTCAAGAACCTCTGTGAAAACAAAGTGAGACTATTCCTGCCGGTGTTTCTGTGTTATCGACCCAGATAGAAAAACAAAGTCCCACGGAACCGGAGCCACCCAATGGGGACCACTTTTTTTTTTTTTTTTTTTTTAATTTAATAAGTCTTTATTGCTCAGATTATTACAATTGTTTCTCCTCCCCACCCCCCCATAGCTCCCTTCCACCCGGTTCCCACCCCACCCTCTGTCCTTACCTCCCTGCTCCCATTGTCCTCATCCATAGGTGTATGATTTTAATAGGTCTCTTCGTGCACCCCCCACACCCCTTCCCCCCGGACAATTATCAATCCAATCCCTTTCTTTGCCCCTGATTCTATTATATTCACCCGTTTATTTTGCTCCTCAGATTGTTAATTCACTTGATTTTCAGATTCACTTGTTGATATATATATATTTGTTGATCATCATTTTTATCCTTTTTCCTTCTTTTGGACCAGGGACTCGTGTCTGTAATCTCTTGATCATCGTGACAGGCACAGGGAGGGCTTGCTTTGGCCACAGACGGACTAGATGCCGTCCACTGGAATCTCACCAAGTTTTCCCGGGAGCCTGGTAAGGAGGCACTGTTACTGCGCCCATTTTACACAGGAGAACGTTGAGGCTCAGCGAGGTGAAGGAACTTGCCCCCGGGCCTCCCGGCTGGCAGATGCGAGCTGGGATTGACCTCGCGTGGGCAGGTGCTGTGTGAGCCCAGGCGCCTCTGTGCTGCTCGCTGGGGTGCTCAGGGGCTTGGACACAGCGGGGCCCGCCAGGAGGAGCTGGAGGCTGGCCCGGGTGCTGGGCAGCGGCGGCGGCAGCGGCAGCTTCGCCGGGAGGCGCCACCTCCCCGGGCCTCTGCCACGATGGGCGGCGCTGCCTCTGCCGGTTAGCGCCCTGATGGCTGACTGATAGGCCGGGCTGAGCACAGCTGCTGCTGCTGCCTTGGCAATCCCTGAATTGGCTCTGCGCGCACCGGCCTGTTGGAAAAGTAAATGCAAACTGCGGAAGGGAAAGAACTCCCTCCTGCACCTGCCACTCCAGCAAAGCGCCGGCTCCGCTGAGGTGTCCCCCCACCCAGCCCCCGGGCGGAGGGGCAGGGCGCAGGAGGCTGCGAGCCCCCGGAAGAGCTGGATTCCTGCCGAGTCAGAGCAGGGGGGGCTTGGGAGGTCTTCCTCTGCCCCCTCCAAGCAGACACTGCCCCTGCAGGGAACCCTGGGCCAGGGTGGTGTCCTGCAGGCACCCCCGAGGCTGCGTGGGCCTGTCCAGAGGGCCCCAAGCAGCAGGCTGGGCACAGCCAGGAGGTCACCTGCGTGCTTCAGCTCCCAGTGTGGCTCAAGCTGGGGCTCTCAGAGAAACTGAGGCAGGGCTGCCTGCCAAGATTGGTGCCTACTGAACGCACTGACACAGATCATGGGCTTGACCCCCTGCCTCCTCAGAGGGGCGAGGCCAGGTACAAAGGGCAGAAGTCCAAGGCAGAAGAGGAGAATGAATTCCTTCTGTTGGTCCACAGCTTGGAAATTTACAAGCTACTCCCACATTCTCGGTAATCTCCTAACAATCCTATATAATAAAAGGCTAATATGCAAATTGTCCCCTTGGGAGTTCTACTGGGAGTTTGATCGCTCACTATGATGTGTGCTGACCACCAGGGGGCAGTGTGGAACATGGTGGGCAACCAGTGGTGGCAGTGGGGAGCTGAGGGAGTGAGGGAAGGAGGAGGCGGGGAGGGGGAGGCAGGAAACCTGACTGGCCCCGATCGCTGACCAGGCCTAGGGACCCTACCCATGCACAAATTTGATGCCACTGGGCCTCTAGTTCTGAGATATTGTCCCAACCAGTACTTACAGGGCTTTTACTAAGTGCCAGGCATTGTTTGTGCTGTTCATTATCTCACTGAACCCTCACAAAACACTGTAGGTGAGGCATCAATCACCAGCATCTCCCTGGCACAGGTGGAAAAACGGAGGCACAGAAAGGTCAAATAACTTTGTCAAGGTCACATGGATACTGAGCTGGGATTCCAGCCCAGACAGTCTGGGCTCCGGAATCTAGGTGTGCAACCGCCCCGCTCAGCTGTTCCTCACGGTCCTGGGCCCTGGGCAAGGCTTTCTACTCATGATGACAGAATGGAAACCGAGGGCCACCCCCTCACCTCCTCACGTGTGCACTGGAGACAGCTCTTCCCAACCTGGCGCTAAGAGAATAAGAACAAAAATGGGGCTTAATTGAGGCCATGAAAAGCAGGTGCTGCCTCCTGCCCGCGGAGAGAGGATGGGCGTAATCAGATCAAAACGGAGGCAGATGTTCAGAGCTGGGCACAGATGCTCCCCAAAACCCAGGCTCCCGGCAGCCCCTCACCTTTCTGCTTGGAAGAGCGCCTGAGTCCCAGCGGTTTGGCAGGGAGGAGGACCCAGCCTCGGCCCTGGGGCAGCTGGCACCCCCCCAGGGGTGCGTCCCACCCCTCTTGGTGGCTGGGAGCACCAGCTCTGAAGTCAGACTGCCTGGATTTAAATCCGTGTCACTTTCAGCTGCAAGCCCTTAGGCAGGTAATTTAACTTCTCCAAGCCTCGGTTTCCTCATCTGGAAAATGGCGGTGCTGACAGTATACACTGAGTGGCCAGATTATTATGATCTCTGAACGCAGGACTGTGAGGCCAGGCAGTCTTGGTTTAGATCCCAGCTCTGCCACCTTCTAGCTGTGTGTCTCTCAGCAAGTTACTGAGCCTCTCTGAGCCTCAGCCCCCACAAAGGAAGATGACAGCGAGCCCTCCCTCCGGGCGGGGTTGGGGAGAGGGGTAAGTGAGATACGCCAACTCCAACAACTTGCATTTCGCCTGAGTCACAGGAGGCGCTCCGCAAATGGAAGCTGCGGTCACTGTGCTCACGTCTCCACCTCAGATCAATCGCTCTGTTTCCCAGCGCTCCCGGCCTGAGGTCAGCTCCGCGCCCTGTGGGAAACAGAACTGAGCAAAGTCCTCTCCCCTGGCTGGTCCCCACTCCGATCTCAGGGTCAGGGCAGCCGCGCACGGCTGGGGACAGCAGCTGGCTGCACTAGCAGTCAGAGAAAGGAGCCGAGCGTGCATGCCCCTAAGAGCTGGGGTGATTTTTCCCGGTGATGACGGAAGTGAATGAACACCGGGCACAAAGCGGGGAGGCTGGGAAGAGGCAATGCAAATGGGACCAGGAGTGCTACTACCCTCCAGGCATCCTGGCCCATGGCCCCAGCACAGGCAGCCCAGAGACTCCAGGCCACATCCAGACCCTGGGACGCTCTGTCAGCCCCCCTTCCCCTCCCAGGGAGAGATGATCAGACGATCGGCCAGTGGGACCAGGGACTCGGACAGGAGAGTATTTCTTGGGCTCCCGAGCCTCAGTGCGTGTCTTCCTGCCCGTTCGCCTTGGGACTGAGAACTGCAGACAAGCGGGAAGATTCCTGGGGATCGGGCTTTGCCTCACTAGCTCTGGGTCAGAGACTTGCAGGCCTGACCATGGGTGGCTGCAATCAGAGAGGGAGAGAGAGAGAGCAGGAGCGAAGCCTTGATGGGAGGAGGTCCAAGCCAACCAGCGGGAGCAGGAGCAGGAGCAGCCAAACGAGGAGTTCTGGGAGGTGAGGACAGGGCGATGGGGAGACAGTGTGGGACCTGCCTAGAAGACCCCATGTCCCAGGAGAAGTGGCTTCCCAAAAGGAGACAGCAGGCAGGCCCCTTATCAGAGTTGGCCAGGGGCAGGGTCAGAGGTCAGAGCCTAACCAGGAACTTGGGTGAGTTTCCTCCACACTCTCACTCCCTGCAGAGAAAGTTCATCCTGGCTGAGGCCATCGGAAGTATGTGGGGCCCGGATGGTCCAGAAACAACCCAGCCAGCGGCACAGTCCTGGCCTCCCTGGCTGTGGGAGGGGGCATATCCTGACCGTGCCCCTGGGCTATGGGCCACATTGGGCAAGCGCCTGGGCTCCATCCGGGAAGCAGGGACAGGCCAGGGAGGGCGTGCGGGCTCAGAAGTGTGTCTCCCACTTGCTGAGAGAGGCAGCAGCAGGATGAGAGGGCTGACAGCATCCCCAGGGGGCAGGGCCAGGGAGGCAGAGCCCGGGTGGGGCGCCGGGGGTAGCCGACCTGGAATCAGAACTGGACCGTAAGCTCCTTTCTGGCAAGGACTCCGTCTAGTCAACTTCCTGTGCTGGGCAGAGCGAGGTGCTGGTGAGATACGCATTGGACCCATGAATGAATGAACCAGGAAACGACCAAGGAACAGACACAGCATTGCAGGCTACTGCTGGGGTGTGCCTTCTTTTTCTGAATCCTTCGAGCACGCCCTCACCAGGCCATCTGTGCGTGCGCCAGTTTTGTACCACGATTATTGTCCTCCTGCCCAGGCCTTCGCTGCTGGCGGCCTGTTGTTATGGAGAGAGCACTGCCCTGGGAGCCATCCTCCCTGAGTTTGCCCCCTCGCTGTCTCAGACGGATGGGAGGCCCTGGGCCCATCACCACAGGGCCTCTGGTCCGTAACTGTAGACACTGGGGTCTGAGTCTGTCGGCATCCGCTGCCTCCGGAAGGCACCGGGTCGGCAGCCTCCATCAGACCCATAGCCCTCAGGGCAGGGCAGACCTCAAGGGACCTGGCCCAGCCCGGGGCCATCAACAGAGAAGTCCGTTCAAACCACACACGTTCATCAAGTGCCTACTGTGTGCCAAGCACCACACCAGGCGCAGTGGGACAAAGACACATGGGGCACAGGGTTTGCAAGGAAAGCATTGTTTGCTTGTTTTTGCTTTCTCTGTTTTACTTGGCCAAGCTGCCTCCCCCATCCCCCCCTCCCGCCCCCAATCCTGGGAGGGCAAGGCCTCTCGGCCTGGAAGAATGTCCAGCCCAGCCGCTACCAGAAGAGGTGCTGACCCCTCCCCCCCCCTCCCCAAATGGCAGAGGGAGCTGAGCATTCTCCGCAGGAGGAGGCAGCGTCCCATTGGGCCGGCTCTCCCTGGGCACGGCTGTGGTGCGGGCCAGCCCCGGCTTCCGGCTTCCTCCCCGTCATTTATGCAGCTCCACGTACTCTGTTCCCGCTGTGGTCCCCTCGGCCTGGACTGGCTTGTGACAGAGGCAGCTCTGGGTTCGGCTGTTAGGAGGGACCCCAGCAAAACAGAGCGGGAGGGGGGGGGGCAAGCACAGCTCCCCTAGGGGGCCAGGGGCAGGGAAAGAGGCCCTCTCCCTCCCCCCTCTCCCTCCCGCGAGAACCACTCGCTCCCAATGCGAATCCTCCTTCAGAACCACAGGAAGAGAGACGGGCACAGGGAAGGGCGGTGTGAGGCCTCGCTGCTGCCTTGAGATGGAATCGGCCCCCCTCTCATCTCCAGACTCCACGGAGCATCCTGGAGGAGATGGGACGTGATTGCGGAGAGAGAGAGCTTGCGGGAGGGAGACATGGAAAAGGGAGGAGGGGAGAGCAGTGGGCCCAGACACACTCTCTCTCTCTCTCTCTCTCTCTCTCTCTCTCTCTCTCTCTCTCACACACACACACACACACACACATACACACACACACACACACACACACACACACACACACACACACACACACACAAAAACACATATACAGACCCCTTTATCTGATTAAGGATCCAAGGGAAGTCAGAAAGCTTCTGGAAAATTAAAATGACCCACCGGGTTAACCAGGCAAGATCTGCTGGCAGATTACAAAAACCGAGTCGAGTGGGGATTTCCTTTGCTCCTTGAGTTCCCCAGCCCCTGTTCCTGAGGCAGAAGGACAGCGAGTCAGCCTGAGATGGGGAGCCAAGGGCAGTAGCAGTCCCCTCCCGGCCCCCCGCTGAGCGGTAACTCTCACCCAGCAGGCCCTGCTCCTCTTGCTCTGGAAGGCAAGTGTCAGGAGGGGACTGGGGACAAGGACCGGGCCTTTGATTCTGCCCAGAGGCCTGGGAGAGAGATGCTGTTTCCTCCTCTGTTCCTTGGTGTCGGATTCTGGCCTCGGCCCAAAATGTAAAGGTTCTGGGGACGGATGCAGCCTCTCCCCTGAGCTCTGCCCACCCACTCAGGGTCCAGGAATGCTGAGGGGGCAGGGATCTGGCCCTGCTTCTGCCGTCCCCTGGCACCTGGCACCTGGCAATGACTCTAGGCTGGTGCCTCTTCTGCCTGGGCCTCAGCTTTCCCTGCGGGTTCCATGAGGCTGGAAAGGGGGGTTGAGTCCACAGCCATGAGCCGCCCTGGCCACTGACATGAGAATGCTCAGGGCCACCGCCCTAGGGCCCCAGATTCTAGGAGACGGCGAGGAGGCTGGCCTTCGGCCGAGCTCGCACTAGCTTCGCCTCCCAGCTCTGCCTCTTCCCCAGCTCTGCAACCTTGGGAGACGGGCAAGTCCCTCATCTTCCCAGGGCCTCACAGCAATCCCGCAAAGCAGATTTTCTGCTCCAGTGTTTCCCAGGAAGAAATGGAGCCTCAACGAGGTAAAGTAGCATGACTTTCTCAGGTCACACCTTCTATCAGGCTGGGCCCAGCAGGAAGCTGATAGCTGACCGAAATAACCTGAGGAAAGATTAATAAAAGGGTTATCTGGAAATGCATGGGCAGGACATAGGAAAGCCACCAGGGACATGGAAGCACCTAGGACAGGTAGCGACAGGTGTCTTCCCCTGAAGGGGAGAGCCCCAGCCCCAAGGGTGGAAAGGGCGGTGTGGGGAAGGCCACTTATCAGAACCTTTCGTTGAGGAACCCCATGGAAGGGGAAAATGAAAACCTTACTCTTCCCTCGTCCCATCATCCATTGGTGCTCTCCAGGCCGTGAACCCACGGCAACCAGGGGGCGAGGAGCCACTGATGCGGTCCACGCGGGGTACCCTCCCAGGGCACAGGCAGGGAGAGCGGGTCTGGAGGGCAGGGGAAGGATGCCCAGCACACACAGCTGACTCTGAGATGGCAGAGCAAGAATTGGAATCAGAGCCATCCCACCTTCCTATCACCATGGCATTTCCTGTGGCCCCGCAGTAATTGCTGTTGGAATGAATATAAAAGGAGAGACGGGTAGGTGGGTGGGTGGATAGATATATGGGTAGGTTGATGGATGGTTGGTTGGTTGGGTGAGTGGGTGGGTGGATAGATATATGGGTAGGTTGATGGATGGTTGGTTGGTTGGGCGGGTAGGTGGGTGGGTGGATAGATATATGGGTAGGTTGATGGATAGTTGGTTGGTTGGGTGAGTGGGTGGGTGGATAGATATATGGGTAGGTTGATGGATGGTTGGTTGGTTGGGTGAGTGGGTGGGTGGATAGATATATGGGTAGGTTGATGGATGGTTGGTTGGTTGGGTGAGTGGGTGGGTGGATAGATATATGGGTAGGTTGATGGATGGATGGGTGGGTGGATGGATGGGTGGGTGGGAGGATGGATGGGTGGATGGATGGATAGGTAACTCCTGCAGCCTTTCTTCCTGTGGCTTTAATCTTGTCACCTGACTAGAAATATAAGACTTGCTAGCAGGGTTATTTCTAAACCGTAAGTGGGTTCTAAGAATAAAGCCTTCTTCCTCGTTTCTCAGTCCCCGTAGGAGCTGCTGGTTTCTCTCTGGCCTCCGGCTCATTTTCCCTGCTGCTGCCGGGGCTGCTCCTCCCTTCAGGAGCTGAGCCTTGAGTCAGGCTCAGCTGCCTACAAGTGAAGCGAAGTGAAGAGGGCAGAGGGCGGAGGGCAGAGGGGCGGCTGCCCTCGCTCCCCCCGAGGCTGGAGTGCAAAGCCGAGCTGCCCGCCCCTCTCGGAGTGCACGGAGCCGTGGGAGTGGAAGGAGGAGGGGAGTGGGAAGGCAGGATGTTCGCTGTAATTATTTTCATTGATTTGTCTACTCGGATCCCAAGAGCTGCGTAGCCGTTGTGACATTTAATAAAAATAATTCAAGGTAAAAATACCTCCCTCCTCCCTGCTCCCTCCTCCTCCCTCATCAACACCGCTTCGGCTTTCACCTCCCCTCTCAGACTCAGGCCAGTTACAAAAAAAAGGCAGGTGGGAGCAGGCACCTGCTGATGGAGGAAAGGGGAGAAAAGGCTGGGGACCAGGATCAGAAGCCCCACATGGGAGCCGGTACTGGCACCAGCTGTCTGCTGACCTCAGGCCCGCGGCTGCCTCTCTCTGAGTTTTGGCTGCCCAGTCTGTAAAACTAGGAGGTTCCATAAACATGTAATATGTCCTAATTCAGAGCCAATAGTCTAGGCCTGGACCCTTCTGAGGCAATGAGACATGCCTTTCACATTCCCTGCAGACCTTGCTCCTGTCTGCTGAGTGTATTTCTGTTCCCTAGCATTTGACCATGGAAGGATCCCTTCCCCCAAACCCTCCTAATACCACCATTTCTTGTTATTTTTCTGAGCCATGATAGCCCATCCTTCTTCTCTGTCTTTAATTCACTGTGAAACAAATACTATTCAGCCCATTATACAGAGAGGATAAACTGAGGTGCTGAAGTGGTCATTATTGCTTCCTTGTCATGCCCACCTTCTCTATGCCTCATTCTTTAAGTATATGGGCTTGCATCCTGATAACCGTTCTTCCCTATAGGGACTCTTGGGGAAACTAAGGCTTGGGGAGGTTCAAGCTGCTGCCCAGAGTCACACGCTGGGAATCGGTAAGACGGGACACTGGCTCAGGTCGCCGTGATTCCGAAGCCCACAGCTCTGTCCACTGGCGCTTGCTGCTTCTCCGTAATGTGCCGCGGCTGGCTCCACACCAGGCCTCCTGCCTCCAGGTAGAAAAACGCCGAGACACAGCCTGACTCAGCAGAGAGAAGGGAGCAGAGCGGAGGGGAGCTGCATTTGGAAAGCCTCCGGGTTTCGGACGTCTTCTGAGGCCTGGAGCCATCCATCCCGGCTGTCCGGGGAGGATGTCATCAGGGAGAGACCTCGTGTGTTTCACGGATTCACCAAAGCCTGTGTTCTGGGGTAAATGACGGCTTTCCCCCAGTCCTGCTGAGGAGAAAATCGATCGCCTCCTTGGAGATTTAGAACCGGACAGTGGCAGTTAGAAAACACACCCCCAGGCAGGTGCTGGAAAAGGGTCTCATTCCACCTCCGACTCATTCTGTGGGTGAAGCCGCTGGGCCTCCTGCTCCCAGGTTGGGGGGTCCCAGCTGGGCCAGGGACACTGCTGAGGCCTCACTGGGGACCCCCTGGCTCCCAGTCCCACCTCCACTGCTGAGGTTGCCCTGGGACCTCCGCTCTCTCTGCACAGACCCCCACCCCCGCCCTGCCCCTGCCCCTGTCAGCTAATGGATTTTTTTCTCTGCACAGAGAGATTTACTAAACAACTGAACTAGGACGCATTAAGTCTGTGGGTTTGGAGGTTTGTTTTAGAGCAGTTCTCGCCCGGAGAACCGGCCGCTGAAATTAAGATGCATTCTTCTCGGTAAATATTGATTTCAACCAGAAGCAAATCTAAGAAGCTCACCGCCCGAGGGATGTGAGCGCTGGCGGCTGGGGCTCGAACTCCGGGAGGGGTCACCTGGGCGCTCCCGCACGGGGCCCAGGTGAGGCGCTGAAGCAGATTCAGGGTTGAGCACAAACTGAAAACTCATCACAAAAATATTCCAAACAAAAACTCACTCTGAGCCCGGCCGGTGTGGCTCAGAGGTTGAGTGTTGATCAGGAGGTCACGGTTTGATCCCCAGTCAGGCATATACCTGGGTGTGTGCAGGAGGCAGCCAATCAATGATTCTCTCTTACCATTGATACTTCTATTTTTCCTTCCCTCTCTGTTCCTCTCTCTGAAATTAAAAAAAAAATTTTTTTTTGTTAAGGAATGAAGTATTGAGATATGCAACACCACTGTGTTAAGTGGAAGAAGCCTGACTTGAAAGGTTATATACTATCTGCTTCCATTTCTAAGACATCCTAGAAAAGGGAGAGGTAGCCCTAGCCAGTTTGGCACAGAAGATAGAGCATCAGCCTGTGGACCAAAGGGTCCTGGGTTCGGTTCTGCTCAAGGGCACATACCCTGGCTGCAGGCCCCCCCCCCCCTTTTTAAAAAAAAAATATATATTTTATTGATTTTGTACAGAGAGGAAGGGAGAGAGATAGAGAGTTAGAAACATCGATGAGAGAGAGAGTCATCAATCAGCTGCCTCTTGCACACCCCCTACTGGGGATATGCCCACAACCAAGGTACATGCCCTTGACCAGAATCGAACCCCGGTCCTTCAGTCCCCAAGCCGACGCTCTATCCATTGAGCCAAACCGGTTTCGGCGTGGCTGCAGGCCCCTTTCTGGACCAATCGATGTGTTCCTCTCACATTAATGTTTCTCTCCATCTTTCCCTCTTTCTTTCATTCTCCTTAAAAATCAATGAAAAAATATCTTCGGGCAAGGATTTAAAAAAAAAAAAAAAAAAGGAAAGAAAGAAAGAAAAAAGAAAAGAAAATGGATATGGAATCTATATATATAGAAGGCTAATATGCTAAGTGTCTGTCCAGGTAATGACATCAAGTAGCAATGCCCGGCTTCCTCTTCCTAGCAATTAGCATCCTTGCAGTTTCTTCAGCCCAGGAACACGACTTGCTTTATAGCCAGGTGAAAACATTTTACACTTTAACCAAATGTCTGTGAAGCATTTTCCCATGCCTCATCTCATTTGATCCTCACAGAAGTCCTGGAGTAGGTAGATAGGAGACTCAGTGGAATCCTATTTTCTTTTCATTAGCCAAAAACAGAGATTTAGAAAGCTTAGAAACTTGACCCGACTGAAAAGAAGTAATAAATGATGGACCTTGAAAATAACTTCAGGTTCTCTCACTGTGCAGAATATAGTCAAACACTGCTGCAGTTAAATATTTTACCCTTTGCTCTCACTGCATGATCTACAATCATAATCTGCTTCATGTTGATATTTACTGCTGTGTTGCTGACAATTACCTGAATGAGAATTTGGGATGCTTCACTGGGCTGGAAAAAATTTAGCTAAATCAGAAGGCAGGTCTAATTAAGCAAGTTTATTCTATATATATAAAAGGCTAAGTTGACTCACGCATGCACAATACATACAAAGCTGTTGCTGACACCAATTGCATATGTGTGTTTTAATCTGTCATTGTCAATTGTGGATTTGGTTGACACTTCTATTATAGAAAAAGTGCGAATAGCAATATTAAAATATTTCTTCTAATTAATTTCCTTTCAATGTACACAAATTTGTGCACTGGGCCACTAGTATATCAATAAATGCCAGGGGGAGGCCTCAGAGGAGAGGCTGACTACAAAAGGGAAACACAGGAAACTAGGAGAGTGACCGAACAACACTACTCTGTGTCATAATTGTGGTGGTGACACCAATGCTACGACTTTACCAAAACCCATAGAACTGTCCTCTACCAAAGAGCAAACATGCCCTGGCATGTGTGGCTCAGTTGTTTTGGCATCATCCTGTGCACTGAAAGGTTGCCAGGTAGATTCCCCCAGCACAGGGGACATGCAGGAGGCAGAGATTAATGTTTTCACATCAATGTTTCTCTCTCTCTCTCCCTCTCCTTTCCCCTCTCTCTGAAAAATAATAAAACATCTTAAAAAAAAAAAACCCACAAAGAGCAAAGTTTTCTGTGGGAAAATTTGAAAATGAATTTTAAAACATGGACACAAAAAACCATAAAGACTTTGTAAACATGTCCGTTTTGACAGCTCTGTCAAAATGATGGCATCAAACAGGCCCTGTCTTGCTTCAGACCTCCTCTTCCCTCCGGCCCTGTTCTCTCTAGCCTCTGTGATGGAGATGGGAAATATTTCACGGGGAGCAAAGAAATGATCATTCCTGTCTCCCCTTTGAAAAGGTGGATGTGGGGCCAAGGCAGGCTAGTCTCTGGGGGGATGGAGAATCCTCCTGCAGGGCGGGGCTGAGCATGCTCAGGGCAGCCAGGGAGTCGGCATACAGATAAGCACCCCTATCTCCGGCGGGTACTTTCCAAGACCCCCAGTGGATGCTGGGAGCTTTGGAAAATACAGAACCTTATATACACTACCACATTGTTTCCCATGTGTGCATGCCTGCAATAAAGTTTAAATTAGGCACCATAAGAGATGAACAACAATAACTATTAATAAAATAGAATAATTACAGCAATAATAGAAGGGGCACTGGCACAGGCACTGTGACACGGTGACAGTCCATCGCGTAATCAAGACAGCTACTCAGTGACCAACGGGTGGACACCCCATAAAGCCAGGAGACGCCGGACGGAGGGATGATTCACCGGACGGTACGAGATTTCATCACGCTGCTCAGAACAGTGTGCCCTTTAAAGTGTGCGAGTGGTTTATTTCCGGAAATCCCATTTCATATTTTCAGACCACAATGAACCCCGGGTACCTGAAGCCACAGAAAGTGACACAGCGGATGAGGAGGGACCTACCGTATGTGGAGCTGGCGGCTCAGGCACGGAGGACAAGGGCACCTCCAGGCTCCTTCTTCCTTGTCCAGCCTGAGCTCCAAGGCCGAGCAGACCCCAGGCCTCAGGGCAGAAGCCCAGGTGGGTGTAGAGAAAAAGGAACCCCCATAAACCCCCATGTCAGAGGACAAGCAAAGAGGTGAGGGAAGGTCTCCTCATTAGTGCCTATTTGCCAGCCCGATGGGCCCACTCCATCTTTCCACGTGCTTGCTGTGTATCTTGAGCACGTTTCTGGTTTAGTCATCTGGTTGCTCAGATGACTAAATCCCTAAGTTTGGGTGGGTTGTAGCTCTGCCTTGGCTTCTGTAAGTGGAAAAATAATCGTACCTACCTCGGAAGATTACTGAGATTATTACAGAAGTAAATATCCATTCATTTCCTCGACAAATATTTATTGCTCGTCTGTTATGCACCTGTCACTGTCTTATGGGCTTAGGATACAGATAAAAAAGCCTTTTTTTCACGGGGTTTGCATGGTAGGGAGCAGAATAGATAGTAACAAAGAGTAAAGATAGGCTGTGGTGGGTGGTGGAAATGCCGTGAAGAGAAGGGGCTAGAAATTGAGAGCAGGAGGGGGGCAATTTATACAGAAGGACCAGGAAAGGGAAGGCTTGCCCAGGAGGCGGTGTTTGAAGGGATCTGATGGAAGTGAGAGGGTGGGTGGGGAAGGGAGCCTTCCATGCAGGGGGAACAGCAGGGGTGAAGACTCATAGTCTGCGATGTGCGTGCCAAGAGGCCAGCGTGGCTACTGCGGAAAGGAAAGAGTGAAAATGAGATCAGAGAATTGCGAGAGACCCGGTGGTGAGGGGCGGGGAGACCGTGGTGTGTGCTTTATCGTTCTGTTCAGAGTAAGATAAGAAGACTTTCAAAGCCTTTGAGGAGTGACATGATCTGACTCATGGTCTCAAAGGATCTCTCTGGACAGTTTGCGAAGAACAGTCAGCAGGGCAGCACGGGTGAAGCAGGGAAGTTATTGCTCAACCTGGAGGAGAGAGAGTGGTGGCTCGAGCAAATAGCGACACATATAGAATGCAGCAGAGCCCGGTGTCTAGAAAGTGCTCAGTCAATGTTATCATCAAGTTCATCATCATCAACAAGAGTAGGAGGTCAGCCTGACCAGTGTGACTCAGTGGTTGAGCATCTATCTATGAACCAGGAGGTCATGGTTCAATTTCCGGTCAGGACACATGACCAGCTTGTGTATAATCAATGACTCTCTCTCATCATAGCTGTTTCTATCTCCTTCTCCCTCTCCCTTCCTCTCTGAAATCAATGTATATTTAAAAGAGTAGGAGGTCAGGCCATGTCCCCAGAGGGTCATGCCATGACACCAGACCCTTCTGGACTCTACATGGACTTCATTGAACTTGAATCCACCATGGGAACCCAGAGCCTCTGGGTAAAGACTCTGTCTCTTGTCTTTCTCTCTCTTTCTCCCCACCACATCCCCCACAAGAAAAGTGACAGGGTTTTCTGACACTACTTTAGTTTTGAGAAAGAACCGAATGGAACTTGTCTAGAGAGCATAGAGTGCCTCATGAACAGGGCAAACAAAAGGGAATAGCTCAGGCTGGGCAATGCAAGTTGCTGCTGCTTCTCTCTGAGCATCTCATTTAATCTCCAAATTGTGTTCCGGCGTATCTCCATCCTCCGATGAGGAAAGTTGACCTTAGAAAAGCTCACTGCCCCGGATCTATAATAGAAATAGCACTCTGACACTCGGGGGTGGTAGATCTCCAGGCATCCCTGCTCCCCAATACACAGCTCAGCCTTCCCAAGTTGGTTGTATACATTCTACGTACGACATGGATCCAAGGTCCCCAATCAGGACTCAGACCTCAAGTCATGCCTTTGAGCACCTCCCCAGCTTTGGATCTCTAATACATAGACTCAGCAAGCTCTGAAATCTCTCTCTCTCTCTTTTGTTCCTCGTGTTCAAAGGTAGGTTACTGTCTTTGTTATGGAAAACTGGATCTCCAAGAACTGTCATCTGTCTTGACTGTTGCTCTTTGCAAACATAAGAACGATAAACTTGTACCTGGTAGAATTTTCCAAACTCGTCTCAGGGAAAACCACCTATCTGCAGCAAGCAAGTTCCCCTCCTAGGAAATTTCTGGCTTCTGTTCTAACAAAGAAAAACTCACTGAAGTTTTTTTTCTACCTGTGAAACATCATGTATAACCATATAGAAAAAAAAAATCAAGTATCTTTGGAGAAAGAGCTAATTCTAAGACCAGGACAGAGAAAAGTATAAGATAAGCCAGAATATCTTTATACCAGAAACAAGGAAGCTATCGAACATGAGCAAAGATTACAGGATTTGTGTCAAAATGACTCAGGAGCCAACTTGAATAGGATCCCCACTGGCCAAAGCTGGTGCAATGTAAGCATCAATAAGGACAATGCACTCTATTAAAACACATCTGCCCTGCCCTGGCAGCTCAGTTGGTTGGAGCATCATCCCGGGTGCCGGAGGGTTATAGGCGCAATTCAGGGTTAGGGCACATACCTAGGTTTCAGGTTTAATCACTGGTCAGGGCACATATAGATGACAACGGATCCATGTTCCTCCCTCATCTCTCTCTCTCTCTCTCTCTCTCTCTCTCTCTCTCTCTCTCTCTCTCTCTCTCCTCCTTCTTTTTCTCTAAAATCTGTAAACATCCTTGGGTGATGATGATGATGATGATAATAACAAATATATGTAAATTTTAAATAAAAACACATCCAGATGTTTAAATCCATGAGTTAACAATGATACTGAAAAAAATAAAATAAACCTCATTGGTCACTTCTGAAAACTACTAGGGAACAAACTCATTCTTTTGAAAACTGGCAAATAAAGGGAAAGAATCCAACACGTATTCTGTCTTTCCCATATGAATGATACGACAGGTAACCAAATACTTCATGAAGAAAACTCCGTCTTTATAGAAGAAGTATTACAGCTGAGAAACAAAGAGTGAATGACTGTGGTATCATTTTGTAATAACTAATGGGTGAATCGGTCTAGGACAGGGTCCTGGACAGTTCCATGACCCAAAGACCGCTAGATATCGACACCTCCTGATGGAAGAACATGACACAGGAATAAATCAAGCCTCCCTGATCTATCTAATTGCCAGTTTAAGGAAATTTAGGAGCAGAAGAACACATTCAATGGGACCATGGCATTCAGCAAAATCAGAGTGTGGGAAAATCTATAGGACAAAGGACACAGTTGCTACGAAAAATAAATTCCGCGAGAAAAAATATATACCGGAGGTGGAAATTATAGATTAAAGGAGATTTAAGAGCCATACCCATCAAGCAAAATATGTAGATCTTATTGGATCCTGATAAAAATAGAGTGCAAGAAAAGTCCGCGAGACAATCTAGGAATGTCTAGATTGTCAATGTCAATGCTGGTTGGGTATTGAATGGAATTAAAGAATTAATGTGCAGTTTTTGGTGTATGCATGAGGTAGCTATTGCTGCCATAACAAACCACCCAAAATGTAGTGGCTTCAATCGGGACTGTTTTGTTTGTTCATGGTTCTGTGCATTACCAACTGGGGCAGGTGTCAGCAGGGATGGCTCATGTCTGTCCCACATGGTGTGGTTGGCTTACTCACACACATGGACTCTATGGGAATGGCTGTGCTCCATACGGCCTCTCATTCACAAGGAGGCTAGCCTGGGCCTTGGGCTTCTTCATTTGGTGGCAGAGGTATTTGCAGCAAGCGGCAAGAAAGAGAAGACCCCATAGGCAACTGCTTTCTGAGCTACCGCCTTGCATCGTGTTTGTTTTTGTCTCCTGGGCCCAGAAAGTCACGTTGTCAAGCACAGAGGTGATGCGGAGGGGACATCATAACGGCATGAATACTGAGGCATGGTTCACTGGAGGTCAGGCTGTAATAACCTACCCCTGTGCGATCGTGGGATTATGATTACAGTTTCAAAAGAGCGTTTATTAACTAGATATGCATATTGAAATATCTCTATATATAAAAGCCTAAGTGACCAAATGACCGAATGACAGGTCGACCAGTCATTATGATGCACACTGACCACCAGGGGGCAGATGCTCAATGCAGGAGCTGTCCCCTGGTAGTCAGTGCGCTCCCACAGACTACCTCCCATGGTCCCTCCCTCTGGCTGGCTGGCCCGATCAGCCCCGATTGGGACTGGGTAAGATGGTCCCAAATGACCCCGATTGCTGGCCAGGCCGAGGGACCCCACCAGTGCACGAATTTGTGCACCAGGCCTCTAGTTTCCCTATAAAATGGTATGCTTCAAAGTAATCAGGGCGAGGGATGGAGGCATGAATGTAGAGACGAAATGAGATTGGCCATGAGTTTTTGAGGCTGACTGATGAATATGGGGTGGATTGTTCTATTACTGCCCCTACTTTTTTGAGTGTTTGAAATGTTTAATGATATGGAGTTCCCTCTTTAATCTATTTAATGTCTGGTCAGCACTAGGAGACCCAAGGGAGACTAGAGCGTTCACACCATCATTGTTCCTCCCAAGACATCACATCCTGCTTCCCAAAGTAACGAGTAGCGAGGCCGCTCCAGGGAAACTCTGCCTTCCTCTCTCTGGAGAATAATGGGGAACCGAACCGCTTGTATAAGCAACGTGGTAGGAATAACGCCATCAGCCCTGCCCACCCAACACCTATGATTTTATTTGTTAGTGCTCACTTTCCCCCCAGATTATTGGAGGACTTAGGGCATGGACCTCTTCTAGATGATACATTGCAAATCAGTGTGATTATTAAAAGAAAGAAGAATGAGAGAATGAGAGCTCAGGAGCCCAAGGAGGTGGGGCTCAGAGGCAGGAGCCTCTATTAACAGGAAGTTCATGGAGGAGAAGGGAGAGACGAGGAGATGAATCGCCTCCAACTGGGATCAACCAGCACTCGCTGCATGCATAATGTGCGCCGCGCATTTGTCTGGGTAGAAAAAGGGAAAATTGTTAACGTTCAGACATGATTGATTCCCTTAAAGTGCTTGCAATCCTTTATTCACTCAAAACACATATTGAGTGCCTACTGCACGCCAGGCCCTGTTAGATGCTAAATGGGAATAAAAAGATGATTTAAGATATTTTTTCCAATCTGTATTAATGAGGGACAATTCCAGTTGTAATAATAAATTACCATGCAAAGAGGCTGAAGCAGGAAAGACGACGTCCTGGTTCATGCAGCTGGAACGTCTGGGGGTGGCTTCAGGCACATCTGGATCCAGGTGCTCCAGCACCTGTCACTGGGAGCCCGTCTCTCCCCATCTCATGGGTCCGCTTCCCTCTGCGTGGGCATCCTTCCCAGACAGACTGACTTACCCACCGGCAGCCACAGGTTTGCCGCCTGCCACCCTGGCAGCGATCTCCCTGCAGCAGCTGGCCCGGTGCCCGCTCCTGGCCAGGGAGAAGGAATTAGCTGATGGCCGGGCCTAGGCTGTGGGCCTGGCTCAGAGACCGAGGAAGAGGTGAGTCCCACCCAGCAACACAGAGCGAGGGGATCCCCAAAGGATAACCACAGTGTGGCCCCCACAACAAGGAGCCTGGCTATTGGCCTGGCAAAGCCAATGTGTTCTTGAGATTCACTCATTCACTCACTCATTCATTCATTCATTCATTCATTCACTCACTCAATACATTTCCATTGAGTACTCCTGTCCCGGACTCTGTTCTGGGTGCCAGAGGTACAGCAATGGGCCAAGACAGACACAGCCGCTGGGGCTTGTATTCTAGAGGCAGAGACAGAAAGCAAGAATGTCGACAGTACACTGTTACTTAAACTCCAGATCATGATTTCCCAGGAAGCAAGTAATGACGAAGACTCTGAAATGGGTTGGCAGGGGAGTCAGGGGTGGGCAGGAGGGAGGGAAGCTGCCAGGGCCAGACGTGAGCCTGGGTCAGTCCCTGGGGAGCCCCCTGCCCTCCCTCAGCCCGGGCTGCTGCGTCTGTCCCCACTCGTTCCCACTGGGAAATTGGCTGCTTCATGAATGTGTGTGGGGTGGGAAGGGCACTGAGCAACGAGTCAGGGACCCCCCAGCCCAAGCCTTCTGTGCCCCAGCTCACAGCAGCACCGCGGGCCACTCAGCCCGTCTCTCTGGGCCTCACTGTCATCATCTCTAAACGGGGCGCCTCCATGTTTCGACAGCGAATTTTTCTTAGACAATGGTGACAGCCATCAGCGGTGCCTGTTGGTTGAGCATCAACCCATGAACAGAAGGTCACAGTTCAATTCTCGATCAGGGCACATGCCCAGGTTGCAGGCTCCATCCCCAGGAGGGGGCGTGCAGAAGGCAGCCAGTCAATGATTCTCTCTCATCACTGATGTTTCTCTCGCAGCCAGGGAGAGGCTCAAGGACCCTCCCAGAGCGGTTAAGACTAGACAAAATACAGGACCCAGGTGAGGTTTGGGGGTACGAGAGGCAAAATACCAGTCCCGAACACCTAGCCGCACCCCATCTTTCCACTCCTTCCCTCCTCAGTCTTAGTCCATCGCCTTGTGGTCTCACTGTGGTGGAGCTGGGAGAAGCAGGGAGCCCCCCCCCAGAGCAATCACAGGGCTGGGAGGGAGTGGGAAAATAAGGGGGGGGGGAGAGAGAGAGGGAGAGAGAGAGAGAGAGAGAGAAAGAAACTGGATCAGAGAGAGGGAGGGAGGGAGGAAGGAAGAGAGGGAGGAAAGGAGGGAGGGAAGAAGAAAGGAGGGAGGGAGGGAGGGAAGGAGAGAGGAAGGAAGGGTGGGAGGGAGGAAGAGAGGAAGGGGGAGGAAGAGAGGGAGGGAGGGGGCCTTTCTGGAGGCTCCATGCTCTGGAGGGTGGGATGTGGGGTGGACGCAGGCTCGCAGAGCACCAGGTTACTGCAGCCGCGGGCCCTGTGTTCCAGCCCCTGAGATGGAGGCGGCAGGAGCCATAAAGCTTCTTAGAGGTAAACTGTCCCCTTGGAGGCCGCCCAGATGCCAGCAGCGAGCGCAGAACAGAAGCCGATTACCGCCGACAAGCCGGGGTTCGTTAAGCCTCTGGTTCTCACTCTCTTAAAGATTCAGTCCTGCCACCAGCCCTGTCGCCTCCGAGGGGGTGCGAGGATCCCAAACACCCTGGTAACCACGGTTTTCTCTCCATCCGAGGGTGAGCACGTGGCGGGCGGGGCAGCAGGCTCCACACGGAGAGATGGAGATCTCACTCCCTGTCTGTCTCAGGATCCCAGCACCCCACCCCCAACCTCCTCGGTGACTGGAGCCTCTGCCACAAGCAGCTGCACCAACGTTTTTAATCCTGCACACACACACACACACACACACACACACACACACACACTCACACACACACACACTCACACACACACACACACACACACACACACTCACACACACACACTCACACACACACACACTCACTCACACACACACACACACACACACACACACACGCACACGGTGCTCTCTTCAAAAGCCCTGCCAGTTTCCCAAGGCCCTCCCTGCACACAGGACTTCAATCCAGAGCCCAGAGAGACCTCCCCTGTCAGCCTGCATCCAAGGCAGGGATCCCTACACCCCTGCCCCTCAGCCCTCAGGGAGCCATCAGGCCCTGGGGGAGGGTGACAAGGGCAAGGGCCCACCCCCCTCCTGCAGCCTGGAAGGGGCTTGAGGGAGCCTGAGGGGAGAGCCAGGGAAAGGGGGACCCAGGGACCCTAAGCCTCAGTGTGTCTGGGGAGGGAGAACGGTGGGAGTCAGGGGCTGATCACAGCACAGATCAGCCAGTTCTTCTTCTTTCTAAATTTTCCCCAGGGAACTGCCACCTCCCAGCTGTATTTCTGCACCCTGGGGCCTCCCGGGGCTTGTCCACAGGCCTTCAAAAATGTGAAGATGTTACTGGAACTTCCCAGCCTTCTCTTCCCCAAGGCCAGCTCCTTCAACTTTGCCCTGGATGGTTCAGGGTTCAGGGTCATCACCGCCCACATCCCGTGTGTCAACATCCACCTCACAGTGGAATCCCTAGGACTGGACACAGAGTGGTTCTTTCACCTCCTTTACTCTGAGAACCATACCTTTGTTAATGCTGCCCAAGGTTTTGCTAATTCTAGCCAAAGGTTAGACCGAGCTCTAGCCACCAACCCAGTTACCGTGAGGGAAGAAAACTCCCCAGATGTCAGATATTTAAAGATCCCCGAAGGGAGCAAGAAAGTCCAAAGCTCTGAGGTTGGCTTTCGCAAATACTCCTTTCTCTTCCCCATTTTCTTCTTTCTTTCTTTCTTTCTTTCTTTCTTTCTTTCTTTCTTTCTTTCTTTCTTTCTTTTAAAATGTATTTTTATTGACTTTTTTACAGAGAGGAAGGGAGAGGGATAGAGAGTCAGAAACATCCATGAGAGAGAAATATCGATCAGCTGCCTCCTGCACACTCCCTACTGGGGATGTGCCCGCAGCCAAGGTACATGCCCTTGACCAGAATCAAATCTGGGACCTTTCAGTCCGCAGGCCGATGCTCTATCCACTGAGCCAAACCAGCCAGGGCTCTCTCCCCCATTTTCATTTCTGCTGTCTGCCATCCCGAGCCTCCCCCTCTTCCCCTCTTCCTCCCCCACCCCCCTCCCCCCCCGCCTTCCTTCCTCTCTTCCGCTTCTCTTTTCTGCCTCTTCTCACACAGACTTCAGGCAACTGCATGACCTTGGGCCAGTCACTTCTGACAACCTCTGGCCGCTCATCTCCCAGCACCTGCATGAGACTCCGCGCAGATAATTAATGCATGAGAAAGCACTTTGCAAACCATTCAACACTGCACAAATGAAAGGCATTATTTATTTACTCGCCCATTTATTTATTAATCTTGCACATGACCCTCTGCAGAGAATTCCACGAGGGGAGATAAATACGCAGAGCAGATGACTGCCTAGAGCTTGAATCCTGGAAGGTCAGAGCCAGGGGGTGGAGGTGGGGGAGGGGGGTGGACAGAGGGAGCAGAGAGTACAACCCCCTCGTGGTACTGATGGGGGAACAGAGGCTGAGAGACTAGTAATGGCTGATGTTCTACTTTAGGGTGTTCAATTATTTAATTCTCCAAACTCTCCAATTTAATTCTCCAATGAAGCAGGTACTATCATTACCCCATTTGGAAATGAGGAAATGGCCCTAACCAGTTTGGCTCAGTGGATAGAGTGTCGGCCTGCGAACTCAAGGGTCCCAGGTTCGATTCCAGTCAAGGGCATGTACCTTGGTTGTGGGCACATGCCCAGTAGGAGTGTGCAGGAGGCAGCTAATCGATGTTTCTCTCTCATCAATATTTCTAACTCTCTATCCCTCTCCCTTCCTCTCTGTAAAAAAATCAATAAAATATATTTCAAATAAAAAAAATAAAAGATAAGGAAACGGAGGCACAGAGAAGGGGGTCCTACAGCGAACGGGAGCACCATCGGAGTCCAGCCTGGACAGGCTCGTTCCAGAGCACACAGCCTTCACCACGGGCAAGGTCAGCCAGTGGGTCAGAGCAGAGGCTGCCGGCCAGGGCCGCTTCCATTCCAGCCGCCTGCACGTGGAGAAATGAACCGGCCGCTGAACACGGACGGGGCCCGGAGAGCAGCTCACGGAGGCCTCAAATGGTCCCCTCATGTGATCCTGGGGGCCAGGATCCATCCTCCTGTTCAGGGCTCCTCCCCCACGGCCCCTCTGACTCCTTGCGGTCCAAGCCCCAGGGGCCTGTCCGTCTGTCCTGGGCTCCACACAGGGCTGTCCGCCAGGTCGGAGGTCAGTGCAGCTGCAGGCGGGGCACAGGGACAAGTCAGGCACCAGCCTTCCCCCGGGCCTCTTTCCAAGAACTCCGATCCACTTCCTGAGCGCAGCCTCGCTGTCATCCATCTTCACGCCCAGCCATCCCTTCGCCTCAAGGCCCTCATCTCCCTTCTCATCCCGTGAAATACTTGCCATCCTCCACGTCTGTATCCCAGCCCCGTGGCTTAGTAACAGCACTGCCTGGGCCTGCGCCTCCCCTCCTGGTCGCAGGGTCTGCATCTGGGGAACAGGGCGGGTGCAGGTGAAAAGCAAGGGTTACAACTGCCCTTCTCAACTCTGAGGTGCCCACAGTTACCTGGGGATCTTGTTACCAGAGACTGGCTCAGCAGGTCTGGGCAGAGCCCGAGTGTCTGTGCTTCCTACGGGCTGCCAGGCCAGCTGATGCCATGGGCACACTTGGAGCAACAGGGCTTAAAAAGGCCTCGCCCGGTGCCCAGCAGACAGCGCCAGCTCCCTGATGGTGGGAGGGTGCGGCTGGATGGCAGGGACCCAGGATACCCGGACTCCATGGCTCTGGGGGGGGGGGGGGAGGAGGTTGCTCCAGGCTGCTCCTCCCTTCACCCATCTTTCTTAAAGTGCCAGTACTTTATCAGGGGGTGCACTCTCAGCCTGTTTATACAAATCAAGTTGCCAAGAACCTCAGAGATGATGCCCACTGCTCAGGACAGCCATTCCCAGGATGGTCGGTGATAATGCTCCCTTCCAATAAATGTTAGCTTTTAAAAAAATATTTTTAAATTAATTTCAGAGAGGAAGGGAGAGAGAGAGAGAGAGAGAGAGAGAGAGAGAGAGAGAGAGAGAGAGAGAGAGAGAGAGAGAGAAACATCAGTGATGAGAGAGAATCACTGATGGGCTGCCTCCTACACGCTCCACACTGGGGACCAAGCCTGCAACCCAGGCATGGGCCCTGACTGGGAATCGAACCGTGACCTCCTGGTTCCTAGGATGACACTCAAACACTGAGCCAGGTTGGCTGGGTTAGATGTTAGCTTTGAGAAGAAAAATGATGAGACAGTGGCAGCCTGAGGGGCAGGGCGAGGCAGGCACCCATGCTTTGCCTTGGCATTGGGAAGGGGAGCTGGTGGAAGCTCTGGGGCTGGCCCTCGGGCCCCTGCTGACTCTGAGAACATGCCCCCAAACTTGGGTGAGCCCACTGTCCGCCTGCATACCCTGCCAGGCCCTGTGTGACCTGGGCCCAGGCACCTCCCCCCTGGGCCCCGTTTCCTCTCAGTAACTCCGGAGGGTCCAATGGCTTCTCCCTCCTCCCATGAGGCAGCCATCAGTGGTGAGGACGGAGGTGGGAAAGGAGGAGGGTGTGAAGGGATAGGCGAGAGCACTAAAACAGTGGGGGATGGAGAGCTAAAACACCCGAAGAGAGAAATTCCACTTGGAAACTAAATAGAGTTACTTTGTCAGGAAACAGGGCACACGGCACCATAAATATTCAAGTAATTTACTATAAAATGCCATCCTGTTTTATTTTGTTTTATTCCCCGGTCAAAACCACAGCGCGAACCTAAGTGAAGAACATCAACGGTGCGGGCAGGAGCAGGGGAGGGAATGAACAGAGGGCAGCCTTGCGCAGCACCAACGTGGGGCAAGTCAACCCCACCACCTGTCTCCATGGAAACGAAGCAGGACCAGGCGGGCCACTCTGAGGCCAGAGAGCCAGGGCACAGGCTCCTCTGTTGGGTAAAGCTGGACACAGCTTAGCCCAGGAGGGAGCCCCAGAGATGGGGGCCCCAGACTGGCCAGTCTCTTAAAAGTTCTAAACCAGAGAAGCTGCCCATCCCGTGCCCCGTAAGCACAGGTGTCCCCCCAAATGAGGCTGGTCTCAGGGGAAATGGAAAGAGCCAAAGAAACCAGGGTTTGCCCAGCCCATGTGGCTCAGTGGCTGAGCATTGATCTATGAACCAGGAAGGTCACAGTTCGGTTCCCAGTCAGGGCACATGCCCAGGTTGTGGGCTCATCTCTGAGAGGGTAGGGGAGCATGCAGGAGATAGCCAATCAATGATTCTCTCTCATCATTGATGTTTCTAGCTCTCTCTCCTGCTCCCTTCCTCTCTTAAATCAATAATATATCCTATATAATAAAAGCCTAATATGCAAATTGACTGAATGGCAGAACGACCAGTTGCTATGAGGTGCACTGACCACCAGGGGGCAGACACTCAATGCAGGAGCTGCTTCCAGCCCATAGGCCCCAGGCAGGCCAACGCAGGTGCCTGAGAGGGCGCCTGATCGCTCAACCAGTTGCCCCATAGGGGGAGGCAACTGGTGGCAACAGGGGGCGGGGTTGATGAGTGGGTGGCTCCAGTCTGACCAAGGTGGGTGCCAGAGGGGGCCTTCCTGATGGCACCATAGATCGGCTCTGACGGCTGGCCAGGCCTAGGGACCCCAGGGCAGGCTGCCCGGAGGCGCAGGAGACCCCGGGACAGGCCCAGCCAGGGACAGAGACACGGTAGGCGGCGTCCCCAGTGCCTGCCCAGCCCGGGCTGTGCGAGGCTGGGGGGCAGGGTCTCTGCAGGGAGGTGTCAGCAGGAGGTAATAGTGATGGGGGAGGGGGGGCAGGGAGCTGGGTCCCTGATCTTTCAAATAAAGACCATTGTGCCCAACCCCACCAGTGGGATGCCGGATGTTGAACCAGATGAGCCCAGTGTGGTCCCAAAGAAGCTTCTCAGTGTGGCCGTGAGATGCAGAAAGAGAAAAAACTCCGGCCCTCTCCCCTCCCGCCCCCCCCAATTTCCCCCTTCCCTGCTGTTACCCCCCCTCCGCCCCCGCCCCCAATTCCCCCCTCCCCTGCTGTTACCCCCCCCCCTCTGCCCCCGCCCAGCCCAGTTTTCATTCATTCAACACGGACAGCAGAACCCACCTACCTACCACCTCACCGTGATGGCGACCAGGCACAGGCACAAAGGGAGGGCACACCCATCGCCATCTGTCCCTTCTCCCCCCGCTGTCCCTCGAGGAGGCTCAGGCGCCTAATCTCTGACGCTCACTCACCACGTCCGCCTCTCAGGGCGGATGGAACGTTAAGTGGCGAGCAGCAGCGCCTCCAGAGCCTCAGTCTGCGTCTGTGAGTGAGCTAATGCCGCTCCCTCCTCCAGGCCACCCGGGCACCACGGAGCGGGCATGGGGCTCATGGGGCGTGTGGCATATGCCTGGCGTTCACCAGGGGCCTCAACACACGAGTCCCAGCTCTGCCCCCACGCCGAGGCCTGGGGTTCTGTGTTTGTGTTTGGTGCATGGCAGGATTTGCCGTTGGGAGTGGGCAGGGGTCCTGTCCGGGCACACAGGGCCACCCCGGCTGGCAGCCAGCGGTCCTGCCAGGAGCTCGGGGACAGACATCTGGGCAGCGCTGTCCTTCTTAGCCCCCCAGCGAGCGCTATTATTGCACAGGGACCACGCGGGTGGAGCCCTTTCTCTCCAACTAAACGGTTGTTGGCCGTGGAGCAGGAGAGGCGAGAGGGCAGTAGATCTCCCGGGGCCTCCCGCGGGGCGGCTGCGCCAGGAGCCGCTCAGATTCACGGGGAGGGCCCACTCCCAGCAGATAAGCTGGCCGATGCTTCTCCGTCAGAGACTCCCGCTCAAGGGCAGCACCATAAATCCCGGGGCGGGAGCACACGAGCCCGCCCGCCCGCCGCTCCTTGGCGAGCGTCTTCCCTCCCGGGGCCCCGCCACTCTGCACTCGGCAGCCTCCGGGAGACGCACGCACATAATCTGCAGTTCTGCGTCTGATCCATCAATAACCCCGGGAGAGCCGCCTCCCTTCTGCTCTGCGCCGGCTAAGACAGCCGCCTGTTCTCACCTCCCCGGGAGCTTCATTCTCTCCCCGGACCGGGGACTCTCCGGCTGCTTGGAACAGCTGTGTGGCTGCGTGCTGCATTCGCCCGCTTGTCAAGCCTTCCCTGCCCTGGGCTCCTGAGGATGAGGAGTGCTCCCGACATCCCACAGGAGTGGGTGGGTGGGTGGGTGGGTGGGAAGGGAAGGAGGCGAGCCCCAGCAGGGAGAGGCGAGCCAGATGGAGGCCCAGAGCCATAGACTCAGTCGGTTTGGCTGCTTGTACCTCGATGGTCCCACCTGTACAATGGGTCTCCATTCATTCACACAACCGATGTTTACTCGGCAGGCTTTGTCCCGAATGCTCTGTGTGGCCACGAACAAAATAAGCCGCCGCCCCGAGCAAGCGTGCACGCTGGCGCGGGAGACCAGCAGGGTCAGGGAAACACACAGAGAGGCTAGGTCATTTGGAGCCATCATGTCTAGGAAACACATGGGGAGGGTGCCGGGGGAAAGAGCGACTGGGGTGAGGACGCCATGTACACGGAGGGCTGAGGGCAGTCGGAGGAGGGGGGACGTGAGCTCTCAGGGGTGAGGAGTAGCTGCGTGAGGACGTGAAGGACAAGCGTTCCAGGCAGAGCGAACAGCAGGTGCGAAATCCCGAGGCGGGATAGAGCGTTTCCTGTTCAGGCAGAAAGGGAGCCAGTGTCGCTGGAATAGGGGAGGGGTGGTAGGAAATGAGGTCCGATAAGGAGGCAGAGGATCGATCCCACGGGGCCGCAGAACGCAGACGGGCCAGGGTTTTGCTCGTAACGGGAGCTACGACATGCATAGGAAGGCTCTGAGCTGGGAGGGCCATGCCCGGGTACCCGTAACCCTGAATCAGACCCCGCCAGCTGCTTTGGGGAGAGGAGGGTGAAGGGGACAGGGGAGGAAGCCCTTGGTAAGGAAAGAGGCCCCATACTATGTGTGAATATTTGACCCAAAGGAACTGAGAAACGAGGAGGCAGAACGAAGCTCTGAAAGGGGCGATTCAGCCAGGATGAGAAGAGAGCCAAAGCCAGGGCAGCCTGGCCATCCGAACACTGGGCATCGGGAGTCCGACGCCAGGAAGACGAGATTCCTGCCCTCAGGGGGCCCCAGGCCTGTGGGAGACGCCAGCGAGGAGACAATGACTCCAGCCTGTGGCTCTGGGCAGCCAGTGCTCAGTCCTACCCAGAGAGATCAGGGAGGGCTTCCCGGGGGTGGTGACGGCTGACCAGCATTTACAGGAAGAGGGTGTGAGGACAGACAACAACCCCCAACAGGGGAACTGCAGACATAGTTAGGCCCAAGGCCACGCAGAAGGACCAGGGCCTGGACACAAGTCCCGCCTCCTGACCTGGAGAGGCCCAGGCTGGGTGACCGGATTCCAGCCCGCCCCCCACCCCCCCTTCGAGTTTTCCGACGGAGGCCCCAGACATCGGGGAGCAGAGCGAAGTCAGCCCTGCTGTGCCCTGACCCAGCTCCGGGCCCGCGGGCTGTGGCAGAATGAAGGTTGTCTGCCATCCCTCTGTGCTGGCGCCGTTCGTTACACAGGCAGAGCAACTAGAACAGCTCCCCGTTGTCTGCCCTTGTTAGGAAGTTCAAGTTCTCCGAAACGTGTGGCAGGCCCCCCGCCCCGCCCTGCCCTGCCCGTCCTCTGGGCTCCCGGCTTCCCCTTCCTCCTCGCACGGCCTTTGCTTCTGCTGGGTTGGAACGCCGTGACTTCTGGACCGCGGCACGCTCCCTCGCTTCACGTGGCTCTGCCTTGTGCCCTCCTCTACACCCCCTCCCCCCAACACTCCATTTCTTTTTTTCTTTTTCTTTTTAAATATATTTTATTGGTTTTTTTACAGAGAGGAAGGGAGAGAGATAGAGAGCCAGAAACGTCGATGAGAGAGAAACATCGACTAGCTGCCTCCTGCACACCCCCTACAGGGGATGTGCCCGCAACCAATGTACATGCCCTTGACGGGAATCGAACCCGGGACCTTTCAGTCCGCAGACCGACGCTCTATCCACTGAGCCAAACCAGCTTCGGCAATTTCTGAGTCTCACGAAGACCCCACTCCCTCCGGCAGTCCCTCCTGAAGCCTGTGATGTGCCTCAGAGACTGTACCCTCCACTCATTTGACGGCCAGTATCTGTCCTCCTGCCTGTTCCCTCACTCGCCCGGACCTCTGTGAGGGCAACACCTTGGTTCCTGTTGCCCTGCTGTCCCCAGCGCGATGCCTGGTCCAGCTGAGGAAATGCATGCCGGCATGTAAGAAGGAGATCTCCCTCACCGAGAAGGAGCACACACACACACACACACACACACACACACACACACACACGGGCGTCTCCTGTGCCCCAAGCATTGATGAGTGCAGAGAACACCCCTCTGCCTCCCAAGTCTGCTGAGTGCTCTCCACTGGCAGGAGGCCAGGCCGAGGCAGCCAGAGGACAGCTCCCTGCCAGGGCCCTGGAATGTAGACTGGATGCCGACGTGTGGACAGGGAGGGGACGGAGCAGCGGGGAAACACAGGGAACTGCCCCGATGAAGGAAGTCCCTGGCCGTGCTGCCCAACGGGCTGCGGGTCCAGGGCCCCACGCTGAGCAGCTCCGGGTTCCGTAGGACCCAGAAATGGTCCAGGAAAGGTGGATCTCAAAAGGAGAAGCCAGGCTGTGTGCCAGCATCTGGTCGCCGAGAGCCCGCAGATGGCAGCTGCTCGGAGCAGGGGGTGTGGACCGGCCTGCGGCGGAGCGGGAGTCTGAGAGACAGAGAGGCCCCACAAAAGCCTCCCCAGGGCCATGGGGCCTCCACCAAGACTCAACGCCCCTGTCCGCACTGGCCCCTGGCCCCGGGGCTCCCTCACCTCCAGGCTGGTGCAATGCTCCTCCGGTTTGCAGTTACAGACCCTTAGAGATGGTCAGAGCTGTGGACCCTCTTGGAAATATTCTCACGACACATGCACTGACAGGGTGACCTGAGATTCCAGAAGCTTCCAGAATTACCCCCCCCTCCCGAATACTAACAGCCCCTTGGACAATGTGTGGGAGACCCCATCCAGGGCCACTAAAATCAGGTGGTGGGAGCCACGACAGGGCGCCAGAAGAAAGGTCGCAGGCCTGTGGGGGCTGGGCAAGCAGAGGAAGGGGAACTTTGCCAAGTTTGCCTGAAGGCAGGGCGGGAGCTGGGAGAGGATGGAAGAGTTCAGGATCCTGGGCGGGGGATTGAGCTGTGGGGGAGGGGAAGAGGCCTGTAAGGTGGAGGCAGGCCCAGAGGAGGGCAGGGGGCTGGCGGGTCTCTGGGGAAGAGCCCTGGGCACCCGGCAGAGGAGCAGAGCCCAAGTGCTTCTTGCCTCAGTCTTCCCACCTGTGGAATGGGCAGATGCTCCTCCTGCCCCCTTTCCTCCCCAGTGGGTCCAGCGAGGAGGCTGAGATGAAGCCGGGCCCGGGGAGAGGAGCGCTGGATTAGCAGAGGATTACGCTCAGAAAGGAGCCAGCGGTGCTGCTGGAAGAGGATGCACAGAAGCACCCAGCCTTCTGGGGAGAGAGAACAGATGAGAGTGATAATGCTGGCGAGGGAGGGGGGAGAGCAAGCAGTGGGTTTGCAGAGACAGGAGGGGAAGGCAGCTAAGACAGAGGGTTCAGGGAGGAACTGGGGCCCCTCCTGATGCCTCCGTGTGGCCTCTGAGCCGGAAGTCAGGGACAGGCCTTTGGGGCGTATGAAAGTGGAGCGGAAGCTAAGACAAGGGGGTAATTGGCAAAGTGGGCGTCTCTGACTGTCCCTGCCCCTTGAGGACATCCCAGGGGGATTATGGGGAGGCAGACCCAGCCCTGCCCCCTCTTGTTGACCCCCGGGCACCCAGTTCCTGAGTGCCAGAGACCGGAGGGCACTGTGGGTGCTCACAACGTGCTAGCACCCAGGAGGCTCTCTGCCTCTGCAGACTTAGAGCGCGTGTCCACGGCCTCCGTGCCAGTCTCCCCGTGTACAGATGGGGAAACTGAGGCACAGGGATGTCAGAGTCCATCTGCGTCGAGAGCTCATGCTCTCGGCCTCTACTGGTTACTCTGGCTCCAGAGGAAATGGCTGGGGCCAGAGGGAGAAACTGGGGAATTCAGACCTTGGCAGGGCGCCCCCCTCAGGGCTCCTGGAGGAGGCAGCTCTCTGGCGAGGCCTGTGAGGATGAAGGGGCTGGAGTGGGAGGCAGCTGGTGGGGTCAGAGAGTGCAGAGGGCACGGCAGGCAGCAGACCGGGCAGCTGAGCTAGGCTGAGTGTAGATGAGAGGCAATTCTCCATTGGTAACAGCTGTACCTCACTGGGGGCCTCCCACATGATGGAAGGTCAAATCCGCACAGCGCATCCACACGCCTCTGAGAAAAGGACTCATCACCCTCTGTGGCAGGCACTCAGAGAGGGCGAGCGACTTGCCTCTGGTCACACAGCTGGAGCCCCAAGTGGAACAAAAGTGTGTCAGCCTCCAGCACCTGCTCCGCCCACCGTCTGCACTGCCTCTCTAAGCATCTACTTAAGATCCTGCCCACGCTGCGGGTCTGACCTCCCAGAGGAAGGGGAGGAGAGCCGCTCTGACCTCCAGGAACAAGGCCACGCCACGCCTGGGGAAAGGCCCCTCCAGCAGGGGCCGGAGAGCTGGGAGGCCCCTGCCTGTGGCCTCGGAGGGCTGCCTGCTCTGACTGTCTGCCCCTCCCTCCTGCTCTGTCTGCCCCTCCCTCCTGCTCTGTCTGCCCCTCCCTCCTGCTCTGTCTGCCCCTCCCTCCTGCTCTGTCTGCCCCTCCCTCCTGCTCTGTCTGCCCATCCCTCCTGCTCTGTCTGCCCCTCCGGCAGCACATCTCCCGGGTCCCTGGCCTCTCTATGCCCACAAATGCCTGGCGGCACTGCCTTTGCCTCACAAGTTAATTTTTCAATCTGATAAAAGCTCTTTGTCTCGCAGCCGCCTCTCTGCCCTGCGGAGAATGCACAGCCTGAGTCCTGACTCTCGGGAAACAAACGCTGTTGAAAAGCCAGCAGCCTTCCCGTGAGGCTGGAGGCACAGGGCAGGACCTTGTCACCTGGCTCCGAGCCCCGGGCTATGTGTCAGCATCCGGAGCGCAAGCCCTCCCTCCCCCACCAGCATGCCACTGAGTGTCCTCAACACTCCCCAAGATCTGCCCGCGGGCACCCTGCACGACTGCCCCTTCTGGCGACCCTGGCATCGCTGAGCTGTACGACGGCCAGCCTGCCTCCGTTATCACCCCTCTTACACCGGCTTCATTCATTCGTGCATTTGCTACTTGGTTCACACAACACCTATCAGGTGCCAGGACCTACTATGTGCCAGCAGCTGTGCTGGGCCCAGCATACCTCACTTTCACCACTCGGCTGCCCGCCCACCACTCTGTTCCACACTACCTATGAGACCCCTCTGCTTCCTTCCTCTACACACCCTGCCTCGCTGTCCATGTTTATGCTGACATGGCCTACCATGTTCAAACCGATGACAGCCATAGCCCCGCCCAGCCCGTCTGCGCGGGAGGCTCCTTCGAGCCTGAGCTGAAGAAATATGTTAATCCGTGAAACCAGGGCTGTGTCCGTGGACTGTAAATGGAAAAGAGAGGCAGCATCATTGATCATCCTCTGCATGCCAACCACCATGCTGAATGCTTCCCACAACCACATTATTGTAAGAACATAGAGGCCCAGCGCGATTGAAATAGTGCGAGGAGGTGCCCCTGCTGTGGGAGGAGGCACCCCGAGGGGGGCCGGGACCCGTGCCTGACTCATAGCTTCTCCTGGCCTCTCTGCCTCTGTCTCCGTGTTCCTTCCGGGCCTCACCTTCGCGCTCAACCTCCTCCTGTCTGGTCATGACCCGTTATGAAGTCCTGCCCTAATTTGCATGTTACCTCTTTATATATATATATAAAGGCTTCTGTTTCAGTGTTGAGGACTAAATGAAAGGGGGCAAGACTGGAGGCATTTATTGAATGCACATGTCGACTACACATAGGGTGCCCTCCAAAATGTTTGTACACTTGAATAGCTGATAGCATACTTAATTTTCACTCCTTTTTAGGTTAACTGATGTGAAGTAATGGGTGAAGCAAGGCTAGGCTTTGAACAAAGAACATGTATCGTAAAGTACCATGATACTTTTTTTTTTATGGCACAAAAATGGCACCCGTTGATGAATCAAGGGTGCACAAATATTGAATGAAGAGATTCTTGAGATTGTGATTCCATTGCATTGTGTTATCAGCAGTGCCTGGACCAGAAAGGTCATCCATTTAAAAACAGGCATTGACCCCAAAAAAGTATTCATTTCTGTAGATTCTTTTAAATTTTGAAAATGAACTGTATGCTAATAAACACTGACTTTATAGTCAGTCTAAGTGTGTATGCATTTTTCGGGGACACCTGTATATGTATCTGCACATGTAAAACATCCCATGCTCCATCTTCTCCCTCAGTGAAGCTCCCTCTGTATGTAGTGTCCCATGGCCTATAGCAGTGGTCAGCAAACTGCGGCTCGAGAGCCACACGCAGCTCTTTGGCCCCTTGAGTGTGGCTCTTCACAAAATACCACTTGCGGGTGTGCATGCACAGTGTGATTGAAACTTTGTAGCCCATGCGCAGAAGTCGGTTTTTGGCTCTCAAAAGAAATTTCAATTGTTGTACTGTTAATAGTTGGCTCTGTTGACTAATGAGTTAGCCGACCACTGGTCTTTAGTGATGAATAGGAGTGTGGACAGAACCAGACGGGTTTGAACCCGTCCTCCTAAGTAGAGCTGTGCCAGTCATTTAACCTCCCCAGAGCTCAGCGTCCTCATCAATGCAACCGGGTAACTCCAGGGGCCCCTCGAAGGCTGGCAGGATTGGCTGGGTTACCCGTGCCATGGGTTCCACATGGTGCTTGTCGCACATTAAGCAATATACACTAGCTACCCAGATTATTACTATTTTTTAAATGTTCCTATTTTCATTTTATTTTCTAATATATTTTTATTGATTTCAGAGAGGAAGGGAGGGGGAGAGAGATATATAGAAACATCAATGATGAGAAAGAATCATTGATCGGCTGCCTTCTGCACACCTCCCACGGGGGATCAAGCCTGCAACCTGGGCATGTGCCCTTGACTGGAACTGAACCCGGGACCCTTAGCCCGTAGGCTGATGCTCTATCCACTGAGCCAACCCAGCTAGGGTGCTACTCAGATTATTACATCATTATTCAGACACTAGAGGCCCGATGCACGAAATTCATGCAAGAGCAGGCCTTCCTCCCCTAGCTGCCAGCACCAGCTTCTCTGGCACCAGGGACCCGGGCTTCCCTCATAGCCCTGCTTCATCGGGGAGGTCTTCCGGAAGGATGTCCGGCCTAATTAGCATATTATGCTTGTATTGTTATAGATGGGCTTCTCTTCCTGCTGGAGCTCCCACATCCGCGCGGTGTGTATCTGAGTGATGAGCGTGAGCGACGGCGGGAGCTGCAGCAGCCCCATCCTCACGCCCAGGCTCTTGGATCCCAGCAGCCTGGCCGGCGGGCGTCAGGGCGGGCCTGTGCCGGCTCCCCCGGAAGGCACTGGCTGGGACCCTGGTTCTGCCAGATCCCCTGTGCCCGGAGCCGCTGCCGCAGCTCCCCGGGGAGGCAGAGGGAGCGGGAGTGTTCCCGCAGCTCCCGCAAGGGTGCCACGGGGCTGCACAGACGCTGTTTTCCAAGCTGTTTGAGACGATCAGGTGAAATTCCCTATACAAATACGATTCCCTGATGGCTTCGGGCGGCGAGGGAGACGCCATTCAACTGACTATTTAACAAAGCTGTTTAAAGAGGAAAAACTGTGGGGATCATGTTTTATGCATCAGCTGTGAAAAATTCTCCTTAAAAACCTGTCTCCATCATCTGAGCGCCCGAGTCCCGATAAAAAGGCCTGGTTTTCTGATGTGTGTTTTACAAGCATACAAACACACTCACGCACACTCAGGCACACGCACAGCCTTCCCGGCTTCCCCCCGCCCCACCCCTCTCCCCGGCCGGCTCTTCAAGAGAGGCGTTTCATCCTGCCCCAGGCCCCAAAATGTTCCGAGGCGAGCAGGCAATCCCATTTCTCACGTGCGCGTGAATAATTCAAACGTCACACCAAGTTTTCAGACTGTATTGGCTTCCCAGGCTGATGTGGAAACGTTGGGGTCAGATATACTTTAAAGAAAAATCCCTCTAATTAGTTTCGTTTGAACACGACGGAGAAAGGCCCAGCTTGGCTGCAAGGCCGTTGGTTGCCATCCTGACACTGCTTCCGTGTTTATCGGTTAAAGGATTCTGTTGCGTCCGAGATGGGGCATCTCGGCTCCAGAGGCCCCCGTGGGCTGGTGCATGTGCTCTCTCTCTCCCCTTGCCCGCTTCGAAGGAGGCGCCGGGCATTGTACGCTCCGGTGTGAAGCGGGGAGCAGCCTGCCTGGCCTGGAGATCAAAGGCGTTCGGCCAAGGTCGCAGAACCAAGGGGAGCCAGCGTCGGTGTCAGAGCTCCCGGCTCCCTGTGTGATCGCAGCACGCGGCTCCATCACCCCAGCCTGAATGTTCTCACCTCTGAGATGGGGATAATGACCACAGCTCTGTGATGGGGTTGACGTGAGGATAAAACGAGGTCTTGAATGTTAAGTGGCCGTGCTCAGTAAAAGCTTGACAAACTTGAGCGATGATCGTGATGATCATTCCTCTTAGTCTCCTCCCAAGTTGTTTTCTCTCTCCATCCCTGAAGTTCTGGCGTTAAAACCCTCTCCGATGCCACGATGCGGGAGAAACCCGACTGCCCTCTTAAAGGAACAGACAAGGTTTCAACAGCTCTGTCCTCTAACCCAGTGCGTGTCAACGTTCAATGCGCACGCAAATCCCATGAAGAGCGTGCTGAGTGCCAATGCTGGTTTTCAGTAGGTGCGGGGTCCCTCTCTCCCTCCTTCTCCCTCCCTGCTCCATTCCCTCCCTCCCTTCTTTCCTCTCTTGCCTTTTAGGGTTGCTTGGAAATCAGACCTTCACAGGCTGGGCCTCCACTGGGAGGAGAATGGAGAACTGAGAGCCAGTCGAAGCCAGAGCCATTCAGCCAGTCAAGCCAGGCCTCCTTCCTTCATCTTTCAACATCAGGCACTGAGACATTGTGGCCCGACGCTGCACACCGAAGGGCCAAGACACAAAACGCCCTCCTGTCACCGAAAGCATGTGTGCAGCCAAAGCGGTCCTGATGGCTGGAAGGCTTTGGGGCAGGTGTCTGCATCAGAAGTTGGGACCAGTAGCGAGATAAAGCCACTGTGGAGGGAGGTCACCGCCGTTGTCATTTCCATAGCCACTGCTCTCACCTGATCAAGAGGTCAGGGGTTTGCAGCCTGTTCCCAGGAACCCTGAGGGGTCAGCGGAGGAGGAGGAGAGTCACAGCAACATGGACGCAGACTGCTCTGTGGACAGGCAGGCCGTGGGCTCCATCCGGGCTCTCCACCTCCCCGAGGCTGAGCCTGGACCTCCTGAGCCCGCCCCCTCATCTGTGACGGACAGGAAGACACTTCCCTCACGGAATGCAGGAGGGGTGGGGCAGGCCTGTGTGCCCAGCGCCGTGCCTGACTGGTCCTGCTCTCCCCCTTCCCCGTCCGTCCAGGGAGCCGCGATGTGGTCTGCAAGCGACACGCTGAACAGCACTGAGTCACAGGGGTGGGCTGGTTCTTTTGTTTATTTCCCATCACAAGCCTGTCTACTCCATAATTCAATTCACCGAGCCCTGGCTTACCCTAACCTCGTTCTAAAGGCTCCGCTGCCCAATGGGAGGCTAGAAAAGTAAAGCCGGCTAAGCCCCTGCTCCTGCTCTCAAGGAACCTCCTGTCTCGGCAGGAGGAAGCTCGAGCCCCGCTCCCCAGAGGGGCAGAGGGAGCTGGTGCGAAACACGAAAACAGCGGCCCCAGGGCGGGAGACCCGCTGTGGGGACTGTAAGGACTAAACCTCATCTCTATTCGCTTTAGAAAAGGGTTAACACTCCCAATGTTTTATTTATTAAGGGAGGAATCGAAAACAGAGATTCTGACTGGTGTGTCCGAGCAAAAGGCCGAGGCATCCAAGCTATCTGAGCATGCCCCTGGAAACGCACTCCCCACGTGACAGCTCTGAGGTCAGGCACATTGCGATCCATGACGGAATGAAGGTGTGGGGTGGGGCCTGAGATTCTGCATGTCTAACAGGCACCCAAACAGCCTGGGATTTTGGTGACCATCACAGTTTCAAATATGCCACATCTGCTGTCTCCTTAGGCACATTTGCTCTTGCCAGACCAGGTGCCTTGATTTGGGGCTGGGAAAATGTAGTTGCCATAATGATCACACCTAATCACCCCCCCCCCCCCCTCCCGTGGCTGTCTTGGTTTGGAGCTCCCGGCTTGGTGCCGCAGAACCGACAGCGTACCAGTCTCGCCCTGTGTCCAGGCCCAGTTCTCCTGGAAGGCTGAACCTGTGCCTTTTATCAGCGGAGGCTCGGTGCCTAAGGACTGGGACACAGGGGCTGCGTTTTAGATCAAGAAATAACGAAAATAACCAGAGGCCCGTTGTGTTTGGCATTGGTGAATGGCCTAATAAAGGGAGGAAGGGAGAAGGCGGGCAGGGAAGGAGGAAGGGATTAAAGGGAATGGGAGAGGGATGGATCCTTCCACCTGGGGGGAAGCTACCCTTTGAAGAGGTAGGAGTCGTGTCAGCTGGTGATGGTAATAAAGCCTGGCTTCTTTTGGCACGTTCCCAAACCTCTGCCTCTCTCCTCTACCCCAATGTCTCCCTCCCCCTTTCCCCCCCGTAATGATCAATGTGATCATGATAGCAATGCCGTTCTCTGTGAGTCCGGGGAGGCCGGCACCGCGGGAGGGAAAAGGCATTTGGAGCCTCCGGCAGCTCCCAAGCCACACGCAAAGCCTCGGTGTGCTGGGGGGTTCGTGTAGCAGAGAGGGCAGGTGAGAGCTAGGATCCTGCTGCAAACCCAGCTCTGTTCCCTCTGTAGCTCTCAGCAAGTCACAGCCCACTCCTCCTACCTGAGCCTCAGTTTTCCCATCTGTGAAATGGGCAGTTGCAACGCGATCAGTGGGTTTCAAACTCCGTTACCCGCAGCTGTAAGGGTTCCACAGAGATGGCTGGAAAGAAGAGACTGAAGAAGGGAGAGACCCAGCCCCAGCCCCAGGTCCACCGCGGTCAGAACAGCTCAGTTTTTAATCTATAGATAGACTGGAACTCGGCATAAACTTTCCCTTTGAAGAAAGGTTTTGAGGTTAAAAATAAACTGAGAATTAATGGATTGAATGGCCTCTGAGGTATCTCTCAGCTTTGACATTCTACTTCCCGTCCTTGAATCTATTTCTCAAGTCCCTTCTGCAAGGTAGGCACGATGCTGGCCTGGAGGGCCGGGCTGGTGAGCAAGCCCGTCCTGCACCCGAGGGCCTCAGTGTTAGGTGGGAACCATGCACGGCAGTCATCTCAAAGCGACAGCTGCAAGTACTTGGAGACAGGAGCCGGGTCCTAAGGGCTCTCACTTGATCCAGGCAAGACGGTACCCAAACCACTTCCAGGAAATGATAGACACGTGAAGAGGACGAGCTTAGGGACCAACATGTGGAAATGCCCTGACCTCCATCTCTCATCCCCCATGACCCAGCTCTGCGGGCAAAGGGACGTAAGGACATCAGGTGCCAACAACCACACAGACGCGTCCCCTGAGCTCTTTATTGCTGTAACCTGAGCACTCCATCGCTTCTTGTACAACGGAGGAAACGGAGGCTCGGAACAGTGGCATGACCTGCTCAAGTTCAAGCAGCCTCGTCTACCTCTGCCTCTGCCCTGCTTGCCACCTGACAGGGGTGGGGAGCCTTCTTTCTGCCAAGGGCCATTTGGATATTTATAGCATCATTCCCAGGCCATACAGAGTTACCCACTTACAAACCAGCCTGCTCTATTTGGTCAAACATTTCTTTCTTTCTTTAAAAATACATTTTATTGATTTTTTTTTTCCAGAGAGGAAGGGAGAGGGATAGAGAGTTAGAAACATCAATGAGAGAGAAACATTTACCAGCTGCCTCCTGCACATCCCCCACTGGGATTGTGCCCGCAACCAAGGTACATGCCATTGACCGGAATCGAACCTGGGACCCTTGAATCTGAAGGCCGACGCCCTATCCACTGAGCTAAATCGGTTTCGGCTCAAACATTTCATGAGCTCACCCCTCGTGCCTTGGCAGGGCCAGACCACAAGATTTCTTGGGCCTTCAATGGCCCTTGGGCCGGATGCTCCCCACCCCTGCTGTAGAGTCAAGGCCCTCTCGAGCCTTTGCGGAAGGTCATCTGCTCTCTCCTTGGCTGGGCCATGGGGTGTCAAGGGAAGGGCTTGTGTCCAGGGCGGGGGGCCCCAGGGCCATTGCAGTCTCCGAGTCTCCCTGAAGCCAGCAAGAAATCCGAAAACCTTTGCAACGAGGTGGAAGTGGAGTCCCGGTCAGGCCTGCTTCCCTGTTGCCCCCTCTTGCCTGCTCTGACCTTTGAAGTCTGGAGCCTTTCATCCAGGCAGCTGGCGTTCCTTCCATCACGCGGGCCGGTGGGTGGGGGAGAAGGTCCACCTCGCCCGTGTGTGGCCCACGCTGAAGCCCCCCAAAAGGATGGTTTTCAAGAGCGGCACACGGACTGTCCTCCGCCGGCCCCAGCAACGGCTCCAACAGCAGGAATCAAACTGACCCGAGCTCTGATGCTGGCGCCTCCGCTTATTAGCAATGGGACCACGAGTGAAGCAGTGATCCCCCTCTGAATCTCAGCTGCTTTCCCTGTGAAACAGGAACAATGACACATGACAAGCTCTCCTCACTTCGGCAGCCCGGATACTAAAATAGCGTCCAGGGTTATTCCCTATTTTAGGAGCAGGATGTGATTTTAATTTAATTTTTGTCTTACTCCGTTATACAGGCGCACAGCTTAAGCACTGAATCTTTACACAAGACTTATATGGAAAATAGCAGCCCTGGCCCCATTTCTCCTTCCCATTCCTGACTTCCCTAAGGGAAATTTCCACTCTTTAAACAGCTTCATTGAGATATATCCTACATATTGTACAATTTTCCCATTTAAAGTATACGATTCAATGGCTTTTTAGTGTAGTCACAGAGTTGTACGCCCATCACAACCATTAATTTTAGAGAGTTTTTATTACCCCCTCCAAAAAAAAAAACACAACAAACTCATATCACTTAGCCATCAACTCTGTCTCCCCATCCCCAGCCTGAGGCAACCACTAATCTATTTTCTGTCTGTATAGATTTGCCTCTTTTGGACATTTCATAAAACTGTAAGTGCAATCATACAATATGTGGTCTTCTGTGACTGGCTTCTCTCATGTAACAGTGTTTTCAAGGTTCGCCCGTGTGTTGGAGCATATATCAGTACTTCATTGTTTTTTTGTTAATAATATTTCATTGTATGCATTTACTACATTTTATCTATCCCTTCCTTCACTGGTTGACAAGCATTGGGTTGTTTCCACATGTTGGCTATTATGAGTAATGCAGTATGAACATTCATGTGTAAGTATTTATGTGGACATATGTTTTCATTCTCTTGAGTCTAAACATAGGAGCGGAATTGCTGGGTCACATGGTAACACTCTGTTTAACCAGTTGAGGAGCTGCCAGTCTGTTTTCAAAGCGGGTGCACTGCTTTTACAGCCCCCCATCAAGGATGAGGCTTGCGGTTGTTCCCTAGAAGGCTGAGCTGAGATAATGCTCATAAACTAGTTAGGATGGTTTCTGGCAAGCACTGGGAAAAACAGAGCAGTTCTCCGTTCCCCGTTCCTTATCACCGTATCAGTGTCCTGACCACCTCCAACTTTTCCTAACACTTAGCCTAAACCCTACACCGTTTCCCTCTCCAATTCATTCCACATTTCCTGAGTCAAAGGCACAGTTTCGCTCTCCAATTTATTCCACATTTACACCGAGTGGCCAGATTATTATGATCTCTGAACGCATAATAATCTGGTCACTCAGTGTATATCCTATATATCAATAATAAAAGGCTAATATGCAAATTAATCAGTAATTCAACCAGTAGGCAGGCTGGCCAACAGCCCATGTCCCCTCCTCCTGGCCAGGCTGGCTGGAGCCCACCCATGCATGAATTCATGCATCCGGCCTCTAATTTTGTGTGTGTGTGTGTGTGTGTGTGTGTGTGTGTAAATATATATACTGAGTGGCCAGTTTATTATGCATTCAGAGATCATAATAATCTGGCTGCTCCGTGTATATAGTGATGGTTTCTCCAACCCAATCCACCCCATGCACCCTGGGGACATTCTAGGACATTCTAGGAGCCCCACACAGCACCCTGCTTGCTCCTTTTCCTGGCTGATTGGGAGGACCAGCTCTTGGCTTAACAGCGACGACTGTCCGTGTTCCTGGCACGTGTGGGTCTGCCCTGCCCGGGAGCACTTGGAAGGCTGCATCCAAATCAAGAACCCGCTGGTTTCCTGGGTTTGCGTCTTGGACCACATGTGTCCTGCCTACCATTCAGTGCCCACAGGTAAGGCCCATTGAACATAGTCTGTCTAAATATAGACTCGCAGCCCTGCCTACCTAAGGCGCCTTCAAACACAATAGGAGGCGGAAAAATGCTCTAAGATAAAAGGACATGCAAGATGCAAGGAAGCAGTACACGTAAGAGAACAATGGGATGGGAGATTCATCTCAAGGCAGCCTTCCCCGACTTTGGACCCCGGTACCGTTAGCTCGATGCCCACTACGGCTCACCCTAAGTCTCTCAGAACGCCTCCTTTGTAGTAATCGGGTTTCTTATGGCTGAAAGTTATAAAGACCGAATTCAAGGCAGCTTCAGCTAAAAGGGGACTTTATTGACTCATTTAATGGAAAGAGAGGTGCATCTTACATGAGATCACCAGGTCAGCATTCTCTCTCTCTCGTATGAATATGTATGCCTTTGTCCCGGGCCTTCTCTGGCTGGAGACGGGCTTCTCTGTGGGTTGGGGAGGAGAGATGGAGAAGTGGGGGCAGGTGCCAAGCCTCAGCTATGTCTGGGCTTAAATAAATGCAGCTTATTCATCTCAGAGGGCAGGGAAGGAGTATGCTCTCCTCCTGTTTATATATAAAACTTGGGAGGGGGACCAGACTAAGCCTACCTTGGGCGATAGGCCTACTTGTTGGCCATTCTCGGTGGCAGACATAGGCCAACCCTGAGGCTCAGACAGGGTCACCATCCTGGGGTTGGCAGTCCCAACAACACCACACCGAGCGGGAGAGGGGACATTCTCCGAAGGAAAGAGGGGGGGACTGGCTCCTTAAGAGAGGGATGTTGAGTAAACAAACACAACAGAGCTCTCCTACATGCTTGTTCAGCCTTCTCATGACACCCCACTGCCCTCCCCGTGCCCGGCTCCTATGACACAATCTCAGTCTTCTTACAATGACACCATCTTCCTATTGAACGCCTGGGACCCATCGAGCCCCTCCTGGGGTTTTCTCTAGCCCTCTGTGTTCGCACCCCCATTTTGCAAAGGACCCACATCTCAAAGAGGTTGGGTCCCTTGCCCAAGGTCACACGGCTAGATAGTGGCTGAGCTGAGATTCAGGCTCCGAAGCAAAATCGCACGCTCTTTGCTTTGTTCCTTCCCCTTCGTGGAAACCCCGCAGCCAGCTGGCATCCCGGCTCTCTCTGCCTGCACAGGTGTCTTCTCTCCGCTCCCTGACAGTGACTGGCGGCTTCTGAGAAAGGCTCGCTGCCTCTCTCTGCTCCCCATCAGCCTTGGGCAGCCCGGCTCCCTCCAGAGGAGGCTGGGCCATTCATTAGGAGGCTAACGAGCTTGGGCGTCTGTCACTCCGTCACAGCACCGGAGCCAGCTTTGAAGGCTGCGCGGAGGGGCTGTCTCCCGCGGAACAGGAGAGGCGGGGGCTGCGGCGTGGCTCGGCAACGGGTAACCATCTCCTCAGGCTCGAGGCTGACAACATGACAGCCTGGGAGTCAGAGACTACAGTTTCTATTTCCAGGTTTCAACAGGCAAGAAAGCACGTGGGTTCTGAGCCAGGCTGCTGGGGTTTGAATCCTTACCCTCCCGCTTACGGTCTCTATGAGCTTGGGAAAAGTATTTAACTCCCTCTGTGCCTCAGTTTCCTCGTCTAGGAGAGAGTAGGATAACACAGTGCTCCACAAACGCCTGCCGTTGCTATTCCAGTGTCCCATGGCCGAGGGGACAAGGAAGGGAGAGCAGGGGTGACAATCTCTTAGGCTCCAGGGAGAATGACTAGGGCTAGCTCCTCCCAGGGGCAGCTGTGACATAGTAGCGAGCACCCCAGCTCTGGCTCCAGGGTGTCCTGTGACCCTGGACCGTTCACTCCACCCCGAAGAGCTGCAGTCTTCTTATCTGCAGAGCAAAGGGAATAACACGCGCCCTCTGTGTGGGTTACAGTGGCAGCAGCATCCTGGGTATTCTAACGGCTGGTTAGCCTTCACAGAGATGCCCCGGTAGGAATGCCAGGAGAGTGGAAGCAGGAGGAAGGTAAGCAGGACTTGGGGGCCTTAGGAGGTGGGAGCTATGACCAGGCTCTGGCATAGGGTCTGTGAGAGCTACATCTTTGTCACTCTTATCACCATCATCATCATCATCATCATCACCACCACCATCACCATCGCCACCGCCACCACCACCACCACCATCGTTACCATCACCACCACCATAATCATCACCATCATCATCACCACCACCACCACCACCATCACCATCACCACCACCACCACCACCACCATCATCATCAAAACCTTGGTACTAGATGCCTGACTGCCTACAGCAATGGGTAGGACTAGATGCCTGACTGCCTACAGCAATGGGTAGGATTGAATCCTGCACTAGCCTGTGGATAAACGATTCTCTACACCAATGGTTCTCAACGGGGGATGACTCCCCCCGCCCCCTCAAATAAAAAGAACATTTAGTAATGTCTAGAGACGTCTGCTTGTCACACCTGGGAGAGTCTCACAGCTAGTGAGTAATTGCCAGGGATGCTGCCGAGCATCCTACGATGCACAGGACAGCCCCCTAACAAAGAGCTATCTGGCTCAGCATGTCAATAGTGCCGAGGCTCTGAGAGCCTGCTCATACTTGATATTGAACGTGTGACCAAGATCCTGCAGCACGTGGGAGCCTGTTTCTCAGCTCTGCTGAAGAAGAATCTGTCCACCTATTGAGGTTTGAAAAACGTGATCTTAAAAACAAAAAAAAACAAAAAAACAACGCACAGAGTACCAAATCAGCAGAGCAAACTCTTAACCACAGAGGCCAGATGCAGGGTATCTGAGGTGGGGAAGAACAGAAGACAGACTAACAGGGGACAGTGGAAGGATGGATGGATTGGTGGCATGAAGATAATTTTGTGGATCATCTAGTACATGCCAGGCACCATGCCCGATTCTTTGCACAGGTATCTCATTGATCTCCAAGACAACCAGGTGGTAGGTTCCTGATAGAGCGACCAGGCCAAACGTGGCCTCCCTGTCATATTTCTTGAAGCTTTCCAGAATCTGTCTATGCCATCTAAACCAGGTTATAGAAAGAATGTCATTTCATACTTGCACTTGCATGTTAAACCTGATTTACAGTCAGCATTTATTGTTAACATCTAGAGTTTCACAGGTAGAGGCACATCATTTTTATATGTGCAAAGATGCAATTTTATCCTTTGTTTTCTCTTAAAGGATCAATAAACATCTTGTTTTACCTCCAACAAATGCACGAATTCTCTATCATCTGCATTTGTTTCCTTTTATTAAGAGAATAGATCTCAGGTTAACAATACAATTTGGTAACACTGACTCTTCATGGCCCAAAAGCTCAATAATTGCATCATGGAGATATAATAACAATACTATCGATCATCTATTAAACACCTACTATTTGTGACGTGTCTTAAATCAGTGCCTCTAATCGGCCACACCTCGTTCCTAGTTTTCAAAAGAAGAAACGAAGACAGACTTGGGCATGGCACCAAAGTGACAGGACCAGGAATGGACACGAGACCCGCCCGGCTCCAGAGTTCTCTGCCCGCCCCACACAGCCTCCTGGTCAGAGTGGCCCTCGGTTTGCCCTGGGCCGCCAGCTGGCTCTAGGGCCACCACTCTAAGTTCTCATGTTGCCTGATTGCCCTCAACTCATCCCTCAGGCCTGTTTTCCCAGGCCTCCTCCTGCCCTCGTCCCCCTGTCTCCCCCATTAGCAGAGCCCACCTTCCCTCTAACCTCAAGTCAGCCCTGGTTTCAGAAGTTACGACACAAGGTCCTCAGCACAAAAGCTGGGTGGCTGTTGACCTGAATCAGGGCTCAGCAGACTTCCCCTGTAAAGGATAACGTAACGAATATTCTAGGCTCTCCGAGATAAATGGTTTTCATCGCATTTATTCAGCTTTGCTATCACAGCACCGAAGTGGCCACAGACAATATGAAAACCAATGGACATGGCTGTGTTTCAATAAAACTTTATTGACAAAAACAACAACAACAAGGGGGCAAGCCAGATTTGGCCCCCCAGGCTATCGTTTGCCAACCCCTGCCGTTGTGATCTCTAGAATATCTTGATACCCTGGCACTTATTCTGTGGCTTCTGGGTGAGAGAAAGTCCCCGACTAGAGGTTGAGAAATGGTGGTCTGAGCCACAGCCAGCCCACCAACAGGTATGGCTCAGCCCATGCAGAGCGTTTCTCCTTTAATACAGTTCAAACACACCTGAAAGCGGACCTAGTACAATGAGCCATCGCTCAGCCTCCGCCGCCACCCCCACTTCGCCAATCCCGTGTCACCTATTGCCCCCACACATGTTTTTCTGAAGTATTTTAAAGCAAACCCAGCCATCTCATTATTTCCCCCTAAGTACATCAACACATCTCTCTAGCAAATAAGCACTTATAAAAAACACATAACCACACAACATTATTATCACCCTAACAAAATGAAGGATAATTTCTCATTAGCATCTGGTACCTGGTGCGTATTTAAATTTCCCTAATTTCCTCAAAAAATGTCTTTTTACAGGTGGCTTATTTGAATCTAAATTCAGGTAAGGTCTCCACATTGTATTTGCAAAAAGCTTTTAAATTTTTGAATGGGTTGTCAACATGTGAAAATTTGGATTTCACATAAGCATCCGAGTCCCAACTTCTCTTGGAAGAAAAAGAAATGTTTGCCACTTGGCAGCCTCATCCCCATGGCGACAGTAGCACTGAGCAGGCAGCGCACGCTGGGGTTGAGGACCTGAGCTTCCTTGGAATGGCCCCCACTGCTCCCCATGCTGTCAGTCCCGCAGCAGGATCCCCGCCGGCGTTAGAATTTGTGGTGCCTGCTCCGAGCATCCTAGTGTCTCTCCCAACTCACACAGGAAGTCACCTGAGCAGTTCCCTGACCCACCTTTCTCTCCACACCCTCCCCCAAACTGTCTCTTTATCATTTTTTTAAAATTAATATTTTAAAAAATTGATATCAGAGAGGAAGGGAGAGGGAGAGAGAGAGAGAGAGAAACATCAATGATGAGGAAAAAATCATTGATCAGCTGCATCCTGCGTGCCCCACACTGGAGATGGAGCCCACAACCCGGACATGTGCCCTGATCTGGAATCAAATCATGACCTCCTGGTTCATAGGCCAATGCCCAACCATTGAGCAACACCAGCCGGGCTCTTTATCATTCTTCTTCTTCTTCCTTCAAAGCAAACCTTAGCATATCATTAGCATATTACACTTTGATTGGTTGACTGGCCGACCAACCAACTAGACACTTAGCATATTAGGCTTTTATTATATAGGATGTGAGAAATGCCTGGCACATGGGAATACAGAGGAAATAGTCTATTCGTTTACATCTGCTTCTACCTTGTCCTGAAAATGGTTTGAAGAGGTCAGCAAAGCTAAATACGGAAAAACAAAGTGGAGATTACGTAAACGAGTAACATAATGTAGGGAGGACAAGGTGAAAGCAAGGGTAAAGTTAATACTCAAAACACCCACACTCTTCTAAGAACTGAGCCACGGGCTGGACTCTGAGCTTCCCAGCAGTCAATGCAAAAGGAGAAACGCTCCAAGCTGCACAGCTCAGGGTGCTCCTTCACGTGAAGCACAGGTGGAACCCGGGAAGTGCACAGCCTTCTGACGCTGGGACCTGACAATTCTCCTTCCGGGTGGTTCTCCAGAGCAGGTCCTGAAGCTCCTGAGGCGTATGGGGGAGCTCTCTATGCCACACCTGTAACTTTCCTGTAAATCTGAAAGTATTCCAAAGTTAAAGGTTTGCTTTTAGAAGAATTTAAAAGTCCAGAGGTGGAGCCCGATGCACCTTATAGACACGGGCTGGTGCTATTTCTGTTAGTAACTCCAGGGGGCGCCACTCACACCTACACATTACCTGACACGTAGGTTCTCTAAATGCCCATGAGGCTCAGTGGATTGAGCACAGTCCCATATGCCTGCCTGTTCAATTCCTATTCAGGGACATATGCCCAGGTTTCAGGCTCAATCCCTAATAGAGGGCCTGCAGGAGGTAGCCAATCGATGTTTCTCTCACATCAATGTTTCTACCTCTCCCTTTCTCTTTGCTTCTCTCGCTTTCCCTTCCTCTCACGCTAGAAGTGCTGGTCTATAATGTATAAAGGTTGTGGAGCCTGAAATGAGGAGGCATCCAGTTGTTGACCCAGATGTGTTAGGGGCATTTTAAGGGGTGCCAACAGACAGGCGTCAACAACTAGACATTTTTGTCTACGTTTGTTAGTTCCCGTCCATGTCATGTCTCTGGGCAGGGACAAAGTCACAGACCAGAATTAGGAGTAGAACTGGCAGAACGTGACAAAGTTTGGGGGAAGCACCGTTGTGAATAAGCAAGTGGACTTTAACTGGCTCTTTTATTGTCTTTTTCAAAACTATTAACTTTCAAGTGACCCAATAATTATTTTTTTCAGTAAGAACCCGACAGCTCGTGGACAGAACATTATCCGGGACATCTGACTTTAAGCCTACAAGGAAAATAAGACAGTGGGGAGGTAATTATAGAAAGCATGGGAAAGGTATTATGCCGAATTTTGTAACGGACTGCCTAATTTTAGTCACTCAAAATCTTATTGTTACATTCAGAACCTCCAGTTAATAACTAGACCAATTCAACAAACTGCAGTCTATCTCACAAGAGATGACAGGATTCTTAATCAGCAGATGCTTCTTAGAATGAAAACGAAATCATTGTATTACAATGCTAAAATGGACTGTTTAGCTATATCTTTATAAGATAAATAAATCTCCCTGAGATTTCCAGCCTTCTCCCCCCACAAAAAAATGTCTCTGGATAATGGGATGAGTGAGCACAGGTCTCAATTACAACTAATGACACAACAGTAGGCTTCCCAGAAGTAGTCAGCTCTGCCTGCAGAGATCAGGGAAGTCTTTCTAGAGGAGGTGACTGGACTGAGTCCTCAAGGATCAGTAGGAGGTTGCCAGCCTGACAAGAGAGAGTGAGCAAAAGGACTTCCAGGCAGAGGGAAAGGCAGAAGCCAGTGCATCATCTACCTTCTCTTTGCCCTTCAAACGCTCTCTCTCTCTACCCTGCTGTGGGTCCTCTAGCTGTACTGAGTTAGGCCCAGGGGATGCTGAAGATGTTAGTGCATTCCCTGTCTCAGCCACGATGAACTTCCTGCCTGAATCTCACCTGGGATCCTCACGTGCAGAGAGCTATCATCTGTCTCCAGGTCTCTCCTGTTAAGGGCACTAATTCCCATCATAAGGGCCCCACCCTCATGACCTAATTACCTCTCAAAGGCCCCACGTCCTAACACCACCACACTGGGGATTAGGGCTTCAACCTATAAATGGGGAGGGGGACACACACATTCGTTTCATAGGATTGCCTTATAAACAGACCCCCATTCAGCCTGCTCACCCGCACTCTTAGTTTTATGCCAGCCTCAAGCCAAAATTCCTATTCTGGCTCACTGGGAGGTCAGAGGTGAGAGGGACACAGCTATCTGCCTGCGTTCCAATCACAGGTCCACATCGGTCATTCCTTCTGTCAGGCATTTGCCCAGAAAGGGCTGGAATGCTTGCCCAACACAGGAAAGTCAGTCCGGGGTCAGTCACGAGGCCGGAGCCCGTGGTCTGGGAGAAGCTGCTCAGAAACACTAGCGTTTCCGCTCCTCTGACCTCACCCCCTCCTGACCTTGGCCTTGTGGCATCTTCCCAGACACTGGCAGGGGAAGAGTCAAAGGCCAGGACAATACTGCTCAGACTTTCCCGCACATCAGAGTTCAGGGGGCTGGTTAACAAGCTCCCTGGTGGCTCTGAGGCACACCAGGGTTCTGGCCCACCAGACCAGCGACATGCGATGAGATAAAAGAAAGCACTTCTCTATTGGGTGGGTATTTATTACTGTCATCACTGCAGGGCAGGGAAAAGTGGGCTTACAGTTGCGAATACATGCAACACAGAGTTTATTCTTGTATTATTATCTATTAATTATTGCATTACTTCCCAAACAAGCCACTGTAAACCTACTTTTGCCCCACCCCGTATCATTAAATTATTAAAGAACTAGAGGCCCAGTGCATGGATTCAGGAACCAGTCGGATCCCTTGGCTTGGCCTTCAGGGATCATGCCAGAACAGGATCTCCAACATCCCCTGCCGGGTCCTGGATTGAGAAAGGGTACAGGCCAGGCAACCTCACCAGTGCACCCTCAGGGCTGGGGAGGGACCGTGGGAGGGCTCCAGAGAGTGCCCAACCCATCTCACCCAGTCCCAATCGGCCAGAACCCAGCAGCAAGCTAACCTACTGGTCAAAGCATTTGACCCCTGGTGGTCAGTGTGTATCATAGCGACTGGTTGAGTGGTTGAACAAACAGTTGGACACTTAACATATAGGCTTTTATTATATGGGTTTGTGTTTTACACTGCTTATAACAGCCAAGTAACTGAGCAATAATAAGTACCAACAATGAGAATATCACAGGACTTGTACTTACCATGTACCGGGTTCATTACATACATATAAACAAATTGTGGTGTATGCACACACACACACACACACACACACACACAGAGTGGAATCCTATTCAGCCTTTATAGTATTCTGCATGTCGGCACATGCTATAGCATGGATGAACTCTGGAGACCTTATGCTAAGTGAGATAAGCTGGTTTCAAAGGACAAATACCGTATGACTTCATGTACATGAGTAGTCAGTTTCGGAGAGCCAGGAAGTGGAATGGAGTCCGAGGGAGGAGGGAGTGGAGGGAGGGGGGAGGGGAGAGTGGAAGGAGGGGGGAGGGGAGGGAGAAGGAAAGGGGGAGGGGAGAGAGGAGGGAGGGGAAGGAGAGGGGAGGGGAGGGAGGGGAGGGAAGGGAGAGGGGAGAGAGGAGGGAGGGGAGGGAGAGGGAAGGGGAGGGAGAGTGTTTGGTGGGTGTGGAGTTTCCGTTTGGGAAGATGACAGAGTTCTGGGGATGGATGGTGGTAGTGGTTACACAACAACGGGAATGGACTTAATACTACTGAGCTGCGCTCATAAAGGAGTTAAGACGGTGAGTTTTATGCGATGCAGGTTTTAGCACAATAAAAAGAAAGCACACGCGTGCAATAAAGCCGGGCGAGGGGAACAGCCGTGAATGTCAGCGCCAGGCAGGCCTGGACGTGCGTCCAACGAATGGAGTGGCCTGTGGCAAACACAACCTGGCCTTTCTGAGTGTGTGTGTGTGGGGGGGGGGGGGGGAGGGGGTGGTGGTGGCAAGAAGGAACAGCTCTGGGTGTGGATAATGCAGTCATGGTGCAGAGAGTTCTCCAGTCTCTGTCCTAAGTCCCTCGGAGGCGGGTGGGTACTGGTGACCTCATTTGGCTGTAAAGGAGGTTGAGACTCAGAGAGGTTGTGTGATGTGTCCGAAGTCACACAGCAGGGATGAGCGTGGTCGGGTTCCAAACAGAAACACGAGCCTAAAACTGGGCACGGGGGTCCTCCAGATGCCCCTGGAAGCACCTGCAGCTTCTCACCTGGCATCGGAGGACGTGGTGGGTGCCAGCCCAGCCGCCGGTGCAGGGCCTGGTCGTTAGGTGCTGCTGTAAAGCGTATTGTGTGGGAGGCCGTTACCCAGCAGCTCCCCGTTTACGGGCCTCCTTTATATTTACAAGTCCGACGAAGGTGCGATTGAAATGGACCCAGAAATGCGTCTCTAGACGCGGACGTGCTCGGAAACCAAAGCACCGCGGCGCAGGGAGAGGCGGTTCCGAAGGCTGAGGTCTAAATTACGGGAATCAAGTAGAAATCCCCGTTTGGGGAGGAAAGTTCAAAACGCACAAAGAACCAGACGAGATAGCAGGGATCACCGCCAAGGGACGGAGTGGAACTTCGGCAGGAGAAAAGCAAACCCAACGGCGCTCCCCGTGGGAGAGCTGAGGGCTCCGAGGGCCCACGCCTGCCTCACTGCCCAGGGCCCCACCACCTCCAGCCATAGAGACTGTGGGCCATTCCGGGCGGAGGGATTGTCTGTTCCATGATACAAATGGCATCCCCTTTACGCAGTGGGCAGCCCTCGCTGCCTCCACGGTGGGCGGATGTCTAAGGACATCAGGGTGGAGATTGAAGGGGAATGATGAACAAAGACGTAGGAAATGTCCTAACTTTCTCAGAGCTTGCCGACCAGGCCTTAGAAGGTGAGAGGGATATCGCCGACCATAGGAAACTGACTGGGTGCGTCCACTTTTCACCCATTTTGTCCCATTTAATCCCCAGCATTTCCCTGTTGAATGATAAGGAGAGATGCTCAGAGAGGTTGGGTAACTTGCCCATGGCCACACAGCGAGGGAGCGGTAGAGCCAGAACGGGAGCCCAGAACAGGGACTCCACATCAGCCCCTCTCCATCCAGAGCTGGGCAGACTCTGAGCCAGGCTGGGCATGGGTTTCTTTTGGCAAAACTGGGCTGAAACAGCCACTGGGGGCAGAGGCAACGAGAAAATGAAAGCCACAAAAAGGCAACAGTGAGGGTTTGGGGGTAAACAGTATGGGGCCTCCCCAAACAGTATGGGGCCGGGGATTGGCCTGAGCTGTTGCCTGAGAAGCCAAGTGGAGGTGGAATGGAAGGCCGGCAGGCTAGGCAGAAGATTTTGCAGAAGAGGAAACTGAGGCCCCGAGTCGGGGGAACCCAGTTCCTCTAAGCCCTGAGGACTGGGGGGCTGCAATGCAAAGCTCTGACTGGTACTCGGATCCAGAGGCACCTATGAGCTCAGGGCTGGAAGACGGGGGGCTGTGCCCAGCCCTACCTTGGAATCCTGGGGCCTGACTTGGGGGCTGGGGGTGTATTTCGCCCTCTGAGACACGGTTTCCTTACCTCCATACAGCACAGGGAGGTTGGCGAAGGTGGTATTTCCATCTCTCATAGCCTCTGCTTCAGTCAGAAAGGCTGGCAGGATGCCTCCTCCAGGGCGGTGGCCGCTGTTGGTCTGGGTGGCCCAGCTGTGCCCTGTCCTTCCCCCTCGCCCCACACGCCAGGGCTCAGGCCTCATTAGCTGTCCGGCACGGGGAGCAGAATCATCTCGCCTCCCTCGGCCCCCACACCTCCCTACCTTTCTAAATTTTTAAAAGTGCCTTTACTCGGAATTCATCAAAGATTCATCAGGACGGGGATTGGCCCGAGCTGTTGCCTGAGAAGCCAAGTGGAGGTGGAATGGAAGGCCGGCAGGCTAGGCAGGCTCATGAGCACCCAGAGCGGCACTGGGGGCCCTGCAGCCTCTGCCCCCCTCGATCCGGGGTGAGGGGCTGGGGACACAGGGGACACCCTGCCCCAGGAAGCTCCACCCCAGCTCCGGGAGGCCTCCCTTCAGCAGGCTGGGCCTCACTTCCCCAAGGTGGGGTACAGCCTGCCTGCCCTCCCATTTCACAGGATGGGGGGAGGATCAATGAGGCCATAGGTGGGACCCCACTCTCTGTGGGGAGGACCCAACCGGCTTTAAATGAAGGCCTCCGAGAGCTGTTGGGCTGGCGCGGTGTGACAGACAGGCAGAGGCCGGGGCCAGGGAGGTGGGCGGGCCTTCCTGCTTGTAGCTTTGGCATCTACCAGAGAGTCTGCATAGGAAGATGGGGGTCACCATTCATTGTTTGAAGTCTGCGCATCACGGAGCAGAATGCCCCTTGGTGTTGCAGAAGAGGAAACTGAGGCCCCAGTAGACAAGCAATTTGCCCAAGACCATCCGGCCGGTCCATGGCAGAGCTGGCTCCCAGGCCAGGGCCTCCCCTCGTCTCCTCTGGCCCCACCCCCCAAGGCTGTTGTCGGGGTGCATCCTGGTCTCCCGGACCGGAGGAGAGCTTGCAGCATGGAGGATATCTCTTAGGTCAGCATCACTCGGGTGGTGGCTCTTCACGATGCAATGTTCTAGACTCTGTGTGCCTTTGTAGGGGCCCCTGGCCTGAGGGGTTCTGTGGAACAAAGTGAAGTCCCTCCAGCCCCCATGGACACTCGGATTCCCGTCCTGCGAGCACTGGGTCCTGGGGTCCAGCTCTCCCTCGTTCAGGAGAGGAAATCGAAGGCCCTAAAGTCTGGGCCGGATCGGCACTAGGCCTCCGTGCGCCTGGTGAACGCTCCTTCCACCTTGACATGGCCCGTCCCCAGGCCTCTGTCCCCCTCCAGGGTGTCCCTCGGCCCCCACACGGCCCCCTCCTCTCCCAGGAGGTGTGACCAGGCCAGAGGGCGGACGCCTTGGGGGGGCAGGTCTGCACCCCTCTGTCTCAGAGAGGCTCGGCCAGCTCTCAGCCGCCGAACACCCACCGAGGCCCTAGCGAGACAATAAATGACGATAATCACGTTTTTAATAATCGCCTGGAGTTTGTTTAACATACAGTCGCGGCCAGCAATAAATCCAAATTAAAAGCCCAACCGGGAGGCCCGCGCTAAGCTGCCGGGCTGGGAACGGAAGACCGAGGAACAGGAGCGGAGGAGAGGAAGGGCGGCCGGAGAAGGGGAGGACCGCCCTCCCGGCTAGGGTGCCTCAGGAGGGCCAGCGCGGCCACAAGGAGCCCGGCAGGACGGGCCTGGCCCAGCATCCACCCCAGCCCTGGCTCACGTCTTGCCTTCCTGCCCCGAAAGAATTTCCTCAGTGGTCCCGGGGGAGGAAATATCTGAGGTCCCGAACCTCAGAACTGAGAAGAGGAAGCATCACACCCCGCCCGCAGGCACCCAAGCTCCCTGAGGCAGGGCCCTGGCCTCCTCAGTCCTGCGTCCCCGGCCTGGGCCTCGAGCAGGTGGTCAGCAGGCATCCCTGTCCATCTGCGCGTCCACTCTTCCAATAGCTGCTGAGCATCTGCGCTACCTGGGGATACAGAGATGAGCAAGATCTCCGCTCTCTGGGAGCTCACTGCCAAGGGCGCAGGAAAGCAGGTGGACGATTCCAATCCACGGGATGCATGGAGAGAGAGAGAGAGAGAGAGAGAGAGAGAGAGAGAGAGAGAGAGAGAGAGAGAGAGAGAGAGAGAGGAGAGAGAGAGAGAGAGAGAGAGAGAGATCCCAGAGGGCTTCCAGGAGGAGGTGTCTTGCAGCAGAGTCCTGAGGGCGATTCAGTGCTGGGGAGGGGTGGCAGGGAGAAAGTCGGGGTCGGGGGGTGTTACTGCCCTGAGAAGAGTATGTGCAAAGGCAGGCAGCAAGAGAGGATGCGGCCTGTTCCAAGAACTGAGGAATGCTGGGTGAGGTGGGAGGACAGAGTCAGAACTGAGAGGCGGCGGGGTGAGGGAGGGATGAAGGGCGGGGTGAGGGAGGGGTGAGGCGGAAGTCGGCCAGATGGTGAAGCGCTGTGGGAGCACGCTAGGAAGTTTGGACTCTGTCCTGAGGGCAGAGGGAGGTTATTGAAGGGTTTTAGGCGGGGGGATGACAGGACCAGAATTACAGTTTGGAAAGCTCTCTCCGGCTGCAGCACGGAGGATGGATTAGAGGTGAGGGAGCCCGGGGCCTGGCTGAGCGATGAGGAGGCTGCTGCAGAGATCCCAGCCCGGAAGAGTGATGGCCTGGGCCCCGCGGAAGCAGGAGGGCGGAGGGACCCACAGACCTTCCCCGGGAAAGTCCCGGGGCGGTCAAGGGCCACGGTGACTGAAGGCGGGGGACCCCCGGGGTCTGGGGTGGGTGACAGATGGCAGCGCCTATCCTGGCAACTGCCTGGCGGGGACACTTCCTCTCGGGAGAGGAGCGGCCACTCGCCCCTGTGCCTCCCTCAGGAGCAGACGGCTGGACACAGCTGAGCCCCCAGACTAGGGGTGTCGAACTCAATCAGAGAAGGGGCCAAAATCTAAAATCCAGCCTAAATCGCGGGCCGAATGGTTTACTGAACAGTCATAAACTGACAATGTCATAAACTGACAGCGGAGTGCAGTGATGACAGCGCGGTGCGGGCCACATTGCAAGGCCTGGCGGGCTGGATTTGGCCCGCGGGCCTTGTGTTTGACACATGTGCTCCAAACCAAGCTGGCCTGCCACCCCGGGCCACGGCCCTGGAAGGGCTTTGGGAAGGAAGCAGAAGTAAATCCCAGGACCAGCCAAAACCGGTTTGGCTCAGTGGATAGAGCATCGGTCTGCAGACTAAAAGATTCCCGGTTCGATTCCGGTCAAGGGCATGTACCTTGGTTGCGGGCACACCCAGTAGGGGGTGTGCAGGAGGCAGCTGATCGATGTTTCTCTCTCATCAATGTTTCTAACTATCTCTCCCTCTCCCTTCCTCTCTGTAAAAAATCAATAAATATAAATAAATAAATAAATTAATTAATTAATTCCAGGTCCGGGGGGGGGGGTGTGGGGGGCACTTGCCACCATGCCCGCAGCGGCCGTGGGAGGACACGCTCCAGCACGCCTGCCCTCCGTCCAGCCTGGCGCCGTGCCCAGGGGCCGCTCCCAGAGGCAAAGGCGAATCCTCCTGTGTCCGAGCTGGAAAGGGCCCCCGAGAAACGTCCAGGCCAACCTCCTGCTGGACAACCTCGGGAACCGAGGCCCGAGGAGGGCGGTGACTGCCCCAGGTCACCCAGGGAGTTTGTGGCAGAGCTGGGAACCGGCCCAGGGGTCCTGACTCGGGGCAGAGATGCTTTCCGGGTTCGGTCCAGGCGTCCTGGGCCATCGTCACGTCCAGCCACGCCCAGGAGTTCACTCGGGTCTGCCTGCCTTGTGCCCCAGAGAGGGTCAGACACACCGGGCTGGCAGCCGCCGCAGTGCAGAGCCCTGAGGGCTCCTTCCCCTGTAGATCCTGGAGTCTAGAGGGAACAATGGGGGGGCGGGGGGGGGAAGAAGGGGAAAGAGAACGGGGCGGGGCGTCAGGCCATCTCTGTGATCTCTCTTCTCCGACACTGTGACTTCCTGGCCCCCTCTGACCTCCATTTCCTCATCTGTGAAGAGAGCACCGCACGGGTTGGAGGGACTAAATGAGAACGTGCACAGCAAAGGCCTTCTGGGTTGTGAAACAACACGGAAGGAATAACAGCTTCGCTTTTTGTTGTTGCTGCTGCTCCTTTCACAGACACTGGCCCGCACCTGCTCTGTCCCAGATGTGCCTCCGTCCACCCAGGGGGAGGCGGAGATGGTGAAGACGGGGGCGGATGGGGAGCCGCGCCCTCCTCTGGCTCCGGGCAGAGGGCAGGGGGAGCTGGGCCTCAGTCATCTCAGCAGGAGGGCCATTCCTACCAGGGCCCTGCCTGGCCACCTCAAGCCACACCCACACTCCCTCTGGGACCCCAAGATCCCACCCAGACCTGTGACCCCGGCGAGGGCACGGCTCACAGGCCTTCCAATATTCACTCAACCACCCTTTCCCGTAGGCCAGGCACCGTGCTGAGCGCGGGGCTCTCCGCCCTCAGAGACCTTCCAGTCGGACGTGCCTGAGAAGCACCGGGGGGGGGGGGGGGGGGGACGACGGACCTTCTGCAAACAGAGCACGTGGTTTCCCAGGACACTTAGGGTGAAAAGCCCAAACCCTCCCTGGCCTCAAGGCCCCGTCAACCACACTGACGTCATGCGCCGGCTGTGCCCCTCACTCAGGCCACGCCAGCCACACAGGACCCCACCGTTTCTTTAAAAACGAAGAACGAAGCCACAGCAAGGCCTGGGCGCTCGCCACTCCCTCCGCCTGGAAGGGTCCGCCCCAAGCACCCACGTGGTTCTCTCCCTCCCTTCATGGGAGTCTCTGCACAAATGTCCTCCCCTCCGGTAGGGCCCTGGCCTCCCTGTGAAGGACCGGCTCCCGGCCACTCTCCCACCCTGCCCCACATTTCTTCAGGACCCTTCCCATGAGCTTCCTCCGACATTACTTAGGTTAGATTTTTGTTTGTTGACCTCTTGCCTCTCCCAGAGGAATATAAGTACGGTGTGAGGTTAGAGACCTGGTTTTGTTCACTGCACCATCTCACTGCCTAGAGCGGAACTCCATAAATATGGATAGATGGATGGACAGGTGGTGGATGGGTGGATGGGTGGAAGGGTGGATGGGTGGACGGATGCTCAGACAGATGGATGAAGTCAATTCTTGTGGCCTTGTGCCACAAAAGAAGCACCAACTGCGTGTCCCTGCTTCTCAGATGACTTTTCAAAACCCCTTGCACATCTCTGGGCTGTAGCGATGTCCATTTACAGCAGGGCTTCTCTCTCCCCAGAAGCTATTATTCAATCGATGGTGTAGCTCTCAATCGATGGCGTCTTAAAACGGAGGAAATGCACAGGAACCCAGAGCGGCCGGGATCCGTCCTCCCCAAGGGCGCGGGGTGGAAACTTCCCCGGGCAAAGCTCGCTTGGCAGAGCTCTCGGGACGAGTGAGCGTTTTCTGCAGAAAGGACGCCCCGGGTGGGAAAGCCAGCCCGCGACACGGAGGCCGGCGAGGGCACCGGTCCATTGCCGGAGGGGACCCACCACTGGTGTGCCTGGGGTGGAGATGCTAGGGGCAGTCATGCAAGAGGAGACGGGGGAGGGGGCATTTAGGAAGAGCCTCCAGTGTTCCTCTAAGTGTTCTGGAGGCAGATGGTAGCCATGGAGGAGTTCTCCCTCACTCTCCTGCCTCCTGAGGACCCCATATCCAACACGCGGCAAAGCATCCTTGTGGCTTAAGCAAGACAGGATGACTCCTAACTCTGAACCCCAAATGGATGTTCTCCTCCTTTCTCTCAATTGTCCAGGTTATTTGTGGCTAAGGCCTCTCCCACGTGGCCTCCAAAGGCTGAACCCCTGGGGCATGGTGTTCCCCCTGGCACGCCCTAGGAAGCCTGGGTGATGGCAGCCAACCCGGACCTCTGCCCACCCAGGACCGCCTTCCTGCCCCCCACAGCCTGACTTCCCTCCGGCCCTGGACTAGCCTTCCCCGGGCGGGAGAAGGTCAAGGTCCAGCCCCCTCTTAGTAATTCCATGTGCCCGTCACTGTGCCCAGCACATCACATCTGTTACCGAGGCTCCTTGGCCACAAAGGTCTTCAATGAGGAGGACACTGGACACAGGGGGCACGTGCCCAGGAGAACTGGGGAGGGGGGCTGGACACAGCCAGGCTTGTCCGGACAGCAGCTACGCCGGGGGGAGCTGCCATTCGCCAGCCCCTCACCCGCAGAACAGGAGTAATCTGGGTTTTCAGCTAATTTGTTCCTCTAATGGACCCATCTTGTTATCAGCTATTACAACGGGCTTTCCCCGTTAGCTGCCGGAGACCACGAGGCAGCTGCTCCAGCCCCTCTCTCTGCCTTCACAAGGAGCGAAGGGGCGGGCACATGTGCCCGGGCGTGCGGGGAGCGGGGGAGGAGGGCTGCTAACTCGCCAACACGCATTGGCTCTGAGGCGTGGGCACCCTGTGGCGTGCCCAGGGAGACGTACACAGTGAACACACACAGCCTCAAGAATCCCACCGATGCTCACACACGGCTGGGAAAGACTCGGCGATGCCTGCGCGATGAAAAGACAGAGCGGGAAAGGGCCTAGAGACCACTGAGCTCCGGGCTCCTCTTTGGATAAAGGGAAAAGCCCAGAGAAGGAAAGCTACTTTGCTGAGGCTGCACAGCACCTGGATGCTAGAGCCAGGCCCAGAACCCAGGTCTCCAAGTTGCAATGGTTTCCCGAAATACGAGCTGCAGAGGCTGGCCCTGCTGAGCTGGGGTTCCCAACAGCTCCCGGGGGTCCCTCTTCTTGCTCATTTTCCACTCCAACAGCTTGTTTCCTAACCACAACCTAGTAAAGGGATTGCAGCTCAGCCCACACTGGTTACAGCAGCTACACTCCCTGGCTTGTGCACAGTGCTTCACAGTGTACAAACGTCGTACCTCATTAATTCTCTGTCCCAAAGATAGACAGAGCTCGAGTTATTTTAATCCCATTTTTCCAGATAAAGAAGCCAGGCTCAGAGACAGTGAGGGATTTGCCCAAAGCACACAGCTTGGAAAGATAAGGCCAGGATTCAAAGCCAGGCCTCCGAAATCCAAATCCCAGACTCCACTCCCCACCCCCCACCCCCAGGGCTGCTCTACGATCGTGGGTGCAGACAGCAAGGCTCCTTATCCCCAGACTGCACTCAGAAACACGAGCAGGAACACCCAAGGTACCCATCACCCCAATGCATACGCCCAAACAAACGAGCCAGGCTGGAGTGCGTCCACAGACAGACAGCCTGCTCCCCTCCCACAGCCCTCCCCCAGCCGAGCCCGGCCCCAATCTGCCGACACTCCCGGCACTTCATAACCAAAACATCAAGTCACTCAATCAATAGGCTCAGCTGTTGACAACAAGCAAGGGCCGAGCACTCCTAAGAGCTAATAATGCTTCGAGCTATAAACATGGCCATTAGCTGGGCTCCCACCCTGCCAGGCCGTCTCTGCGGTGATGGGCTGGGGCACCTGCGCCTGCAGCCAGAGGCCATGGCATTTCGAGGTTGGCTGAACCCACTTGGCATGCCCGCACGGGGCTGCTGCTGCCGTCTCTCCCCCTCCTCCATCCCTGGCTTTCTGGGTATTGCTGCTGAGAACCAGAAATGGATGGAGAACCAGAACCAGCATGGAGAACCAGAACCCCAGCAAGACCCTGTTCAAAAGAGGCTTCCAGACCCGTGGCCCAGCCATTGACTAGCTGTTGGACCTTAGGGAAGTTGCTTAACTTCTCTGTGTTTCAGCCGCCTCATCTGTAAAAGGAGATAAATGAGAGATAAATGTCTCCCTTTAACTCCCACCACCTCCCAAGGTGATTGTGAGGCTGAAATATGATCAGAGTGCCCAACGCATGAAACATGTTTGAGGGTCGAGGCAGCAGGAGCGTCACTCCTGGGAGCCACCTGGGAGGGGGGCAGAAGCCAGCTTGGTGGGGAGCAGGGAGGAGCAGGAGCCAAGTGACATAGCTTGATGTCAAACACGGTCAGGCAGCAAGCAGAGGGTCTGCCTGTGTCCCGCTGTCATCTCCAGATGATGTTCACCCAGGGGGGTGAGGAGGCGAGGGACGGCAGACCTGGATGGCACGGGAAGACAGTGCCCTACCATGATGCCAGCCCTGGGGTAAGGAGGGCACCGGGGGCCGCTCCTCGGACCCTAAGTCTGGGCACAGGATCACAGCGGCCTCACCTTTCACAAGAACCCTGGCCCCGGCAGGGAGCTGCACCATCTGAGGGTTGCCCTTAATTAGTTGTTCCAGCAGATAGAGTCAGGGGGCATGTACCTCCCAACTTCCCAGGGGGAACTAACATGCCTTCTTAGTAAGGAGGATTATTTGAAAGAGGTGTCAAAACAAAAGCTTTTTTTTTTCTCTTTAGAAATATCTCAATATTTCTGACTTTCCAATGGATTCTCTTCTCTCTCCTCCCTCCTTTTGTCTCTATTCCTCTTTGTCTCCCTTTAACTCTGTCTCTCATTTATCTCTCACAGATAGTCATTTATTTCTCCTACGACTTACTCTTTTCAGCCAGTTTAGAATCCTTGACAACTTTTGCGTAAGAGTTCCCACCTATGTCCCAAGATGGAGGCTGGCAAGTGCTTTGGGGGTATCCTGGTTCAGCACCACGGACAGAGCTTTGCGTTGGCCAAGCTAGGACCTGCTGACCCTGAGGAAAGGGGTGCTGCCACAGAGGCCTGGAGAAGGGTGAGCCCCGTGAGGGGGGCTGAGCATCATGAGAAGCAGCTCTGGGACTGCAGAGGGGGGAAGAAGAGGAGTCCCCAGCCGATGGGAATGGGCGGGGCTGCGAGCAGAGTGAGGGTGAAGAGTAGAGGTACGAAAGGAGGTGAGTGAGTGGAGAGCTGAGGCTGTGCGTTCAGGTGTACCTGAGCATAAGGGCGCGGCGAGCAGCAATGCGAGTACCGGTGATATGAGTACAGAAGATATGACGTTCACCTGAGCAGGTGTGAGGCAGGTGGGAGAGATGTGCAAATGGGTGCCCCCCAGGATGACGGCGAGGCTTTCCGGTCCCTTCCTCATTGCCTCCTGGGAGGCCCCGGGGGTGCAGGGCTGTCCTAGGGAGGAGGGTGGCAGGAGAGCTGGGCTCTGCCTGCAGAGGGAAGGCGGGGAAGGGAAGCAGGCCACTCCACCCGGCTGGCGGGTAAATATTTAGAGGGCTGTTTCCCGTTGTATAAACACGCAGCCTGTCTGTTCGGCAGTGTGCACAGAGGCTGGGAGGGGAGAGCTGGCCCCAGGCCAGCCAAGAAGCCTGTTTAAACCCTCTAACTCACAGCTCCCCCGCCCACGCTGCTCCGGCCTTCTGGCTCTCAGAGACACGCTCAGGGCTCTCAGCCCACTGGCACGCACGCTCACGCTCCAGCACCCTGTATGCGGGGACATTGTTACACACTCAGGGCTTAGAGGTCCTCACACAGGCGCACATGTGAACACACCATGGCAACCCCCAGGTGCACAGCTTACACTCCTAGCTAGACAAGTGCGAATAGCTCCTGCATGCCACCTCTCTCTCTCTCTCTCTCTCTCTCTCTCTCTCTCTCTCTCTCACACACATACACACACACACACACACACACACCATATCTCATACACAACCAGACCACAAGCTCACATATCGTTACAGATCCATCCACTGTAGCCCGTCCAGCGTGGGTCTTCGGCCACATCCCCGATGTCAGTGCAGGGACGTTTGAAGTCATCCATTTGTTCAACGCAACTTCAGTGCTGCCCGCATGCCAGGCACCAGGCCAGGAGCTAGGGACACGAGGTGAAAGGCAAGGTCAGCCCCTGGAGAGTTCCCAGTCTGACGGGGAAGACAGACAGAAAGCAAACAGGCAGGGCAACTGCAGGGGCCTGTGAGGCAGACTTTGCAGGCGAGTCAGGAGAACTTCACAGAGGAAGCACTGAAAGATGCGTGCCCTGGGAACTGCTGGGAGGGGCATTGCAGGCTAAGGGCACAGCGTGTGCAAAGCAGCAGATAGCACAATGCCTTCAGAGAACACAGGCCTCTGCGCTGCGGTCTGAGGTGCCGGAGAGGGTGGGGGTGGGGGGAAGAGGAAGGGGATTGGAAGGTGCAAAGCCGGCAGGGGATGTGTTGCTTTGCTGAGTTCCTCCCTCCACTGCTGGGAAGAAACCTGAGACAGGTCATCTCACCTGGGAGCTAGAGATCTCTGGGGATCCCCAGGCCCAGCCAGGCTTCCCCTTCCGCCTCGCTCAAAGCCCCCTCCTAGCTTGTGCTGGCCACGACCCCTTAAGGCCCTGACCCCTTAGTACTCCTGCACGTACACGTGGCCTGTCCCACTGTGGCCAGAGCCTCTCTTATTGTATCAAAGCTGGAACCTGCCTCCCGGGCCAGGCTGCTGCCAAGCAGGAGAAGGAGCAGGAGAGAGAGCACAGTGGTGAGGCCACGGCAGCCGGACGAAGAGGAAGAGCTCCGGGCCATGGACAAGGACCGGTTCTGGTAGGAGCTGTCCCACGAGCATCTGCTCACCTGGGCACACACTGGCCATCGCTGAGCCTCGCTCTCCTCTGCAGTACAGTGGGGGCAATCAGAGCAGCCCTGCCTGCTTCCCAGGCCTCTGATTGCTTTCTTATTTAAGAAAGAATGTGGAACTGCTGTCGAGCCAGCTATAGAGCGGCAGGCAGGAATGGAAGGACAAACAGGACAGTGACTGACCTGTGATGGTAATAAGGACCCTGATGCTGATGGTGATAATGATGGTGGTGATGGTGGTGGTGATGGTGGTGGTGTGGTGATGGTGTGATGATAATGATGGTGACAGTGGTGATGGGGATTATGGTATTGGTGGTGATTGTGGTGATGATAAAGGTGGTAGTGGTGGTGATGGTAGTGATGCAAAGGTGGTGGTGGTGGTGGTGGTGTTGGTGGTGATGGTGGTGATGATAAAGGTGGTGATGGTGGTGATGGTAGTGATGATAAAGGTGGTGTTGGTAGTGATGATGGTGATGGTGGTGATGGTGGTGATGATAAAGCTGGTGTTGGTGGTGATGGTGGTAATGATGGTGATATAAAGCTGGTGTTGGTGGTGATATGGATGGTGGTGTTGGTGGTGATGATAAAGGTGGTGATGGTGGTGATGATGGTTATGATAAAGCTGGTGTTGGTGGTGATGGTGGTGATAAGGATGGTGGTGATAGTGATCATGGTGACCACGTTCACAATAACTAGATATAATGCTCTGGTCCAACCTCCCGAGGCTGAGGAGTAAAACAATGGGTATGCTTTGGAGACAGCAGCCGCCCCCCCGCCCCCCCCACACACACCAGGGACTTCTCTTCACCCCCTGCCAGCCCAGGCTTTCCCTCCCACCTTCTCCTTCAAGTTACCCCAAACCGCAGATGCAGGCTCCAGACCTTCAGCCTTCCTGTCTCCTCCAGCCCCTCCCCTGTACATACCCCTCTGTCTGACTCTGTGTCACCCCTCTCTCTGCAGCCTCAGCTCCCCTTCCCGGCCACCTCCCCAGCCTGTTCCTTCCCTCCCTCCCTCCCTCCTCCGCCCAGGCAAGGAGAGCGAGCGCCCTCACCGAGGCTATTTATACCCGGAACACCTCACATCCCCCCTGTCTTGGCCTCGCTCCATTCCGCACCGGCCTGCAGCCAGGTTCCTAAGATGGGAGGCAGGATGGACGGAGCCCACCACAGCCCTTTCTCAGCTCCTGGGGCAGGACCCCTGTGACTGTAAGAGGGCTGCTCAAGGGGTGGCATGAAGCCCAGCTCTCTGCCTCAGTTTCCCCCACATGGGAGTGACTTGTCAGTCTCTGGAGATGTGAGGAGAGTGTCTGCCTAGCCTAGGTAAGGGTCAGCGGCTTCTAAAATGTGTCCTCACCCAGCCAGTCCCCAGCAGGCTGTGGCCAGAGGGGAGGGGACTCTCTAGGATGGTCATGTCCTGTCCGGGTCACGGGACACCCACGCTCTCGTCCACAGCCCTCCGCTCAGCTCGGGGAGGGGTCAGCATGGGCCAGGGGGCCAGGAGGGATTGAGAGCAGGAGGGAAACAGAGCTGTCAGCCAGAATTGAAGGCAGAGGCTTGGAGCTCTGGTGTCCTATCCCAATAACGACTCCCATCACACCGCCCTCTCTCCTTGTGCCTCAGTTTCCCCTATGCAGGAAGCACAGCTGCTGACAGACGAAGAAGCCCATGGGGTACCTTCTCTGCAGAATGGACAGGCCTGGCAGCCTCCTGCCACCGTGACATCCCCGGGTCACCCGCAGACTCCCCCATGCCCCCATCCCCTGGCGTGGCTGCGCCTCTGACAGGCACCGCTCGGGCATCCATCATCCCAGCAGAGGCCCCAGCCCCTGACATTCCAATTAAACACTTCACTCTGGCCTTGGTGGCATCACCTCGGCTTGGAATAACGTCATCTATCTTCCCCAGACGGATGGACGGACCGAGCCCCCCCTCCCCATTCCCCACCCCGGGAGCCGGCCTCCTCGCCACAGGGACGCCGTTCAATCACGAGGAACGGCGCTCTCTCGGGGAGAAACGCTGTCAGCCTTCCCAGGGACAGGCATTCATCTCCGCAGGGGAGGGAAGCAGCCTTGGTCCCCACCAAGGGGAGCCCCGTGCTCATGCCTCTGCCTTCCCGTTCGTCAGCCGGAACCCTGGGATCCCAGGAGCATGGCAAGAGGGGGCCGCGGGAGACCCCGACGGGACCTGATGGGGCTCAGTCTGAGGAGAGTGAGGCCTCGGGTGGGGGCGCTCTTGCCTGACCGACCGACTGGACAGCTTCAGCCCCTCCAAGAGGCGGCCTCTGGGCCTCCTGCCCTCGGGGCCTCCTGGACGGTTTGTGTTTTGGGAAAGTCCCAGGCTGAGTCCTGCCCCGGGAACGTCCTTTCTGATGGGGACGAGGTAAGCCTGCCCGTGGAAAGCCTTGTCCGGGAGGCACAGTCCCTGCCTAGGGAATCCCCCTCCCCCGCCCCGCCGCCCGGGCTTAAAGGGGACACACAGCCCTCCCTGGCAGCCAGACAAGACAAGGCACCCGCCGTGGGAAACACCATCAGGGCATTCACGGTCCCTGTTTCATGTTGAGTAACCCCCCTGCACCCCGACCCGTGGGCCCTGGGAGGAGGAGAGCCCCTACAGGAATATTTGTGATCGTTGGCATCAGGCGAACATGACCTGAGTGCAAATCCCAACACGACACCTTTCTTCCTGTGTGTCCCTGAACCAGTGACTCGGCCTCTCTGGGCCTCCTTTCTCTCCCTGGGAAGTGGGGTTGCCTCGAGGAGGAAGTGGTGAGGCTGTGTGTGTGTGTGTGTGTGTGTGTGTGTGAGAGAGAGAGAGAATGTGTGTGTATGAGAGAGAGAGAGAGAGAGAGAGAGAGAGAGAGAGAGAGAGAGAGAGAGAGAGTGTGTGTGAGAGAGAGAGAGAGAGAGAGAGAGAGAGAGAGAGTGTGTGTGTGAGAGAGAGAGAGAGAGAGAGAGAGAGAGAGAGAGAGAGTATGTGTGTGTGTGTGTGTGTGTGAGAGTGTGTGTGTGTGTGTGTGTGTGTGTGTGAGAGAGAGAGAGAGAGAGAGAGAGAGAGGGACTGTGTGTGTGTGTGTGTGTGTGTGTGTGTGTGTGTGTGTAGCCCCTGGCAGAGTGTCAGGCTGGTGGAGATGCTCAGGGGAGGACAGGGCCCCAGTCAGACCAACTCACAGGACGGCAGAGAGACAGCCCGCCGGCTCAGGGGTCCTGGCCCTGATGGGGGAGGGAGCCCAGGTCCCACGGGGGAGGGACCACACCAGCAGCGGGACCAGGAGTGGAGCCCAGCCTGCTGCAGCCCTCGTTGGGCCACCAGGACATTACACAGGCCCATCGGGGTGGGGATGGGGGGACACACTGACGCTGATCCAGGAGCCCAGATTGTGGGGCCAGAGGAAAGGACCCGCCTCCCAAAGCATCCCCAGCGTTAATCATCAGCATCGGTTACCCCGGGAGCCACAGAAGAGGTTCCGCGGACGCCCCCACCTCCAAAGAAGCGCGTCTGCGCTGGCACTGTTTCCTCCGCGGTTATTTTTAGCTTGTTTTCCCACTAATGATGCTTTTGGGTAGATTTCAGGGTTGTAGCTGTGTGTTCTCTGGGAGACGGGAACGGTATCTATACAAAAAAAAAAAAAAAAAAAGAGAGAGAGAGAGAGAGAGAGAGCGAGGGAGAGAGGGTTGTTATTCATAGTAATTCGCCTGGATTTGTAAAGTTATTATTAAGCATTTGTCACCACAAAAGTCACTTTGATTTGGCTTTTCTTGGAGCTTTCCTCCATGCCCGATTTTGCTTCCTTATCTTACAGAGGAGGCCCGGAGAGTTTGGGGGGGGCTGTCAAGAACAGAAAAACCGGGACAACACTCATCCCAGAAAGAGAAGGGAAAAGGCAAACCGTCTGAAGCTCGCGTCCCAGGGGGAAAACAATGGGTAATGATGACAGCGAACGCACACGCCTTCACCAAGAGCCAGCATCTGCTTCAAAGAGCTTTAAGCACTGCGAGGTAGGTCCTATCAATGGCCTCATTTTTCAGACGAGGGACTGGGCACAGAGAGGTTAAGTTAGTTGCCCGAGGTCACACAACAGACCTGACCTGGGTTCAAATTCCAACGCTACTGCGCCTTCCTTCCTGTGTGTCATTCAGCCAGTGACTCAGCCTCTTTGAGCCTTTTCTTTACCTGGAAAGCGGGACCTGCCTGGATTTGAACCCAGCCGTCTGGTTCCGGAATCAGGTTCTGAACCACCCCCTAGACAAGCCCCTGGCAACCGCCTGTGAGGATCTGAGAGCTGGGTGGTGAGATGGCAACCAGAGTGCCTCCCCTTAGCCTGAGGGAGGGACAGACACCTGCCCATGGGGAAAGCAGTGTCACCCCAGGCTGTCTCGGAGTGTCTCCTGCTGATGGATCTTGGGGAGGGCCTGAGAAGTCCGGGGGAGACCCGTCTCCGAGGGCGTTTACCATCGGATGTGCTCTGAGCAGGTGAGGGAGCACAGGCTTTCGGGGCAGACAGACTTGCAGTCAAACCCCAGCTCTGCCGCTCGCTAGCTGAGGGGATTTAAGCGAGCGACTTTGCCTCTCTGAGCTCAGTGTCCGCATCGCTAAATGGAGATGATGACACTCAGGATTATTGAGAAGGTTGAAAAGGTAATGGATGGGAAGCACCTGAGACACTGCAGGACATTGGTGTCCAAATGACTGCCTCTTCTGCCATTCATTCACTCATTCATTCATTGCTTAATAAACATATCTCATGTATGGAACTGTGCTCAATTCTGTGGAAGACTTAAAGATGAATAAGTATCACCTTTGTCGCTAAGGAGTGTATCAGTGAATCTGGAGGCTGAGAGGTCAGGTGAGCCACATAGGGATTGATTCCATCTTGAGTGATGGACAAGGCTTTGCAGACAAGGCTCCCGAGGAGATGGGGAAGGAGGAACGGGGTTTCCAAGCAGAGGGAACAGCAGGCAAAGGCGCCCAGGCAGAGAAGATACAGCTTGCCAGTAGGAGAAAGGACTCGATGAATATCTGAGGCATTTGGAGTTAATCCTGAGGGCAGTGGGGAGCCATGGATGGTTGTATAGCGAGAATGAGACCTAAGGAAGCTGAGCATCAGCTCTGGGAGGCGGGTGGGAAGAGAAAGCAATGATTCCCATCCTGAGGGAGCCAGAAGGAGGACCTGGGGTTTGGTCCCACCTCTGAGGTCCGCTCCCTGGGTGAAGCCAGGCACCCTGCCCACAGCCGCGGGTCTTCTGTTCCCACCTGAGGCGCTGGATTTCCCAGAAGTCCTATGGCGGTTACATCTATGGTGTAAGGGCTTCCTCCCCAGGCCTCAGCACCCCAGGCTCCCCTCTGATCTTCCCCAACAGCCAGCCTGGCATTCTCCAACCAAAGCAGGAGTCCCGGGCTCTGCCACCCCCAGGCACCAGGCAGAGCTGACCGCACAAGGCAGAGATTGGGGAAACGCGGGGGAGAAGACGGGCCCCTGGCTCTCCCCCCTGCACCAGCACCTGGCCGGCCGCACGCTGGCTAACGACAGCGACGGTGGGAAAGGTGCAGGCACATGGCGGTCTGCTGCCGTTTGCTGCTGGGCTGTGGCAGAGGAAGCCTGCTCGCTCGCTCCCACTCCCCTCTCCTGGCTCTGCCTCTCTGTTCTCCGCTGCACGTTTGCTCAGAGCTTTGCCCCGGAATTAAGTGAAGCCGTGTGGGGGTGGGGAGGCGAAGACGGGTGAGCCCAGCACAGCCCGGATGGCCTGAGTCCAAATCCTCCCTTGGCCAGGCGCCCGGGGTGGTCCTAGCTTTCTGTCCGCGTGTGCCGGGGGGGAGGCAGGGGAAGGGGCAGCTAGAGGCAGGGCTTGGCAGAGGGTGGGGTTGGAGGAAGGGTCCTTTCTGACAAGGAGCTAAAGGTTAGAGTGCTCTAGGGAAATGAGAGTAGAAAGACTGTTCGGGGAGCAGCTCATTTTGCAGAGTGTGTGTGTGTGTGTGTGAGTGTGTGTGTGTGTGTGTGTATGTGTGTGAGTGTGGTGTGTGGTGTGTGTGTGGTGTGGTGTGTGTGTGTGTGAGTGTGGTGTGTGTGTGGGGGTATGTGTGTGGTGCATGTGTGTGGTGTGTGTGTGCGGTGTGTGGTGAGTGTGTGTATGTGTGTGTGTGGTGTGTGTGTGGTGTGTGTGTGTGTGGGGGGGTGTGGGGTGTGTGTGTGGGGTGTGTGTGTATGTGTGGTGTGTGGGATGTGTGTGTGTGGTGTGTGTGTGTGTGTGGGTGGTGGTGGTGGTGTATGTGTGTGTGGTGTGTGTGTGTGTGGTGTGTGTGTGTGTTCTGTGTGTTGTGGGGGGGTGGTGTGTGTGTGTGTGTGTGTGTGTGGTATGTGTGTGTGGTGTATGGCTGTGCATACACTTGCAGTGATAAGATGCTTTAGAAGCATCTCATTGTCTTTGACGATGTACGTGTAAAGCTGTGTGTAACTGAATAGCCCCGGGAGTGCGTGTCATACAAGCATGTATGTACCTTTGTGTGCAGGGTGGGTGGGTGGAGGAGTGTCTGCTTGCCTCTCCAGCCTCCCTTCTGAGCCCACTCCAGCTCAGTGCTCCACCCCTGCCATTTCGGGATCACACTGTATGCCCCTGGCTCCAGGTTCTTAGCCTGCTCCCTCCTCCTGCAGCAGCTCCCTCCTCTCTCTTCTCCCCACTCCTCCCCCTCCCCGCCCCCAGCCTACACCAGCTTGTCTTTCCTAAAAGCTCACCTCCTCCAGGAAGCCCTCCCTTTCCCTGCAACACCCATGACGTAGACTGAGCTGGGTGCCCCTCGCCGGGCAGCACTCACGGCCACCCTATGCTGCAGTGCCCTGTGTCGGCCCACTCCCCTCTGCTGCTCAGTGGTGATCTCCTTGGAGACAGAAACCACTTTATTCAGCAGGCATCGCTCCAGACACAGAGCAGGCGATTAATAATTCATTTATTCAATAACCATTAACTGAACATCCAACAGATGTCAGGAGAGGGGCATACAGTGGGGACAACACAGGCACAGCGCCTGCCTTCCCGGGTCTCCCCTCAGTAGGAGGAGACAGACATACCAACACAACCCTATGCTCGCTGACCTGCAGGAAACGGGTCTGGGGGTGCACAGCGTGTGGACGGGTGTGGGCAGAGTCAGAGAAGCTGCAGAGAGGAGGAAATGTCCAAAGTGAGATGGACTGAGTGAATGAATACATAAATGCAATGACCAAAACCAGAGCCCAAGGTCAGTGCTGACCAGCAGCCACACCAAATCAGGGTGAAACCCCCTCCCCCCAAATGACCCGGGAGCCTCATTCCCTCCGTAGAGGACAGGTCGGCCCCAAGTCCACGGTGGGACTGAGCCAGGAGGTGGCCCTTTGGGGGTGGGCACACTGCGACGCAGGGAGCCAGGCCCGTCCCTCCACGGGGTGAGATTCCTGGCCGTGTCAGGACCTGGCTGTGTGGCCTTGGGCCAGTCCCTTGCTCTCTCTGGAACTTTCCTTTCTTGTCTATAATATAGGAAGGGGATGGATTCTGATCTGTAACCCTAATTAAGAATCCCAGAGAGGATTTGCCCTGTTGTTGTGCCTGGGTGCTCAAGACGCGGAGCAGAACTGAGCAGAGAGCCCTGCCATCGGAGCGCGAACCCTGACTGACTCCGTAGCCTCTGTTTGTCCCCTTTCCCCATGAGGCCGTGTAACCATATTCCACGGAGGCTGGGAAGACTCCATAGAGGAGATCCCTGGGCGGAAATGTTAGGATAAGCAGGATTTTAATTGGTGGAGAAGAGCATTGATGAAGCATGGGGTATGGCCAGTGTGGCTCAGTGGTTGAGGATCAACCAAGAGGTCATCAGTTTGATTCCTGGTGAGGGCACATACCCAGGTTGCTGGTTTGATCCCCAGTGGGTGCTTGCAGGAGGCAGCCTGTTGATGTTTCTCTCTCATAGATCTCTCTCTCTCTCCCCTTTCCTCTCTCAAAAATCAATAAAAAAATATATTTTTTAAAGAAAGTGTGGGGAGAGGAGTGAGCCTGGCATAGAGACACACATCCCTGGTGACGGTGATGGCCAACACCTGGCCTGGCCGGGGCAGAGGATTCACATGGGGAAGCAGTAGGACGTGCCTATGGCTCCATCCTGCAGGCTTCTGGATCCCAGCAGCCAGGGTAAGGTTGGCACAGCAGCTGGAAGGACTTGGAATGAGGCACAGTTAGAGCTGAGACAACCAAGAGGAGCATCAGAGATAAAGGTGACCTTGGCAGTGGCCTCCCGGGCTCTGGAAGGTCAGAGGAGTGAGGTGCCGGGCAGGACCCTTATGTGACCTCAGACCTCAGACCTGATTATAAGGGCCGGGTGAAATTCCGTGGCCCGGTCACCAAAACAAAGGAGTGTACATAAGTAAGCCCATGCATCTGTTTTGCTGAGCACACATGCCAGGCACCATTCTGGGGATGCAGTGTCGAACAATTCCTCTAAAAGACCCGTGGCCTTGGGGAGTTTATAGGAAATCAAAGGAGACAGATGCAACAGGCAAGTTATAAGATTAAATGTCAACTGCTGCGAACCCAAGTCCGGGAGGAGGACAGAGCAAAGGGCAGCGGGATAGCTGTGTTGTTGGATATTCGGCGGCCAGGGCAGGTGCGTCCGTGGAGGTGGTAGGTGAGTAGTGACCTGAATTAAGTAAAGGAGCAAGACCCGAGGTCCAAGGGGAAAGCATGCCAGATGGAAGAAACAGCAAGGGCCAAGGCCCTGAGGCAGGAATGTGCTGGACATACCCCAGCAGGGAGGCCTCGGTGGCTCCAGTGTAACAAACAGGACCGGCAGAAACTGAGTTTGGAAAAGCAGCTGTGGGTCAAATCATCTAGGATAGGGGTGTCGAACTCAATCAGAGAAGGGGCCAAAATCTAAAATCCAGCCTAAATCGCGGCCGAATGGTTTACTGAACAGTCATAAACTGACAATGTCATAAACTGATAGTGGAGTGCAGTGATGACAGCGCGGTGCGGGCCACATTGCAAGGCCTGGCGGGCTGGATTTGGCCCGCGGGCCTTGTGTTTGACACATGTGATCTAGGACCTTGTAGACCACAGCGAGCAATTTGGGTTCGAGAATTGTAAGAGTTCCTCTAACCGGGTTGGCTCAGTGGATAGAGCGTCAGCCTGCGGATTGAAGGGTCCCAGGTTCGATTCGGTCAAGGGCATGTACCTTGGTTGTGGGCATATCCCCAGTGGGGGATGTGCAGGAGGCAGCTGATTGATGTTTCTCTCTCATCAATGTTTCTAACTCTCTCTCCCTCTCCCTTCCTCTCTGAAAAAAAAAAAATCAATAAAATATATATTTTTTAAAAAAGAATTGGAAGAGTCAACATTACAGAGCACACATTTGTGGCCAGTACCACGGAGCAATCAGTACACATTAGCTGGAATTTTAAAAGTGGCTGGAGGCGGTGTGAGGATCAACATTTAACAGATGGAGGAACTGAGGCATGGCGAGGTGAGGCCTGGACCACCTGCCCTGAGCCGCAGACCTGCTCCTGGCTGGAGGATCAGTATGGGGCCCAGCATCTGAGCTGGGAGATCCGGCTGCAGGGGGAGGCAAAGCTGTGTGGTCACTGTGGTAGCCACAGGCGTGCATAACTGCGTATTAAATCGGGGCATATCTAACACAGGTGGGTGTAGGTTTGTGAGCTGAAGAAGCGGGGGAGGCAAGAGGCTGAGCCACTACTCTCTGGTCAGAGGCTCGATGCCCCCAGACCCCTGCCGGCCACCACTGCATCCTCCTCCCTGCACCGAACGGCCTGTTTGTGCCTGGTGCCTCCTCCGGCCATCACCACAGAAGCTCTGATGTCTCCCTAATCCTGGGAACCTGCACCTCACGGTAAAGGTGGCTAAGTGGGTTACACACCTGAGTGATGGCTCTGCTACTTTCTAGCTGTGTGACTCCAAGCCAGAAACGTACCTTCTCTGAGCCCCAGTTTCCTTACTGGGAAACAGCAATCACAATAGCACCTGCTTAACAGGGTTGTTAACGCACCCGGATAATGCACGTGAAATGCCCGCTCAGTGCCTGGCACGGAGAAAGCACTCAGTTAGCGATTCATACGACCAGGCGCTCAGTGTGGATGTGCGGAGCGAAGTTCTTGAACTTCCCCAGAGGAGTCTTATCTGTCTCACTCAATCTACATTCAGGTTTCTCCCCGCCCCCCACCCCTCCTATCCTACAATAAAGCGTTCCTATGAAACCTTTTGCAAGAGAAATGGTGTGACGCAAAGAAGTAATTACCATAGGACGTGTCTTGCTAACAGATGCACAAAATAAACAGAAATGAAGCGCAGATGCTCGCAGACGCGGTTCAAAGGTGTGGTGGCTTGAGGCTGAGATGCTGAGTGTTATTCCCGGGGAAAGACCTTGGGGAGCCACCCTCGCTGCTCAGGGTCCACGGTGCCTCTATAGCTGGCTCGCTGCAAAACAAACAGCAAAAATGAAAAAGCGAAAATCCCCTCTGGATGTTTTCCAGCTAGGAAAAACAGGCACTAATCTGTTTTCTAAAAGCGAGGTGGCGGACAGTGAACTTTTGAAAGCGGGGGGGGGGGGATTCCCGTAGTCTGTTCCTGAGCACAATGTTTCACACATAGAGTTTGATTTAAAAAAAAAAATCCAAGTAGTAAAAGAACAACTAACAAAGGTCAAAGTGAGTGGGAAGAAGGAAATAATAAAAATCAGAGTAGAAATAAAGGAAATAGAATCTAAAAAAAACTACCCAAGATCAATGAAACCAAGAACTGGCTCTTTGTAAAGGTACCGTATTTTCCTGCGTATAAGACCACTTTTGAAATGAAAAAAAGTCAACCGAAAATCGGGGGCAAAAGACCAAAATTGCACAAAAATTACCTGCAGATCTTGACGGCAAAGTAAGTCTTCTCTTTGAAGTGGGGGGTAGTCTTATACAGCGAATATAGGCCTAAACCTATGTTTTAACTGTAAAATTAGGGGGTCGTCTTATACGCCGGAAAATAGTAAGACAGGCAAACCTTTAATAAGACTCATCAAGAAAAAAAGAGAGAGAGGGCCCAAATAAGTAAAACCTGATGTGAAGGAGGAGAAGTAATGACTGATGCCATAGAAATACAGGGGAGAACAGAAAATATTATGAACAACTCTATGCCAACAAATTGGATAATCTGGACCAAATGGATAACTTCCTAGAAACATGCAATCTTCCAAAACTGAATCAATAAGAGGCCAAGAATCTGAATAGACAGATTATAACCAGTGAAACTGAAGCAGTAATTAAAAAAAAAACTCCCAACAAATGTCCTAGGTCAGATGGCTTCACAGGAGAATTTTACCAAACATTCAAAGAAGAACTAACACCTGCCCTTCTCAAACTACTCCAAATTGTTCAAGAGGAGGAAGACACCAAAACTCTTCTTAGGAGGCCAGCATATTCAAATTCCAAAACCAGAAAAAGACACTACAAAGAAAGGAAATCATAGGCCAATATCCCTGATAAACACAGATGCTAAATCCTCAACAAAATATTAACAAAACGAATCCAGCCATATATTAAAGAGATCATACACCATGACCAAATGGTATTTATTTCTGGGGTGCAAGCTTGGTACAATATGTGCAAATCAATGAACGTAATAAACCATATAAACAAAATGAAGGGTAAAATCACATGATCATATCAATAGATACAGAAAAAGCATTTGATAAATTCCAGCACTCATGTATGATGAAACTCTCAGCAAATTGGGAATAGAGGAAATAATAAAATGCCATTTTTTTTTTTACAAACCCACAATAAATATCATACTCAATGGACAAAAACTAAAAACGTTTCTTTGAAGATCAAGAACAAGACAGGGATATCTGCTTTCAACACTTTTATTCAATGTAATATTAGAAGACATAGCTACAGGGATCAGTCAAGAAGAAGAAATAAAAGGCATCCCAATTGCAAAGGAAGAAGTAGAACTGCCATTATTAGCATATGACATGATACTGTATAAAGGAAACCCTAAAGATTCCACCAAAAATTACTAGAATTGATAAATGAACTCAGTAAACTGTCAGGATACAAGCATCCAGAAATCAGTTGCATTTCTATACACCAATAATGAACTATCAGAATGGGAAACTAAGAAAACAGTCCCACTTACAATTGCATTAAAAAAACAAACAAACCAAAAACAAAACAAACAAACAAACAAAAAAAACCCTAGGAATAAATTTATCCAAGGATGTAAAAGACCTGTACTTGGAGAATGAAAAGACACTGACAAGTGGAAAAAACTAAGTGGAAGTATATACCATGTTCATGGATAGGGAGAAACTATCATTAAAAATATCCATACTATCCAAAGCAATCTATAGATTAAACACAATCCCTATGAAGATACCACTGATGTATTTCACAGAACGAGAAAAAAACATTCCCTAACTCGGTGGTCGGCAAACTGCGGCTCGAGAGCCACATGCGGCTCTTTGGCTCATTGAGTGTGGCTCTTCCATAAAATACCATGGCCTGGGCCAGTCTATTCTGAAGAAGTGGCGATAGAAGAAGTTCAAGTTTAAATAAATTGGCTCTCAAAAGAAATGTCAATTGTTGTCCAGTTGATATTTGGCTCTGTCGACTAATGAGCTTGCCGACCACTGTAACTCACCACCGCGGTGGGCCTGGCGACATTTCTCCAGTCGGCATGTGCCTGGTTTGCAGGATGCCTGCCAACAGGAGAAGATGGGACAGATGGGTGTGCGGCTTCACTAAGAGGAGCTCACCATTTGGGGGGGCACCTGGGATCTCCATGGAATTCTAGTCTAGCTCAGCTGGAGAGGGTCTCAGAGATTTCCTAAGCCAACCTTCTCATTGTACAGCTGCAAAAACTGAGACTGTTAATTGAGTATTTAAAAAAAAATCTTTATTGTTGAGAAAGTATTACAAGATGTCCTCCTTCCCCCGCCCCCATTAACCCCATGCACTCACCTCAGGTCTTCACCACACTATTGTCTGTGTCCATGGTTGTACATGGTAATTTCATTAGACACTTTGACTTTTTAAATTGAATTATTGGGGTGACATTGGTTAATAAGATTATATAGATTTCAGAGGCACAATTCTATAATACATCATCTGTATATTGTATTGTGTGTTCGTTCACCCCAAGTCAAGTCTCCTTCCATCAGCATTTATTCCCCTCTTTATTCTCTCCTAACCCCCCTCCCACCCCTACATACCTTTCTCTCTGGTAATCATCATACTGTTGTCTGTCTATGAAGTGGGTTTTTTTCTTTTTTTGTCTAATCCCTTCACCCTTTTTCACCCTCCCCCCACAGCTATCAGTCTGTTTTCTCTATCTATAAGTCTGTTTCTATTTTGTTTATTAGATGCCATGAATAAGTGAAATCATATGGTATTTGTCTTTCTCTGGTTTATTTCACTCAGCATAGTACTCTCCGGGTCCATCCATGCTGTCACAAAAGGTGAGATTTTCTTCTTCTTCTTCTTTTTTTTTTATGGCCTAATAGTATCCCTTTATATAAATGTACCACAGCTTTTTGTCTATTCATCTACCGTTGGGCACTTGGGCTGCTTCCAAATTTTGGCTATTATAAATAACGCTGCAATGAACATAGGGGTGCATATATTCCTTTGAATTCATGTTTCGGGTTTCTTCTAAATATCTCAGAAGTGGAATCACTGGGTCATAAGGCAGTTTCATTTTACATTTTTTGAGGTAACTCCATACTTCTTTCCACAGTGGTTGTACCAGTCTGCATTCCACTAACAGTGTGTGAGGGCCCCATTTCCCCCCACATCCTCACCAACACTTGTTTGTTGATTTATTGATGATAATTATTCTGGCAGGTATGAGATGCTATCTTGTTGTGGTTTTAATTTTTATTTCCCTGATGATTAGTGATGTTGAACATCTTTTCATTTGTCTATTAGCCACCTGTAAGTTCTCCTTTGGAGAAGTGTTTATTCAGTTCTGCCCATTTTAAAATTGTGTGTGTGTGTGTGTGTGTGTGTTGATGTATATAAGTTCTTTATCAATTTGGATATTAACTTTTTATCAGATGTGTCTACGGCAGGGCAAGACAGCCAACCAGGGAGTAAATGGCACTAAAGTGAAGGGCGGCCTACCCAGAGGTCACAGGTGAAGGAGGCACAGTCTGTGGGCAGCCCAGGGTTCTATTTTTAGCTCTGCCCTTTAACTGCTCTGTGCCCTTCAGGAAGTTGCTGGCCCTCTCTGTGCTTTAGGATCCTCACCTGAATACAATAGGCCACAGCTGTTCCTCCCAGGAGTGTGGGGTGATTGTGTGTGTGTGTGTGCGCGTGCGCGCGCGCGCGCGCGCGCGCGCGCGCGTGTGTGTGTGTGTGTGTGTGTGTGTGTGTGTGTGTGCATTCTGCTTCCTCCTCAACATGCCCTGCCTCACAACCCTTCCCTCCCCCAGACTGCATAGGCCTCTCTGGACCTCTTGCATGGACTCCGGACAGGCCTTTGCTGCCCTGTCTCCTTCTCAATCCCAGCTGTCACAGTCCCAGTAGGAAAGAGAGGGCATGCACACACCATTTTCTGGAAGGACTTTGGCAAAAGGACTGTTGTCAGGTGGGAGAGCAGGGCCAGACAGACAACCAGGGAGATGGCACCCCAGAAACAGACCAACTGAGGTCTCAAGGGGGTGGGACCACGAGGTCAGGGGTAAGAGGGCCCTTTACAAGGGAATGGGACCACTCGCTTAAACAGCTGTGGGCATCTGATCAAGGGGGCAGGGCCAAGAGTTCCCCTGGAATTGGGCTTCTGAGCCAGGGGGTGGAACCACGTGATTGGCCTCGTGAACAGGGGGGCGTGGCCACAAGAAGAGCCGGAAGTGCCCACAAGAGCAGGGGGCGGGGCCTCATAGAGCCCACCTTACTGTCTGTCTGTCTGTCTGGCTGGCTGGCAGGAGCCTGGGCTATTCCAGGCACCAGCCCAGAGCTGAGGATCAGGGAAACCCCCAACCATGGCCAGTTCTCTAGCTGGAAAGACTCTTGGCCCTGAACAAAATGGAAGCAGCAGAAAGGAGGGGCCAGCACATTACGGAATAATGTGCTCCTTGGGGGCAGGAGAGTACACACCTGCCAGGTCCTCTCTCCAGCCTGGGTTTCCCGGGGGCAGCTCTTCTGACCCCTTACCCAGGTTCCAGCAGCACTGCCAGTTGGGATCCATGAATAGGCCTCCTCACTGCAGACAGGGCAGTCTGAGGGTGTGGTAGGGAAGGCCGGGATAAGGTATGAATCCCTTTCTAAGGCAAAGACGTGCAAGATTGGAATAGTGGTGCATTTCTTTTTTCTTTTCTTTTTAAAAAATCCTCAATGGATATTTTCCCATTGGTTTTTAGAGAGAGTGGAAGAGAGAGGGAAAGATAAAGAGAAATATTGATGTGAGAGAAACACATTGATTGATTGCCTCCTGCAGGAGCCCCCACCAGGGGGCCTGGGCCAGAGCGGTGCCTGCAACCGAGGTACATGCTCTTGACTGGAATCGAACCCGGGACCCTTTGGTCTGCAGGCTGAGCTTCGATCAATTAGGCTAGGGCTGGCTATGTCTTTCTCATGCCAAATTCTTTCTCCCTGAGCCCTAGAACTGGCACTGCCAAGAATAACAGGTCCATGGGGCTCTGGAGTTGTTGGAGGTGAGGGGTGGGTAGCAGGTCAGCAGAACCTGGCACAGGGAGGGAGGTCGACGAAGGTCAGACACACTGACCTGGCAGAAGCCTCTGGGTCCACGTAGCAGGCACCGGAAGACCTGGAGGCCGAAATTACATTCTCTAAAGAGGGCAGGCTGCCACCCCCCCCCCCCCCCTCCCCAAACGCTCCGGACCCCGGGCCTCAGTCTCCTCCTTTAGATAAGGAAAAGCGCAGAATGCCTCATTGCTTATCACAACTGTAATCAATTAGAAGCTCAGCGTGTGTCTTCCCCTCGGGAATGTAAGTTCCATGAGGACAGGCCGGGTCTGCCTTGCTCATTGTCGTGAGCAGTGCCTATGATGTTGGAGATATTCACCATATTGTTGTGAAAGGGATGGAGAGAAGGAGTAAAGGAAGGAGGGAGGGAGAACTGAGGGCACAGGGAGACCCATTTTTTTAAAATCACCTAAGAGCTAGGGGGAGGTGGCAGGTGGAGACAAGAGCTAGGGCACTGTGCTCAGGTTCCAGAAAAGACGGGTGAGAGTGGGCTGGAACTGCTGGCCGCTCAGCTGCCGACCTCTGGCGAGAAGGGGAGCTTGGTCTCCCTCACCTGGGCCGTGTGTCCTCAGCTCAGAAAAGCAGACTGTGTCTTTCCTTTCCGGACTTCCTGTGGACAGGCCCCGTGCCCCGTCCATTTGGGTGCGGGGACAGGGGTGGGAGACCTCCCTGCTTCTCTCCTGTCTCCGGAGGCGGCTTCTCCCACACACAGCCTGACTGCTAGCTTCTCTCTCACTGGGGTGGCTAATAAGCCCAAGGGTGACATTAATTGCCATCAGGCATTGGGAGTCTAATGAGAACCATCTTCCTTGATGATTCCAGCACCTTCCACCCCCCGGGCGTCCAAGAGCCGGCCAGCCCTCTCCACGCTGCACCTCCCAGCTCCAGACAGATGTGGCGGGGGGAGGGGAGACAGTCGCTGTCTGCTCGGGGCTCTCCACAGGCCCCTGTACACACAAGCAGAGGCGGCAGCAGCACGAAGCCAGGGAGGAGGGAGGAGGGAGGAACCGCCCAGGCCCATTTTCCAAAAAGAAAATGCCACTTCCCTGGGCGAACAGGAAACTCACAGGGTCAAGAAGTCTAGGTTCTAGGGAGGCAGGTAGGGGACCGAGACTGAGCCCCCAGCGGGACTTGCTCTGCACTGCCTCGCTCCCCAGTCAGTCTGGTTGGCGTGCAAATCCACAAGAGCCTCACCCCACCCCCCAAGACTTATGTCCACAGGATTGAAGAGCCTGTCCCTCCAGAGCAGCGTGGGACTGAGACCCGGCCCTTGGGCGATGAGCCATGATGCCCAAGGATGCTGTAAAATCATTGCCATTGATTCCATGCCTGGCTGACGTTTGACAGTTGACTTGTCGGGTCTGATCTGAGTGGCGCTCTAATGGAATGGGCCTGATGGTGGGAAAGAACGCCCCTCATCCCCCTTATCCCCCCCCTCGTCAGCAGGTGCCTGGGTGAGTCGGCAAGAGGGGCAATACCCCCACCCCCACCCCGCGGCCCGGCAAGGGCTGCAAAACAACCTGTGGGAAGGTGCTTCCCTCCTCTCCGCCCACCCCCTTCCCCAGCAGCCCAGGGGGTTCCCCTAGCTGCGCCCCAGGACCCCCCCCCCCCCAAAGGAAGCTGTGTGGCTAGAGCGGGACCCGGCGCCGCAGTTGGGCTGATCCCCATCTAGAGCCCCGCAAAAGCCCCCCGCAGACTCTGGGGTGGGGGTAGGGTGCCCCCTCCCCGCGCCTCAGGCAGGCGGCTGCAAGACACCCCGGCGCCCGGCTGGGAGCGTGCATCCTTCCAGAGAGGACGCCTGTGCCTCGGAGGCTTCTCCCCGAGGGAAATGCGGCCGCCGCAGCCGCCCCACTGCACCGGGGAGAGAAAAAATAAATAAAACGTAAAACAGGGGCGAGCGGAGCCGCGAGGTGGGCCCTGGCCGGAGTCTGATTACGGAGCCGCGCGCGCCCCCAGGCCGGAATGCGGAATGGACACGTGGACGGGGGTGGGGGTGGGGGTGTAAGAAGAGGGGTGTCTCCGCGCCGCGCGAGTCGCGGGCCGCGCGCTCCGGGGCCACGTGACCGCGGGGAGCCGGGAGGAGGGGGGGTGAGCGCGCCCGGCTCGGCGCCCGCGGCCGCCGGGGTGGGCTCCGGTCCCGGGCGCGGGGGGAGGGCGCGCGGGCGCGCGGAGTGTGTGTCTCTCTCCCGAGTCATTCCGGCGGAGGCAGCAGCCGGCGGAGCGCCGAGGCGGCGGCGGCGGCTGCTCGTACTCCCGTAGCTCCCCCCGCCTCCACCGCCACTTCCTTCTGGCTCCTCGATCCTTCTCCTCCCGCGCGCACGTCCATGGGGAGCCGGCCCCCCTGCCGGCAGCGCCTCCCCTCCGCTCGGCCCCGTCCACACCAGCTGCCGCCTCCCCGGCCGAGGGCTGCGCGGGCGCCGGGTGCTCCAGCCCCAGCCCCTGGCGCGGCGCCCGCGTCTCGCCGCCCGCAGCCCGGGCCGGCGCTGCGCTCCGCTCGCCCCGACTGACTCCGGGGGAGCGCGCCCATGCCCGGCGGCACCGAGGCCGCGGGCGACCGGGCGTCCGGGGGGCAGGGCGGGGCCGGCGGGGAGAAGGAGAAGGAGCCGTGCATTCCGAACCCCGGGAAAGTTCAAGGTTTGTGCAGGTCTCCCCCGGGAAGGCGAGGAGCCAGGCGGAGCAGCGCGCCCGTTTGCTGAGACAGCGAGACCCGGGAGGAGAGAGAGGGGGGCAGCCGGGAGCTGCGGCGGCGGCTGGCCGAGCCCCTCTCCATCCCGCCGCGTTCACGGCCCGGAGGCTGGAGTCGGCGCCCCAGGCTCTCCCTCTGCCTGGCTTCTCCGAGCCCCATCCTCCATCCTCTCCATGGGGCAGCCTGCTCCGGCCGCGCCACCCTCGCTCCAGCGCCGGCGGAGCCGCGGCTCGGACAGGCGGCGCTGAGCCGGCCGGGGTGCAGCCCGGGCCCCGGGCGAGACCGGGGAGGAGAGCGCGCCGGAGCCCCGCCTCGAGCTCCGCGGGGGACACGCCGCCGCCGCCCGCCTCGGGCATTGAGTCCCGGCGGCGTCGCGTAGGCATCGCCGGTGTCGGCGCTCCATGGAAACTTTTCCTTCTCCGGCTGGATTAAAGTTGCCCAGATTTCCTCTTTCTTTGCGAAAAGAAACCGTCCGTGTGCACCTCCCCTAGGATGTGCATGCTGGAGCTGCTGCGGGGCGCTTGGAGGAAGGAAGACGCGCTGTCCGTGTGAGCATCCTACCCAAACCGAGAAAAAAAACAAAAAAACCTGGGGCTGGTGTTGGAAACCTGCACCCTCCCGCGGGTCCGGGTTCGAGCTGGACCGCGCGGCTGGGGGATCCAGCGCTGCTCGGCTGGAGGCAGGCGGCCGCGGGGCCCGGCCCGCACGTGCGGCTCCCCCCGGGCCGCACGGAGCCTGCAGGGGGCACCCGCCCGGAGGCCGAGGCTCCTCCCGCCGGAGCTGCGCCCGCCCCCACCGGCTCGAGGGTGTAGCCGGCGGCGCCCGGGACGCCCCCTTCCCTCCAACTGCCCCTGAATCGCACCCGCCGGCCCCAGAGCCTCCGCGGACACAGCGGGGCGCCGCGGCAGCCCGAGCCGGAGGGGACCGAGACCAGACCGGGGGCCGAGGCGTCGTCGTCGGCCGCCGCCCCCCGGGCCGCCCCCCTCCCGCCGCGGCCATGGCCCCGCGGATGGCGCGCCGCGGCGGCGCCGCCCTGCTCTGCCTGTCGGCGCTGCTCGCCCTCGGTAAGTGTCGCGGCGCGGACTCGCGGGGGCCGATGCGGTGGTGGCCTCCCGAGGGGCGCGGGGGAGACCGGAGAAAGGCGAACCCCCATCCCATCCCCGGACTACCAGCTCGAGTTCCCTCCAGCCCCCCCCCCCCCCCCAGCGCTTTGGCGGGAGCGGAGGAGTCCGGCCCCGCCCGGGGACCGAGCCCGGCCGGGGAAGACCGGGGGCTGGGGCATCACTCCCTCCAATCCGTTCTCCATTAATAAGAAGGGTCCAAGCCCGAGTGTCCGGGGGCGTGTCCGCCCACGGGGGTCTATAGGGATCCGAGGGATCCACTCAGTGTGTCTGAGCCGCCGCCTCCCCTCCCGCAGCCGGCGGGGTGGGTGGGGGGCGTTGGGGTCCGCGGGGACCGCGTCTCCCCGGCCCCGGCCCGCCGGCTGGAGCGGGGCCGCGCCGCCCGCCGCCTCGCTCCCTGCGGCGTCCCCGGGAGAGGAAGGGGGCTGGCGGCCGGGCTCGGGAGCCGCGCCGGCTCGCCCACCCGCCGTCTTGTGAGCTGCATCTCAATGGCCGGCTTAGCGGAGCCCGGAGGGAGGGAGGGAGGAAGGGGGTCCGGGCGGCCGGCGCGGGCCGGGGCGGCGGGCGGCGGGCGGCGGTGGAGCGAGCGGGATCCGCGCTCCCGCGTCCTGCAATCTGTTGCGTCTGCTCCCCAGGCTCGCCCCGGGCCCCGGGCTCCGCGGCGGAAGGTGCGGGGGCGGGCGGGGCCGGGCCGGCGCGTCTGGGCGGTGGGAGGGCAGGGGTCTCTGAACAGCCCCCCCCCCCCGGAAATGGGAACTCAGATCCGACGACCCTTCCGCAAGCTGGGGGCGCTCCGGGAGGCCGGGGGCTCAGGCTGAACGGAGAGGGAGAGAGCTAGCCAGGGAAAGAGAATGGAGAAGAGAAGCCCGCTTCTTCCTTCCTCCCAACAAGACACCAGCAGGCCTGGGACCCGTTTCCCTCGCCAGCAGGGAGTGTGAGTGTGAGTGTGAGTGTGTGTGAGTGTGTGTGTGTGTGTGGGGGGGGGGGGGGTCGTTGCCCCTCGCTGAGGGGTGAACCTGGACAGGCTGGAGAGAGGCTTGGATTGGGGGGGAGGGCAGTGGGCTCTGTGCCTTGGGGGACCCTACTCCGCTGCAGCCCACACCTGCCCTGTCCCCAAGAGCCTGCCTAGGTGCAGGGTGAGGGCACCCAAGTTCTCTAACCAAGGGCTCTTACAGGGACAAGGCGCTGCTCTCAGGGCGGAGAGGGTGAGGAAGGCATGGCTCTGGGTGTCCAGGGGCCTGAAGCTTGGGGGGTTGGGGGGCTCCATCCTTTGCCGGTGTATTGCTTCTTCCATCCTGGGAGCTGGTTTGTGTTCCTTTTACCAGACCCAGCCAACCTCTCAGTCCTGTCTGAGGAGCATGGGGCAGGACAGCATGGGCGAGCGGGGTGGGTTCCTGTGTGTGTGTGTGTGTGTGTGTGTGTGTGCAGCTGGGAACCTCAAATTTGCGAGGCTGAGGGTGGGGAAGGACTGAGCTGGAAGGAGTGTCTGTGCCCTGGAGCCTGGCAGGCAGGGAATTTGGGCACCTGGCTGGAGGGAACTGAGCTCGGGCCTGCGTCTAGGCGTGGTTCTGCCCCACTTCTGCATCCGGCTGCCAGAGTTCCCTTCTGAAAACTGACGGTGGCCGCCCCCCTTCCCCCCTCTTCCCTCCCCCAGCTAACCCAAATGCTCTTCCTAAGTTCCCCCACCCCACTTCCTGAGTCCTCGCCCTGTTACTGACTCGCCTTTCTCCGTCCTCACCTGCCAGAATCCCACCTTGCTGTCCAGGCACTGCCTCTGCCTCTCGGGGAGTGGGGCAATCTGCCTCGTTGCCTCCTTAGATGCCAGTGTCTTCCCGGTGCCCTCTTAGGCCTGGACCGGTGACGGCAGAGCCGCGGGCTGGTCCTCCTCTGTCCTTTCCTGCAGCCAAAGCCTGGTACCTGCGTGGCCCAGGGTTGGCTGCTGATGAGTGAAGAGCTATTTGAGAAGCTGGGGTGGGGGTCCCCCACTGAGCAGGCATTTCCATCTACTGATTATCTAACGGGCACCCTTTCCAAACCCCTTCCCTGAGTCCCCATCCCATGCCTCGGTCTCCCCTTCCTTGGGGAAGAGTACCAGAAGATTCTGAAAGTTTGGGGACCCTCCCCAGATGGATAAGGCCAGAATCTCTGAAATCCCTGCTCCCCAAACCCATTTCCCCAGGCCTTCCTCTTTCGGGGCTGCCTAGCACCCACCCACCCACCCAAGCCGCCCCTCTCTCCAGGAAAGGGGGACAGGATTTATTCTCTCTCAGGCTAACTCTCGGTTGGGAGTTCCGGGCCCTTCAAGATGCCGGGTGTGGGAGCAGTTGCAGTTTTTTTTTGTGTGTGTGCCTGTCAGGCGGAAGGATTCTGACCACACAGCCGGACTGGGAGCCAAATTGCCTGGGTTTCTGTCTAACTGGCGCCGGGGGACCGGGTGACCTTGGGCTGCCTCCCTCATGTTCCCTGCCTTCCACCAGCAACGTGGCCTCTGGCCCATCCCTCGCCTTCTCGCTTTCTGCCAGGACTGCTGGGCAGACACCGAACCCCACTCCCTTCCAGGGGCCCGCTCAGCCTGTGGGGTGACAGCCCCTCACCTGCTCCCAGGCCCCAGGCTTCCTCCAGGTGACCTCTGAGAAAGCCACTCCCTGCGTCCGGCCTCTGAGGACACTGTCTGCTCCGTATGCAGTTTGCATAGGAGTTCAGGGGGGCTGGGGGTGGGCGTGAAACCTGACTGAGGGTTGCTGGTGTCTGCCCCCTGTTCAGTAACCTTCCCTGGCTCCCCACAGCCTGCAGAAGACAGATACACTCCCTGACCCCCGACCCTCCAGCATCCAAGGCCCTTTATGGTTTTGTATCCAGCTGCCTCTTCACGTCTGCGGTACTGCCCTCCCTCTGTCCTCCATGCATCTTATACGGGAGCACGCTCCTTACCTTCCCGTCTCTCTGCTTTCGCACCAGCGGACCCTCCATCGGGAATACCCCGCCTCCAGGAGTCCTTACCTAGCCTTCAAAGCCCAACTCAAACACCGTCTCCTCCAGGGAGCCTGCCGGGATTACTCCTTAGCGTCTCGCCAGCAGGCCCCATCCCTCCCACAGCGGTAACGGACCTCTTTCCGTGCTGCCTTGGCCCTTCATGCTGCCTTTGCAGCAGCGCCTCTCCCGGGCTGCAGTGCCTGTGTGTGAAGGGTGTGTGGGCATATTTCTGCACCATCCCCACAAACTGGCAGTTAGGGCAGGAGTCATGTCCTCTTGGTTTTTGCCTCACTCTCCAGGGTTTGGCACATAGTAGGTCTGAGAAGAAATGAATGGGGTGGGAAGGCAACGCTACATAGTGGGGGGCCCTCCCAGTGTCCATTGAAAAGGGCGCTCTGGGGTGCGGGGCAGAAGAGGGGAGAGGGGGGAGGCAGGCAGAGACACCAGGAAGAGAACAGTGGGATGGGATGGGGCAGGGCCATGCCACGCCACCCTTGAGTGGCCCATACAGGATACACGTCTCGAAGGTGACATGTTATAACACAGCTCCATAGGCTACGAATGTGGTGTCCCACGGTGCTCTGAATACATGATCGCAAACGCATGTGTCCTCACCTTGGTGCTCACCAGCCTGGCAAACTCCCGTTTCTCCTCCACGTGGTGTCTGTGCTTTGCCTGTCCCTCTGATTCCCTCAGCTCTGGGCTCCTTGGAGATGCAGGAGGGACACGCAGCGGGAGGACTGGGTCAGCACTGGGCCGCGGACAGCTCTCTCACAGCTGGAGTGAGGAATGATGCTTGCCCCCACCCCCACTGCTGCTCCCAACACACACACACACACACACACACACACATCATCTTTCTGGCCACTCAGAGCCCTTCGCCACAGCACAGCTTTGTAATGTTTAAGACCAGTAGGTGGGGATGTGCTATAAACTTGGTGCTTGGCTGGAGGAGGTACGGCCGCTCTGGAACAGCAGGGCGGGCATCTCCTCGGCCCTCGCTGGGGGCCTGTCTGGAACCGAGAGACCCCAGGCCTGAGATTGGTAACTAGTGCCCGTGATGCTACAGAAACTGAGGCCCCGAGAGGCACCAGCTCCAGCCAGCAGGGTCTGCCCACCCCCGGAGTGGGTGTGTGTGTCGGGGAGAGGATCTTGCTTTGTTGATCTGTGTATAATGATGTCCATCCACAAGGCTGAAAGGGAACGAGGTCCACCCTCCTGTAGATGAGGAAATGGGCACCAGAGGACGGGGGGGGGGGGGGGGAAGTGGGGGAAATGGCCAACATCATCCAGCCAGTTGGTTCTGGAATTAGAACCAGTACCACAGCTCAAAGGGGGTTCCTGATGGACTGAGGGTCCGCTCTGGGCCCCTCAACAGAGATTCCACCACCTCTGTTATCCCCTTTCTCTGAAACTTCATGCCAAGATGTGCTCTGGCCTCAGTCTAGTCTCGGGCCCAGTCAAGGAAGACAGTCAGTCACCAGTAGCTTTAATAAGCCTTGCCAAGCACCTGCCAAGAGGGCACGTGGAAGAGGGTTCAGGAACAGATCCTCAGCTCCCTTACATGGGCTTGAAGTCCGGTTGAGGAAATGAGAAAAAGTCCTCGATTCTGAAATTCAAGGCAGTCTGAAATCGGGGTTCAAATCCTGACTTTGTCGACTTTGCTGTGCAGCCCCAGGAAAGTCACCTCCCTCTCTGAGTCTTTTCCTCCTCTGCCAAGCGAGAGGGGATGACCCCCACCCAGCGCCCTACCTACTCTTTGGCTCGGTGATGGTGTCTTCAGCTTTACGGTGAATCTCCTCGCCTCCTTTATGCTGGTCTGCCCTGCGCCTGTGCCCCCTGCACCGATGCACACAGCAGATGCCACGCCATGGAGACGATTCTTCCTCCCCATTCCCTCCCAGGGTCTTCCTTCCTTCTTCTCTGCCAGTGCTCCGTACAGACGGTTGGTAAGAGATCAATGAATCAGGTGTGCGTGCTTTCTTAAAGAAAATAAATTTCTTTTTCTGTGTTTTCTTCTTTGTGCTTGTAAATGAAAAGTGGGCCTCCTTATCATCCATCCGGCTGGCTGTGCCATACTCCAGCGGTCCCCGGGGATGAGGCAGTGTATCAGGGAGCACCGCTCGGCGAGCTTGCACCTGTTTCTGGAAGACAAATAAATAGACGGGGGCGGGGGTACTGAGACAGGTGAGGCCAGTGCAGTCACAGAGGGGACACGCTCCTCTAGGGACACAGGAATCATGTCTCATTTGCCCCTTTTAGCTCCTCTTCCTTTGGCATCACCCCCCAACACACACACACACACACACACACACACACACACCTTCGCCCCAGGCCTGCTGGCTGACAGACAGCCCAGCAGGATGAAGTGGAAAATGGAAGCAATTACCTGGGTTATTCAATGTTTGTTGCATGAATGAATGAATGCAAGAATGACTAATTCAGTGCAAAAATAATAAAAAAGGGTAGACTATGTAATTGAAGACAATCCCTTTTGCCTGAATTATTTTCTAGATAATTACCTATCTTTGAAAAGTTCTGCTTTTTATCAAACTCGAATCCTTCCCTCTGCATTGCCACTCACACCTTTTTGACCTGTGAGGGTGGGCAACTGATCGCTCCCTTCTCTTGAATGGTTTTTCCCGTTCAGTTCAAAACAGAGGCCGTGGGCAGGGTGTGTGCTTTCTGGCGGAATCTCTCAGCTTATCTCTGCTTCCTCGGCCCATCCCTCGGGACCCTCAGTGCTGGGGGAGCCATAGGCCCAGGGTCGCCTGGATAAATGGGATGGCACTCAGAATGGTCCCGGTTCTCAGAGGCATCTCCATCCAGGAATCCGTGTCTGAACAGCATCAGACCCCACAGGGCAGACCCCGGGCCCTGAGAGAGAACAGGCAGCCAGGACACCTTCAACCCTAAGCTCCTCCCCAGACTCAGCCACAGTTACACTGAGGGATATTCTCTGCTTTTTTGAGGGAGAAGAGGTAGTGGTGGTGGTGGTGGTGGGGGTAGGGGTGTAATATGGTTTCTCTCCCCAAAAGGAGAAGAGACACAGTGTCATCTTCAGAGAGGCCCCAATCTGACTAAGGAGGCACAGCCCCAGCTCTCACCAAAGCTGACCACCTTTGTCCAGAAGTTCTAGGACCTCACCTTGCAGGCTCCCCCGACCCCTGCTTCCTCCAGTCCCCAGGGCTGTTGGAGAGCCTGGCTTTGGCCGGAAGCAGTGTATTTCTGATGGTACAGATAATGCTGCAGGCTTGTCATGGCAGGAGACGGTGTCGGTGGGAGCACACTCACAGCCACACCCACGCCGACCACATCTGATTCTCACAGCAGCCACTAGGTGAAGGCAGCGACTGTGACCCCATTTTACAGAAGGCAGAGCCGAGGCTCAGCAGAGTTCTGGCCACTCGAGCTCTGCAAGTCAGGTTTTCTGCCCCTGCCCCTGCCTGTGGCAGTCATCTTGCCATCCCTGTCTGCCTCGCACGTACAAGGAGCAGCACAGACGTGGGCAGACAGACACACAGACCCATACACCTAGGTGAAGCCCCCCGTCTGACCCCATCCTCTATCCAGTCTCATCTCGAGCCCCTCGCCCCCTTGCTTTTCGGGCTTCTCCCAGTGCCTGGCGCGTCACACTCTTTCCCACCTGCATGCTGTTCCCACTGACCGCAACACTCTTCCACCCCGAGGCCCGCGCTGCCCTCAGGCCCGAGGGCACCCACGTTTCCTCCTGGAAACCACCCTGGTTCTCAGGCGGACCAGCTACCGCTCGCAACTCCTTGGTGATTGGCCCTGTGTGTGGCTGTGCTGCCTGACCTCTCTGCTGGCTGTAGGCTCGAGTGGACCTGGGAGGTGGGGCGTCTGGAATAAAGTGGGATAAATCAGATGCTGTGTCAGATGAGTTAGTAAATGCGGACACGTGCACGTATTGTATGGTACACCTTCCCTGACACTCAGCGCGTCCTGTGGGCCAGGCGCTGGTCCTAATCCGTGAGCACCGCACAGTCCCTGCACTCATGAGCTTGTGTTCTTGTGGGGCCGGGGAGAGCAGACCATCAGTAAGAAATCTGTAATAACAAAAGCATAACATGCTAATTAGACCGGGCAGCCGAACAACCTTCCTGACGTCCTTCCGGACAACCTTCCGAAAGGAGCCTGGGCTGTGGGGGCAGCGGCAAGCTGCCCTGGCTGCGAGGGCTGAGCCCCTTGCACGAATTTTGTGCATCGGGCCTCTAGTGTAGCCCATACGTCAATCATATTATATGCTAGAAGGCAGAAAGCACTAAGGAAAATAAGAAATTAGGAATGAGAGAAAGAGAGAGAGTTGGGAGGGATTATGCAGTATTAAAATGAACGTTCAGTTAAAAAGTGTCACTAAGCCGACTGGAAGGAGGGGAGGGAACAAGCTAAGCAAATACCCGAATGTTACAGAGGGACCAGCCCTGGGGCAGGAGTGGGCTTAACCTTTCCAGGTACAGCAAGGAGGCCCGAGCGGCTGGAGCACAGTGCGGGTGGGGATGACCAGGGGAGATGGGGAGTGGGAGGGAGGCCCCGGTAAGACATTGCCTTGTGGGCTGATGCAGTGGGGAGCATGGCAGGGTTTGGAGTCGGTGTGACCTGAGCGGACCCGCAGCTGCAGAGCTGCAGAGCCCACAGGGACGGGGACTGGCCACAGGGAGGGACCTCCGTCTGCTCTCTTTACCTCCTCGCTCCTCACAGTCCAGCTGTGGCTGCCTTTCCCACCACCCTGTGGCCACCCATGGCAGGCAGGATTGGGGTGCAGAGGAAGCAACCTGCAGTAGGGGCCACCCAAGGATTGGCAAGGCTGTGCGGCTGCCCAGGTGTCTTCCGTGGGCAGGGTCTCCTGTCTGAATGGGGCTGCAGTGCCAGGTGCTCCCACCATCGCTCTGCGACCGGGGCCCGATGCGTGTCCTCCCTCCCCTCAGCTGGGGCGCACGGGATACCTAGCCATCCTCCGTTTGCTCGGCAGACTCTGTTTTTGGTTGGTTTGGTTTAAAACATATTTTTATTGATTTCGGAGAGGAAGGGAGCGGGAGAGAGAGAGAGACAGAGAAACATCACTGATAAGAGAGAATCATCGATCCGCTGCCTCCTGCACGCCTCCTGCTGGGGATCGAGCCCGCAACCCAGGCATGTGCCCTGACTGGGAAACCAACCCATGACCTCCTGGTCCCTAGGTCAACACTCCACCACTGAGCCACACCGGCTGCGCGGTTCCGATTTATTAATGAAGTATCTACCTTTACATGAAACCCACTGTGGGGTGAGGGGGTGGGCAGTGGTCTTACACCGCTCTGACTTGGGGCGTGTGACGCCAGGATGTCTGCAGGCTGTGGTGTTCAGGGAATGCAAAGCCCAATTTCCCTGGATCCCCGAGCGCCTGGCAGCGACCGAGCTTCCCTGTTGCTTTGACCTCTCTGCCTCTCCCTGTCTTATGTCTGCCGGTGCTCCGATGGCCGCCCCCTCCTCCCCCCACCAGCCGCTGCCACCATAGGAGCACCGCAGCCCCTGCCTCTTCACCGCGGAGGTGACCTGCCCCAGACAGCCCCCACGCGCCCCTGCCCTGTGGGAAAGGCAAGGTGTATGGGGCCTTTGTCCAATAGGAAGGAACCCTTGGGTTGGAAATAGGAAAAATTGCCATTTTCTCAGCTGCCAACACAGCAGAGAAATGATCTCAATTTTCTGGGGCTGTTTTCAGCGGGAGAAAAACTGCCAGCCGCCAGCCCCGTGGTGCAGGAGAGGTCTGAAACGCCGGGGACAGGAGCTGGAGCGGAGGGAGGGGGCGGGGAGGGAAGCAGAGGGGGACTGGGCTCCCCACTCCAGCCTTCCTCCCTGGGGATCCCCCTCCCTCTGACCACACACCTATGTTGGAGCAGCTGTTGAACTACCTCGTTATCTGAATGGTTACTTCTATTGATATTAACGGAGCGCCTACTATGTGCCACGCCCTCTGCTGGGCACCAGGAATCATCCCCTAGGGGCCAGCAGTCGGCTGCTCTGTTTCCGCGTGGGCCTGATGCTCACAGCTCTCCTCCTCGCCTTTTCCCTGAGCTCGGCTCCAAAACCAAGCTGCTGGGCGTCGTCACTTCCTGTGTGATTTTTGCTCAAGTTGCTTAACCATTCTGTGCCTCAGTTTCCTCATCTGCAAACGGTTATACACATACCCCACTGATAAGGTGCTGTGGTGATCAAATGAGACATTATTTCATGCCAACTAGTTAGAGTGGTATCTGGCCCTATTAAGTCTCCAAAGAGAACACCTGTTCAGGATTATTGTTATTTGCATTATTCGTACATGCCGGGCGCTTCGCACAGAACACGCTGTCTTCGTTCTTAGCGCCCGGCACTTGTCTCGCGAGGAGCTTCTAAGGCGGTGTGCTGGGGAAGTGAGCCCCGTCTGCGCACATTGTGACAAAATGCAGGCACAGGCATGTTGAAACGGACACAGAGTGTGTGGAGCAAGAAAAGTCTCGTGATTGTCCCAGAGATCTGGGGCGGCTTCGTGGAGGAGGCACCAGCCACCGGGGGAGGCTTTCCCCAGGTGAGAGAATTCCGTCTCTGAAGACGAGTAAGTCAGCACCTCCTGTGTGTCTGAGCCCCTGGGGAAGACAGAAACACAAGGCAAAACTGGCCTCCAGCCTGCCAGCTGGAAGTCCGGTGGGGAGAGAGCAGGACTGCCTGTGAAGGCGGAGCAGGGGGCTAGGTGCAGGGTGTGTGGCTGGTAATTCGTTGCCTGGATAATGTCTTAACACGTCTCAGAACTTGGACTCTGCCGTTCAAGGAGCCCTGGGGAGCCGCTGAGTGTTACGGAGTGAGGGAGTGGCAGGATCCAGGCAGGGTGCTCCGTAGTGACGTGGTTGGGGGCGATTTGCAGACTGGGGCCATGCTGACGGACGCTGGTGCAGCAGCTGGTCTGGGGTGAGGGCTCTAGGGAGGCGGAATGAGCACTAGGAGCCACAGAGATTCCACCGGGGCCCTGACTTCTCTTATCTGCTCCTTGGCTTCCGCCCCTGGAGGATTGCATGGCAAATGGGAGGCGCAGAGCCTGCAGCGTGAGGCTCCGTCTCTGGAGCTGGAGCTGTCTTTGTCATTGTAGCAGCGAAGGCGCAGGGAGCGGAGGGGACGTGTCTACTGCACCCAGCCAGTGCTGACCCCCTCGGGGCACCTTATCGTGGGGTCAGGAGTCCTGGGGAAAGTGGCCGAGGGCCAGAACCCAGAGACAAGCTCTTTCACTGCTATGAGAGGCCCCGCCTCCTCCTCATGTCTCACCCCCACTGGCAGCCAGAGGCTGAGGGGTCCCGCCTGCTCAGAGGTCAGTGTCAGCGTCTGAGCTCCTGGCGGGCCTCAGAAGCCCTCCCGTCAGGGGATGGCGGTGGGGTTTCAAGGGGCACACACGTAGGTTGGACTCCCCGCCCTGTGGCAGTGTCGCTGGGTGACCCCGGAGCCCTGCCTGCCGGGTCTCCCTGCGCCTCAGCTTCCATCGGCTGAGTGGGCGTGTGTGTGTGTCTCTCCCGCCACCCCCACCCCCATCATCTCCCCCCGGGCTGGGCTGCTGCAAGCACGAGATACCACGGTGTGTGTGCAAGTGCCCAGGATGGCAGCCACATGCCCGCTGGGGGCTCGGTGGACGCGGTGGTTTCTTATTTCCTTCCTTTCTGCCGGGAGCCGGGCCTCGCTGCCTGGAAGCGCAGTAAGACAGTGCCAGAGACTTCCCGGAGCGCTGTGTCCTGCCGGTTGGGTTGTTCTGTTTTGTTGAGGGCCTGATTTCTCTCGCCCTCAGTGCCTCCTAGCAACGTGCTGCTTGTTTTAAGAGCAGCGGTGGCCAGCTGCCGGCCCCTGTCCCTCCCTCCCTCCTCCTCCCCCTCCCCTATATTTCCCTTCCCAGGAAGGCAGCCACAGGCACGGCCCCCATGCCCAGGGCCTCTCCAGCCCCAGGTGGAGGAGGCATTCTGGGGCCAGCAGCTGGCTCCACAGCAAAGCAGTGCCCAAATCGTACAGGCTGGTGAGGCTACGCAGGGGTCCTCAAACTTTTTAAAGTGGGGGCCAGATCACGGTCCCTCAGAGAGCTGGAGGGCCGGACTATATGAACTACTAATTCCTACTGTAACACCTCGGCTGCTCTCACTGCCCAAAAAACCTGGCGGGCCGGATCAGACTCCTCTGCGGGCCGCATGTGGCCCGCGGGCCGTAGTTTGAAGACCCCTTCGAGATCTTCAAAATCCCGTGTGCACATTACAGTTGCGTTCTAGCACATCGCAGTTCTATCTGGCCCCATGTCCGCTGCTAGGCGGCCACGTGTGACACGCGGCCACCCTCCTGGACACGCAGGGCGAGGTGTCCGGGGCCGGAGCCCGCGCTCCGAGGCCTGGGAGCAGGTCCACTCTGCTCGGAGACGCCCTGCCCCGCGTGGCGCCCGCTCGGCTCCTCCCCGGCCCCGGCGTGATTCATGCCGGGCCCGGCGGCTCCCATTCATGCCGCCTTCCCTCCCGCGCCGCCCGCAAATCCTGTAAACCGGGGGTCAGATGAAGTCAGCCTCCGGCTCAGAACCCTCCACCTCTCGGAGAGTGAAAGTCAAGTGGCTGACAAGGCCGCCGTGTGGTCTGTCCCTCTTCCCGGCAGTGCCTCTCTGACTGCATCTTCCCTCCGGCCTGCTCCTCTCGGCCACCCTGTCCTCTTGGCTGGCCTCGCCCAGGCCAGGCACCGAGCCTGGGGAACGTGGACCTTGCTGCATCTCTGCCTGGCGTTCCCCCCCGACCCAAATAAGCATGACTTAGCTCCCTAGGGCCTTCAGGTCACCACTGAAAAGCATCTGGCCAGAGTGGCCCGATCCGACAGAGCCCTGCCCCCTCACCTGCTTCATGTTCCTTCGCCTGACGTGTTGTATGTTATGTGTCTTCTTGTCCACAGACGGACACTGCCATCCCACTGGGAAGGAAGCCCCTGAGAGAGGAGTGGCCATCTCTGTGCCGTTCACTGCTCTGTGCTCCACCCCTGGGCCGCAGTGAATGAATAAAAAGATTGCTCCCTCCCCTCCTCTCACCTTTCCACCCAGGGAGCCACTGGGGAGAGAGATACGAGGGCTAAAGGAATGACAGGGACCCGTTCATTGATTCATTGATTCATTGATTCACTCTCACACCCACCTGCCATATCCTAGCCTTGCGGGCTTGAGAAAGCTACTTTACTGCCCCGTGCCTCAGTTTCCACATCTGTAAAATGGGAGAAGTGCACCTTCCTCGTCGGGTTTGCTGTCACGCATGGACAAATCAACGCGTGCTGCACCCGGCTTGTAGTAAATGCTCGATAGAAGGCAGCCACAGTTTCGTTCAGCGCATGGTTTTGAACGCCTATGCCACGCCACGCACGGTGACAAACACTGGCCGTGCAACACCAAGGGCGTGGTTAATGGTGCCACAGACCAGCGGTCGGCAAACCGCAGCTCGCCAGCCACACGCAGCTCGAGAGCCGCGGTTTGCCGCTCTGCTGACTAATGAGTTTGCCGACCGCTGGACTAGACTAAATGTTACCGGGCAGTTGGAAGCTGTGAGGATCAGGCGATTGTGTGCAAAGAGGAAAAGGGTAGTATATGGCAGTGGTGACCGCTGCTGTAGAGCCCAAGACCATTGGAAAACACAGATGTTTACATTACGATTCATCACAGTAGCAAAATGACAGTGTTTTGCGGCAGCCGCTGCCAGAATTTCTATGAACCACGGACGCCCCGTAGATGGAAGATGCTATTGCTTGCCCACTGGTGCTCCGCCTCCGGCTCAGGTCACAGGTGGGAAAAGGCAGAGGGGGACTCCGACCCCAGACACCCTGTCTTCCACTCCTCCTGAGCCCTCACCTCCTGACTGTGTGGCTCTGGGTCCCACGGCCCATCCGTCCCCAGCCCCCAATGTCCTAGAGGGAGCACCACACCCATCCAGCCTGATCCTTGTGTCGTCAGCGCACCCATGCAGGTGTCCCCGTGACAAAGGGGGAAACCGAGGCACAGAATGACCAGCGTTCCTCCTCCTGTGTCTCAGCCCTCTGTCCAACATACATTCCCCACGCATCCCTCTTCCTGGGCCCCTGGCTGTTGTCTCTCGGTCTCCCCACCCGATGGGCTGGACCAGAGCTCTGCAGGCCCCCAGCGCTCCCCCCACCCCCACCTCCGCCCCGGGAACCAGGTTCTCCTCCACGTCCCTGCAAAGCCCGTCTGCATAAAACCATCCCCGGGCCTTGCCTTTAAAAGTCTTCATCTTTTCTCTTCTCCCTAAACGGCCCCTAAATGATTTCTGTAAATTGCTCTAAGTAGCTTCGAAAAAAAAGAAAGAAAGAAAAAGAAAGAAATAATAATAAGTCAGTGACTGGCTGCCTGACTGGAATGTCAATGGCTCTCCTCCTGCCTCTCCGGAGCTCAGCTCCTTCCCGCCGCGCACTCAGACACGTGACCCCTCCGCTCCCAGCCCCGGACAGGGGGGCGCTCGCTGAGGGCTCAGGCAGGAGGCCGCCCAGGACGGTGGGTCCCCATCAGACAGGGAGCTCCTCGGGGCAGCCACAGTGCCCCTTTCCTCTCCCCTCCCCCGACCAGCCTGGGGCCTCTCCCAGGGGAGAGCGTGCCTCCCTCATCAGATGGCGCTTCTTTCTGGGCAGGACTGTAGGGCACTCAGAAGCCCCTCTGATTCTCACCTTCCCTGTTCTGCAACCAGCCCCCCACCATTCCACCCCCATAGTCTTGTGCCCTTCTCCTCAGATTAGAAATCTGGGTCCCTCTTCCTAAACTGAGCTCTTTCACTGATTCAATCAAACATTCATTCATTCATTCATTCATTCATTCATTTTTTTTACTGAAGCAGGTGTGGGGATTGTCCAGCCCATGGGCCATATAGAGCCCATGAAATCATTTGGTCTGGCCCTAACAAAGCATTAGGAGCGAGTTAAGTGTGAGCAAATATGGCAGGCTAATTTTTAAGTTCATAGTTTTCTATGGCCTGTGAATGACTTATAAATATCCAAATGGCCCTTGGCAGAAAAAAACAGATTCCCCACTAAAGCTTTCCAAATACCTAGTGTGTGCCAGACACTGACTGGCTATGTGTCCTTCTTCAGATTTAGCCTCTTTTGAGGCAATCCTGTGACCGGGGGCCCCCAGACATGGACCTGGTTCTCCTTGGGGTATGGCATCCAGCCAAAGAGCCAGCTGGCTGAGGCCCCATGGCCGTGACCCAGCCTCAACCCCTGACCATCTTCATGGCCTCTCGGGCTCCTTCCAGGGTGGGCCAGAGAAGGGCCCCTCCGAGGGAGCAGAGGCCAGAGGTGGGAGGACCCCATCAACTCCAGGGAGGTGCCCCGTGAGGCCCTGGCCTGTCGTCCTCCCATCCATAGTCTCTCCCATGGCCTCCCCCTCCTCCCGCCCACGGGCTCCAATGTCATGGCCAGGAGACCTTGCTCCTAGCAGCCTAACCCCTACGTGAGCAAGTCTCTTCCCTCTTCTGGGCCGCAGTTTCCTTTTTTGAGATGTGACAGAATTGGATTCAATGCGTGCTTTGTTTTATGTTTTTTATTTTTGGCCAGGAGAACACACTATATCCTACCTAATAAAGAGGGAATATGCAAATTGGCCCTCACACCATTGCAAAGATGGCAGCACCCATAGCTAATAAGGAGGGAATGTGCTAATTGACTGCCACGCCTTCAAAGATGGCGGTGCCCACAGCCACAAGATGGTGGTGCCCAGTCCCATCAGCCACGTGCCTGCCTCTGGAGTCCCCCAGTCCCACCAGCAACCCAGGGCCAGCCTGAGACACAGCCAAGCCTTGGATGGTGGCTGCCCAGCCATCCAGGGCCGCTGTAAGCTCAGGTTACCAGGGCTGGCCGAGGCTTGCGCTGCCAGCAGTGGCAGCAGCAGAGGTGTGATGTGGCGTTGCCTTCCCCTGATTGCTGGGTCGACTTCTGCCCCTGAGGGCTCCTGGACTATGAGAGGGGGGCAGGCCGAGCTTAGGAACCCCTTCCAGTGCATGAATTTTCATGCACCAAGCCTTTAATCTATACTAATAAAATGATAATATGCTAATTAGACTGGACATCTTCCAGACGACCTTTCAGATGTACTTCTGGACAAAGCCATGGTGGCGGGGCCAAGGCTGAGGCAGTTAGGGGTGATCAGGCCAGCAGGGGAGAGCAGTTAGGGAGATCGGGTCATCAGGGGAGAGCAGTTAGGGAGATCGGGTCAGCAGGGGAGAGCAGTTAGGGAGATCGGGTCAGCAGGGGAGAGCAGTTAGGGAGATCAGGTCAGCAGGGGAGAGCAGTTAAGGTGATAAGGCCAGCAGGGGAGAGTAGTTAGGGGGACAGGCCAGCAGGGGAGAACAGTTAGGGTGAGAGGGCACAGACCAGGCTGAGGGATTCCTCCCCCCACCCCAAGTGCATGAATTTCATGCACTGGACTTCTAGTAATATATAAGAGTTAATACATAAGTTATGTATAATACAGATTATATATAAATTATATGTAATACAGATTATATAAGATGCAGACCAAAGCAGAGTTGCTGGTTGAATTGAGTGGAGGCATCTTCCTGAGGCCCCATCTGTCTCACTTCCTCCTGTCACCCCCTCGCAGCCCTGGAGACACCCCCAATGAGCCCAGCTGGCAAGCCCTTGGTCCACTTAATCCATCCCTGAGGCCCCTTCCAATGTGCAAATGGGGACTCTGGGTAATGCTGCCCGATGGGGGCCGTCCCTCCACCGCTCTGTCCCCGCTCCGCTGGGTCCCTGCTGAGTTTTCCAGTGATGGTGAAGCCCATGAGAAGAACTGGCTCTTACTGGGCACCCAGCTCCCCCGAGGAGCCCTGAATGAGTCCAGCCCCTGACAGAATGCAAGCCTGAGACATGCTCAGAGGCCACAGGCGGCCCTGCCCACCCCTGACCGAGGGCGGAGAGCGGATCCTTCCCGATGCCCGTGTTCCTCCTCTCCGCACTCCCTTTGATGTGCAGGAGGAGGAAGGGAGAGAGCAAACACAGACACGGCCTCCGCTTGCTCCCTGATTTAATTGGAACCCAATTAAGTGAATAATTGTTACAAATGGGAAGCCACCTTCCACCACGTTGGAGCTGTGGGCCTGCGGGAATCAGCCTGAGTCTGTAGGATGCAGGCTGGCCCCGCCTGGCCCAGCAGGCCAGGGCTTTCCCAGGGCCGGGAAGTGAGTGGGGGCCCGCAGACCTCCTGACCCTGCAGCTGGAAGGGACGCAGGGGCCAGTGCAGCCCCTGTTGCTGGAGCCTCAGACTCAGTAGTCACAGTCGGCCAACTGTATTGACCCAAGAGGACCCACCGTTCCAGACCCACAGGCACTTGCTCTGTCTAGGTCCCAGCACACGGAATAAGTCCATCAAGGCATGGACAAGGGTCCCCAGGAGAAACAGGGAGGGAGGGAGGGAGGGAGCCAAGTGGAAATTGTAAGCCTTGTCCCACTGGCGTGGCTCAGTGGTTGGGTGCCAGTCTGTGAACCAGGAGGTCACGGTTCGATTCTTGGTGAGGTCACATGCCTGTGTTGTGGGCTCGATCCTCAGTGGAGGGGATGCAGGAAGCAGCTGGTTAATGATTCTCTCTCATCGTTGATGCTTCTATCTTTCCCTCTTCCTCTCTGAAATCAATAATAAAAATATTTTTAAAAAGCAGAAAAGGAAATTGCAAGCCTTAAGCAAAACCTTTCAAGTAATTGGGGAGTAGGATTCCCTGGGCTGCCCAGACTGGGTCTCTTTATTATTATTTTTAAAATATATTTTTAGTGACACCCTCAAAGAATGGCTTGAGGCCACCCTCGCCGGTTTGGCTCAGTGGAAAGAGTGTCGGGCTTGGGACTGAAGGGTCTCCGGTTTGATTCCAGTCAAGGGCATGCACCTCGGTTGCAGGCTCGATCCCCGGCCCTGGCTGGGGCGTGAGCAAAGACAGCCAATCCATGTGTCTCTCTCCCCTCCATGTTTCTGTCTCCGTCTCTTCCTTCCGCTCTTTCTAAAAATTAACGGGAAAATATCTTCAGGTGAGGATTAGAAAGCAGAACAGAAAGAGTGGCTGAGTCTGCCGCTTCACCGCAGTGTGGAGGGGAAGGGAGGCGGGAGAGAACAGGTATGCGCTTGAGGAACCTGCGAATTCCCTTTCTCTCAAAAGGGAAAACTTCCATGAGGAAAACAGAGCAACTTCAGGCAGTGGTTCACACTCAGAGTTCCTTTTGAAATGCCGATGCTTTGGGCCCCAGCCCTAGAGATTCTGAGTTCACTAGCCTGGGTATGGCCTAGGCTCCCAGTGATTCTAAAGGGAAACCGTGGCGGAGACACAACTCGAGCAAGATTATTCAACATAATAATGTTTGTGTTGGTGATGGACCTGACCTGTTTTGTGTTGTTTTTTTAAAAACATATTTTATTGATTTTTTACAGAGAGGAAAGGAGAGGGAGAGAGCTAGAAACATCGATGAGAGAGAAACATCCATCAGCTGCCTCCTGCCCTCATCCTACTGGGGATGTGCCCTCAACCAAGGTACATGCCCTTCACCGGAATAATCGAACCTGGGACCCGTGAGTCCGCAGCCAACGCTCTATCCACTGAGCCAAACCGGTTTCGGCAGGACCTGACCTGTTTTTAAATGACTTGAAGAGAAACTGTTTTTCGTGTTCTATCTCCTCATCTTTCTGGCTCTCACTTAGACCTCTGCTTCGGGATCCAGAACTCAAAGTAACACTCCTAGGACCACTGCCCCGTCTCATTATACACAGAGCAGGCGCTCAGGAAACACGTATTGAACGAAGGGTAGGGCACGTCTGTCTGGTGGGCTAGATGGGAATGGAACTGCCACTGATAGCATTGTCTCTCCAGAGAAAGGTGTGGAAATGCGATGCCAAGCTTTGATAGCCAGTTTCCACTGAGCGTTTGATAAACAGCCCATCTGTAAGTCGGGGAGCGGGAGAGGGAGGGGGAAAGGGGGAGCCCTGGGTCCAAGGGCCGGCGGAGTGTGGCCGGCAGAGCTGGGGGCCCGGATGGAGCTGTGACCCACACAGGGCACTTCTCACGGGGCCTCGGCGCTGGCAGAGCAGAGATTCCAGGCGGGAAAACGACAGATGCCGCTGGCGGCTGGGAGCTGTGAGGCGGAGGCCATGAGGCCACGGGACCGCCTGAGCCGGAGCTCCTGAGCCCAGCCCAGCCCACAGGGGGCGCTCTCAGTGTCTGCTGTGGGAAGGGGGCAGGGACAGGCTCCACCACCGAGAGGCAGGCAGAAACCAGGAGGGGTCTGGGGTGGGAAGAGTGTCCCTCCTGCCTTCTCACAGTGCGGGGTTTGGGCAGGAGCCGCTGGAGACCAAGGACGACGCTGGCCTGCACCTTCCAAAGGTTTCAGGAGACCCCGACCGGACCCTCGAAGACCTTAGGGAACAGCGTGGAAAGCTGAGGGAAGCAGAAGCGGTCCTGATGCCTGGGCAGCCTCGGAAAGGGCAGCACCTGTGAGGGGTTTTGATGGTCAGCCTCCAAGGGACAGCCATTGCACGCAGAATGAGGGGCGGGGAGACCCCGGCTCCCGGGACTGCCTTCCCCAGACCATCCTGTCTGCGGAAGCCAGGCTCAGCTCCGCAGGGAGCGCTGACCTCTGCCTGGAGGCTGTCCTTGTCCCCAAAGGCCCAGCCCTACTTCCTGCCGAGGGAGGACTCCAGAGAGGCGGCCATTCACCGGGGAGGTGACCCCGGTGGCTTTGGGGGAGGCGGCCTTCCCGGCCACACAGGGTGACAGTGATTAAATGGACCGGCAGCTGGGCCACCGGGGCCCTCCCTGCTGCTAATTTGGGTCAATTAAGCCAATTTGTCTTTGTCTGACTCGAAGCCCTTTTCCTGTAATGGCTCTGGCCCCTCTGGGGCCTCCGAGGAAGGCCGTCCCTGGCCACTGGCTGCCTCTCCCCCAGGCCTCTCCCACAGCCCCAGCTCAGGGACATTCTTAACCTTGTGACCCCTCCCGCGGCATTGCCCAGGGCCCCACAACTGTCTCCCTACGGCTGACCGGCTGACCGGCTGACCTGGACGGCAGGTCGGGCAGGGTTAATCTCCATTCCACAGATTAGCAAGCAGGGCCCTCCGGGGAGGGGAGGGCTCCCAGACAGTGTGACTCAGGGGCCAGTCTGTCTCCAGAGCAGGCGTAGTGAGCGGAAGCAGCATTTTAGGGGAGGGTGGGATCAGAGGCCAATCCCCAGACTGAGCCCTGAGTTGTGTGAGCTCAGACAGGCCCCTTGGTTCCTCTGGGCCTCAGTTTCCCCATCCCTAGCACTGCAGGGATGTTGGGCCAGGACCCTACAGGTCTCCCCTGCGATGGATTGCCCTGAGGTGGCGGGGGTGCAGGGGGCGGGGGCGCTCTCTTCCGTCTGCCTCTGCTGGTCAGTGAGAGCAGGTGGGCCACTCGGCCACGTCGGAGCCGGGCGGGGACAAGGAAGACCCAGAGCCCCCCGCGGCCCCTGAAGGAGGTGGCCGCTCAGGTTGTATCCCCATGGAGCCCAGCTGGGCCTCGCCCAGAGCAGAGGGAGGGCATGGCCCGGGCAGTGGTTTCTGGGGAAGGCCAGGGAGGAGAGGATGGGGCAGCCGTGCACTGGCAGAGGCGGCGCCCACCACGGAACTGGTCCAGCTCCCCTTTCAGTCCCCGCCGATGGCTTCCTTCACCCGTCCTTGGGACCAGAGCCGTTTACCCCAAAGGCAGGCGGTGGAAGCAGGTCGGAGCCGATGGAAGCAGGGCCTGCTGCAGACAGGTGTGAGGCACTCTCAGGAAGTCTTTGGCAGTGCTGCTGCCAATCCCCAGAATGGCTCCAGTGGGCTTCCCCTCGGGCTGGGCCCGCCGGGTGACCCCTTGGCCTCAGTTTCCGGGGGTTAGGCTCTTGCGCTGGCATCCTTATGGCTGCAGCCCAGCTGACAGGAAGCGGGCTGGGCGAGGGTCAGGGTGCAGGGCGGTGACACATGGAGGAGAGTCTGACCTCCCAGGCCTCCTCTCCTGGGGGCAGAGGCTGGCAGGGCTGGAAACGCCCGGGGAGGGCTGGTGGGGAGACTGAGGCCCAGCGAGGCCCCACGGGCAGGAGATGGCTCCCCACCAGCCCACTGCAGCTGTGCCCCACGGAGGCTCAGCTGAGCCGTGCTGTCCTGGTCATATTAATACCCACCAAGCCGCGCAGGGTCCCGTGGGAATTGGGGTGCGTGCCATGCCTGCCTCTGCACTGTGTCCCGGGGACAGGGCACACGGTGATGACCGACGGGGATGCCAAGTGAACCTTGACCCGGAGCCTGCAGGGGGCCCTCGGGGGCCATTCCTTCCCTGGTGTGGGATGTGGCTGGTCCTCCTCTGGCCAGCTCTGTGCCCTGGTGTTCCTGTGCCCCCAACACTGCCTCCTCAGCCGCCTTGTGGCCCCTCTTCCGTGCCCACCTCCCTCAGTCCTGTGCCCCTGTGGGCGGCCTCGGCTGGGCTGTCTCAGTCAAGCTCAGAGCACTGAGCGCTAGACCCGCCGCCTGTCCAGTCTCCTTTGGGTGCCCCACAGGCCACCCAGCCTCTCCCGACAGGCCTGCAGGAGAGCTGTTTCCAAAATGAAAAGCAGACCGTGTCACCCTTTGCCTAAAGGGTTTCCGCCCACCCCCCATTTCTGTGTGTCGGATGGGATCCTCCAGGCTCCTCCCCGTGGCCTCCAAGGCTCCCATGCTCTGGCCTTGCCCACCCTCCGTGTCAGCACCCTCCTCTCCTGCCCTCTCTCCCCAAACTCACACTCGGTGCCCTCACCACCCAGACGGCCATCGGTGCCTGGACTCGCTGAGCACAGGACACGGACATCCCCAGGCTGTCACGCTGCCCCGCCCCGCCCCTTGCTCTTCCCTGCCGACTCTGACTTGCTCTCCCAGCTGAGGGGTCCCCTGAGCTTCTCCTCACACTCACAGCTGACATGACTCCTCGGTTACGGCTGTCCGTCCTTCACCTGTGGACTGAGTCAGTCATTCCCCTCTCAGGCTCCTCAGCGGAGAGAGAAGAGTCTCCAGACAGCGCCTCACAGCAGCCCAGGCAGGCTTCCTGGAGGAGGCGGGATTTCAGGATCCTTAAATGGTGGGTGGGTCTCAGGGAGCAGAAGCGGGGGAGGCCTGTTCTAGGCATGGCGCGTGGGGGTGTCTGGGAGGGGCCTGTGCACAGCTCTGCACCAGGCTGGAGGAGAAGTCTCCCGACCGGCTCCCCTCTCAGCACCCTCCTCGTAGGTGCCTGGGGAGGGGACGTGAGAAGGAGCGTGAGAGGGACTGGGGGGATGGGGAAGGCGATGGGAAACAGGGAGAGGAAGGCCGCTGCAGGCAGAAAGGGCCGTCCGGGGAGGCACCTGCCAGCGGTCTCTTCACTGCCGGATGCTGGGAGCTGAGCGGGTGGTGCAGGGAGCCCGCTCCTTCCTGGCTGGGCCGGCCCCCCGCTGGGTGCTGAGATGCCCTCAGCTCAGGCATTAATTAGAGCACTTGCTTCTCCTGCTCCATACCAGCCCCTCAGAGCGGGGGCTTCATCTACCTCCCCTGCTTTTGCCCTCCTGTCCGATAGTGCGTGCGTGTGCATGTGTGCATGTGTCTGTGTGTGCATGTGTGTGTGTGTGTGTGTGTGTGTGGTGTGTCCGGAAGGGGATCAGGGAGACAAGGCCAGGTGCCACCTCATGGTATCACTCCTCGTCGCCCATGGCTTGATGGGCAGGCCTTTAAAGGCACAGGAGCTATTCTTCATGTAAAAGTCTGTGAGAATCAGTGACTACAGAAGCTGCTCCGGATCCCCTGCCGGGCCCGGGACTCCTCCATAGAGCCCCAGGGCTCCAAGGAACACAGTTTGAAAACCCCTGCGACCAAACCCACCCAGTCCTCTGCCTGGCATGCGAAGCCCTTTGCCCTCCGGTGCCACCCTGCCCACCCAGTCTCAGCTCTCCCTGGGACATGTCACTCAGCCCAAAGCTGCCTCAAATCCCAGCTGCCACCCCGTTTTCTCCACCTAAAAGGTCCCTGACCGCCCCCGCCCCCCCCACTAGACCCATCACACCCAGTCAGTGGTTGAATTTCCACCCGTTCTTCAAGACTGGACTACTCAGCCACTCAAATCACTCCTCCTCCTCCTCCCTGTCCTCCTCCTCCTCCTCCTCCTCCTCCTCCTCCTCCTCCTCCCCCCCTCCTCCTCGTCTTCCTCCTCCTCTTTTCCTCCTCCTCCTCCTCCTCCTCCTCCTCCTCCTCCTCCTCCTCCTCCTCCTCCTCCTCCCCTCCTCCTCTTCCTCCTCCTCCCCCTCCGAGCGGTTCTGCGTCGGCATCTGGCTCCTCTCAGAACTCCAGGAGCCTGCACTTCTTCAGAGGCCCGAAGCTCTCCCACCTTTTAGCACGGTTATTTATGTACTTGTCTGGGCTCCCTGTTAGCCGGCAAATTCCTTCAGGGCAGAAACCATCTTCTTTATCTCTGTCTCCCTGGCAGTTCCCAGAAGGTGCTTGAGCAGGGAAGGGGCCGGATAAATATTTATTTGTCGAATATCTTTATTGTGTTCGCGGCAAGCCCTAGCCTTGTCCTGGGCAGTCGGGCTGCACGGGGAGAGGCCCAGTGCCTGCCCTCAGCAAGTCTCCGTCTGAAGGAAGCAAAGCCACACACGCGCATTGGCAGGGCAGTCAGCAAAGCGCAGCACGGTGGCTGTGAGCAGCTCAGAGGCCAGTGCCTGCCCCAGGCCAGGGGTGGTCCTGGGAGGGCTTCCTGGAGGAGGTGACACCCGGGAGAAGCCAGGCGGGGGTGTGGGGAACAGCACAGCAGGCAGAGGGAACAGCGTGCACAGGCAGAGGAGAGAGCATGGCTGGAGCCGCCCAGGCTCAGGCGTGTCCGCTGGGGCGTGGGGGGAGGACACGAGAGCAGGCGGGGCATCTGGCTCAGAGCACCGAGGGGAGCGGGGAACACCCGCGGGAACACTGGCTGGGAGGCAGGGAGCTTCCTGGCGCCGAGGCAGCGGGGGGACCCTGGCAGGGGTCTCCTCCCCTCGGAGCCTATGTTTCCATCTGTAAAGCGGGCGCTTTCCCCTGGAGAGTCTGGGAGACCCCTGTCCAGCACGGAGTTAGAAATGCCAACGGAGCATCAGCTGGGTGACTGCCCGTCAGTCAGCGTGGTGCCACCGAGAGAAACCAGGACGGGGCAAAGCTGACCATGGAGGGCTCAGAGGGGAGGTGGGGCGGGGAGGGGCTGTGAGCTGGGGTCCGTGGCTCAGAGGGGAGGTGGGGAGGGGAGGGGCTGAGAGCCAGGGTCCATGGCTCAGAGGGGAGGTGGGGAGGGGAGGGGCTGAGAGCCAGGGTCCATGGCTCAGAGGGGAGGTGGGGAGGGGAGGGGCTGAGAGCCAGGGTCCATGGCTCAGAGGGGAGGTGGGGAGGGGAGGGGCTGTGAGCCGGGGTCCGTGAGAAGCACCCGGCGTGGATTCCTGTGTGTACTCCTCACCGTGCCTATAGGCAGGGAGGTTCCGTGAGCCCCATTCTGTAGATGAGGCTGTTGAGGCTTAGCGATCCAGTGACTGAATCCGAGGCTGTGGCTGTGATCCTCTGAGCCTCTCCCCAGCCGGCAGGCAGCTCTCATCGTCCGCCCCCCCCACCCCCCTACTGCCAGCCGTGAGCTGTGGCCAGAGTCACTCTTCGCAGGCGGCAGGGCCCGCGTCCCCGGACTGGCTCCACTCTCAGTGCACACACTCTCCGTCCTGGAGGTCCGCTCAGGAAGGGGCCTCCCTTCCCAGCCACCCAGTTCTCCAGGCTGCCCCCCGCCTGGCCGGAGCCGGAGCCGGGGCTGCACCGGGCTCTCTGGGGAGAGCTGGTCCCTGAGTCAGGGAACCTGCCCCGGGCTCCCCCTCCAGGCTGACAGGGCAGCTTGGAAATGCCCTGCGCCTCCTTCCCTGGGTTGTCTCACTCGCTCCTCCCCAACGGGACGCTCCCTGAGCTGGGCCTTGGCTCCCATTCCCCAGCTCTGCAGACCCCCACCCCCACCTCAGGAGTCTGAGCTCCACACCCCACTCTGGCACTAAAGCTCCGGGACTTCCAACGACCGTCTCCCCAACCCCAGGCCTCCCTGAGGACGGGGCTCGGGAGCAGGCTCGCCTCCCGGGATTGCGGGAAGACCTCCGAGGTGGTCCAGGGAAGTGCACTGGGGACTGGCGAGGAGGTCCGACCTCGGGCAGGTTGGGAAACATAGTTCCGGGGACCCATACGCCTGGCCCCCCACTTCCAGGCTCCGTGGCACCCAGGAAAGGAGCCCCAAGCCCCGCAGCTCAGGAGGCCCCATGAGGCTTCACCCCGCGGTGCGTCCTTGGGCAGGCCCCCGCGTCTGCCTCCGTTCCCTCATTGGCGAACATGGGATGCTGTCCCGGGGTTACTGTGAGGATGGGTGACACGTGCAGCACGGCCCTGCACGCCACACGCAGCCTCCACGCGTGAGCAGGGCCCTGTGCACCCGCCCCGCACCTCGGGGCCCTGCGGCTCCCGCAGCCCTGACCCCGGGCCGGAGCAGCGTGGGCTGGAGGGGGGTGTGGTTCCCTGGCTCTCCCAGGCCCCGCCCTTTCAAGGCCCAGCGCCCAGCCCGGCCCTCCCACCGCGGACGGGCACACACTCCAGCACGCACACTGCTCGCTGTCACACACACACACACACACACACACACACTTTCCTTTCTCTTTGTTTGCGGCTAATTGTTTATTAGGAGATGCAGGCGGCTGCGCCAGTGGGAAGCTCAGCTTGCTCCGCTATAATTAGGATAATGCACATTAGTCATTTAGTGAAACTCCGAGAGCAGCCCCTCCGCCCGGCTCCCTACCCCACGGCTGCCGCTGCAGCTCCCTCAGCCCCTAGGCCTGGCCAGACAGGTCTGCACAGGAGGCCTGGGCCCAGGCCACTGCCCCCCGCCTCCCCTCCCCACCCCTGCCCTCTGCTCACCTTCACCTCCTTCTTCCTTCCTGATGGCCACCCACCCCCTCTCCCTCACTCTCCCCCCCCAACCCCCGCTCCCGTCCCGCAATCTCACCTCCTGTTTCCCTTCTCCTTGTCCCCTCTTTTTCTACTCCTCCCTCTTTTCCTGACTCTAGCTTTCTTTCCTTTTCTCAGCATCCCCACCCCCAGTTTTCTCATCCTTGCCTTTCTCTCTCTCTCTCTCTCTCTCTCTCTCTCTCTCTCTCTCTCTCTCTCTCTCTCTCTCTCTCTCTCTCTCTCCCCCAAGCCCTCCTGGGTGGCCTGAAGCAGAGGTCTGGTCAGGAAGGTTAAGAGCAGGGAGAGGTCCCCGGGGCGGAGACAGTGCAGTGTGTGTGTGACCTGGTGTTCGTGTCCAGGCCTCCCCCTCAGGCTGCACCCTGGAGGGTGCCCTCCTGCCTGCTGACTCCCCTCTGCCCTGCCCTGAGGCCCAGCATTCGTTCCCAGAGGCCTGGACTGGCCAAGACAGGCCTTTGTCTCCAGACAGCCCTTCCCATGAGCACAGCGGTGTGGCCCCATGGCCCCCTTCCCCACATCCAGGCCCCACAGGAAGCCAGTGTGTTTGGGGGGTCAGGGTGAGGGCTCCCAGAGGGCTGGCGGGAGCAGGGGCCCTCGGCCTCACCGGCCCTGAGCCGGGCCAGGCTGCAGGGTGGAGGGTGTTACCAGGCCACAGAGCAAGGGCTGTTGTAGCACCGCCCCTTTGTCCCCAGCCCCCAGCCACGGGCAGGCTGCAGACCTGTCCACAGTGCACCGCCTGACCCCTCCTCCTCCACCCCTGCGCCCCCACCCGCCCTCTCCAGCACAAAAGGGACCTCACATCAGGCCCATGACAGCTGGGCAGACTGCGGTCTGGGGCCAAGGGGTTGTTGGGGGAGGGGTGGGGACAGGGGTGAGGATGGGGCCTCTTTCCGATTTTCAGGAATAAAGGAAGGAGCTGTTCCCAGAGATGAGGGGTCTCACCGGCGACACAAAGCCTCCTTGTCTCCACGAGCCTGTGGGAGCCTCTGCTCCTGATCCTGAGACCACAGATGCAGACAGACCCACAGACAGACACACGCCCACAACTCACAAGGGCAGGCTCGGGGCACCGTGGCGTAAGGGGCCAAGCTCACTGCACCCTTTGGGGGGGGGGGGCGGTGCAGGGCTCTGCTCCTGGACTTCTTCCCCTCGAGTCCCATGTCCGCCCCCCCCAACTCTGCCTCTGAGCCCCAGGCCCCCACAGCCCAGCAGCCCCTCAGCCCAGAGACACTGCACCCTCCGGAACTGAACACCGGGAGGTTGTCGCCCCCAGGGGGCTCCATCCTTCCTCCAGGGCTTCCTTCCCCTTCTCAGCCTCCCGCTCTGTCACTGCCCAGGAGGCTCTGACCCCGGTGCCAGGTGTAGCTCACAGGTTCCCCGAGAGCGGGAGCCGTGGGGAAGGGGTGCCCCTGCCCGGCCAGTCTCTCCAGGCCAGGACTCCTTCCCGCCGTCTCCCCGTGGGATTCCTTCCCTCAGGGCCCGGGGGGCAGGGCTAGCAAGAACGGGAGCCAGGAAGCTAGGAACTCGGTTCCCAGGGGCCTCGGGGCTGTGTGCCAGCCGGGCGACCCCCCGGGATTTCGAGCGGCCCAGGAGCAGGACGGCAGCCAGTCCAGCCGGCAGGGGTGGTCCTAGCAGCCGCCTCTCGGGGTCCCATGGCCGCCTGACCTTCGGACACCCTGGTCCTCCGCTGGGCTCCCCGAAGCCCTCCTAGCCCCACGTGAGCCTCCCCTCCCCTCCTCCGGGCCTCCTCCTGCGTGTCTCTGCGTTCCTCCCCTTTTCCCACAGGTCAGCAGCCTGCAAGCTGGAGGGGAGAAGGATTTTAGGAGAGGAAGCAAAAGGAGTGGTCAGGTTAGGATAGATGTTCCGGGATGGGGTGGGGGGCGTGCAGGGGTGGCTGCAAGAAGAAGATCAGCACAGATTGTGTGTGCGTGTGTGTGTGTGTGTGTGTGTGTGTGTGTGTGTGTGTGTTAGCAGACACGACCTCCCAGGGTCAGCACAATCACTCATACCTGGGGTTCTGTGCTGGATGCCAGGGATACAGAGAGCGACAGGGCCCCCGCCTTTATAGCAGGCACATCGGCCGTAAGAGAATTAGGGTTGGGGTTCAAACGTGTATGGGCAGGGAGCCATTCACTGGGTCTCCGAGGATCTCTGGGCCCCGTGATGATCATGATCTCATTTAATTTATTTAGTGATGAGGATACTAGCACGCAGACAACAGCTCACGTGGAAAGAGGGTTCGCTGTGGGTCAGGCGCGGCGGAAGCCCTTTGCCGGGGAGCTTACACCACACATGGTCCGTTCTCACAGAAACCCAGGGTGGGAGGACCTGCTGTCACCCGGCTGACAGTTTAGGAGACGGAGGTGAGGCCTGCCACGTTGTTTGCCCAGGATGATCTAGCTAGTAAACGGCAGAGCCAGCTGCTGGGGGCCTCCCGGACGCTCCGTGTCTTCATCTATGAAACACAGGGGAGGGACCTGATCTCAGGGAGCTAGTTCCCCGGCCATGGCAGGGGATGGCCTGGCCAATCAGCAGTGCTCCTGGGAGTAAGCAGGCGGGGGGTCCCTGGGAGGGGGTTTGGGGCAAAGTGGGGGAGGGTGCCTCTTCTGCAGGCCCCTCCCCCAGCTGACTTATTCCAGCATTGTGTTCCTGCCAGGCGTGGGGTGGGTGGGCGACAGTATGGGAAGCTGCCTCTCCAGGATTTACAGCCTCTGGGGGCGGGGGTTATGGGCTGCTGGAGGCTTCGGCTGCCCTCTCCCCCTCCACACACTCCCTCACCTCCCACCCTCAATGCCCGCTGCAGGAATAGTTACTACGTGCACACTGGCTGCAAGTCCCGCCCGGGAGCTCCTGCCCAGCCCAGGCTGCAGGCACACGGTGCTGGGGACACCGAGGCCAGAGGAAAAGGAAGGAGGAGATGCCACCCTGCTCTGGAGAGAGCAGCGAGGTGGAGGAGGAAGTACAATATGAGGGGCTCCGGTGGGTGTGGGCGTCTCTCTCAGGCCCCAGACCTCCGGGAGGCACCCATTCTCCTGCTGGGCTCCTCCTCCAGGAGGTGGCTGACCAAGGCTCCAGCCCTGGGTGGGGTCACCCAACGTAGATGGCGAATTTGTCAACTTAAAAACAGACAGAAGCAGCCCGCGCGAGGTGCCAGGCGCCAGGCTTGGTGCGTAGAGCTGGGGCTGGGTCTCAGTCCCCGCTGGCTCCCTGGCCAGCATCTTCGTGCGAGACCCAAACGCTCAATGGTTCTGGGATGAAACTACGGCGCCCCGGACCCTCGGGAGGCCCTGCCCTAGAGGGTGAGGGAGGGCAGAGTTTGGGGAGCACCAAGCCCAGCAGCCGTCACACACCCTCCCCTGGATCCCGCTGAGCCCTGCGTGGTCCAGAGCTCACCAGGACTCCCTGCACACACGGCCCCTGCTCACCCCTCGGGTGCCCATGTAGCGGGCAGGGAAAGGGACCACTTCTTTCTCCCAGATGAGGAAAGGGGGGCCCAGAGAGGGGAGCAAACTGCCCAAGGCCACGCAGCAGGCCAGGGGCTTCCTGGGCTGGATTCCAGGGGCCCCAACAACCAGCACTCTTTCCGGCGTCGGTGCGGCTTGCACGGTCCTAGGGATGGTCTGCGTTGAGTGCCTGTCATCCCTGTATTTGTCCCATTTCACGTAACCGACCTTGACAGTGGACCTGCCGGAAGCGAAACAAGGCAGGTGCTGGAGAAAAACAGCTCAGCCCTTCCTCCTCTCAGGACGAAATGACCAGGAACTGTAAAGTGAGTGAATGAATGAGCACGGGGGCCCGACTCTGTACCGGAAACCACACCCAGCGGTTTGCCTGTGTAGCCGGGACCATTCTAAGCGATAGATTATATCCAGGGTCAGAGAGGTTAAGTAACTTGCCCAAGGTTACACAGCACGGAAATGGCGTTTGATTGCTGTTGTGGCTCCCAAACCACACAAGTTCTTCTTTCCTTCTCTCTCTCCTCTTCTCTCTCTCTCTCTCTCTCTCTCTCTCTCTCTCTCTCTCTCTCTCTTTTAGATTTATTCTCTTGTGTGTGTTTTTCTAATTCTCGGAACAACTTCAAACATTTCCCTTCATTTTTAATGACATTTATTGTTTCCCCTCTAATTTTATAAGCCGTCCATGTTCACTGCAGACGCCTGGAAAATACATAAAAACATAAAGCAAAAAATAACAATCTCCCATAATCCTCACCCCCCAGAGACAACCCCATTAGCATTTTGATGTATTTCCCCCAGAGTCTGCATTTTTTTATATAAAATTGGGAGCATGCAGTATTGCCAGTTCTGCACCCTGCGTTTAGTTCAAACTATTTGCCGTTCTGAGTAAATTGGTTTTTTTTTTTTTTGGTTTTTTTTTTTTGTGTGTGTGTGTGTGTGTGTGTGTATTTTTTTTAAACCAACCTCAGTCGGTAATGGCTGCATACACCCATTCTTAGGTGTTTGCTTTTATTGGACCATTCCCTGCTTCCGGGCATTCATTTCTTTTTTTTTTTTTTTTTTTTTTTTTTTTTTTTTTTACTAATAAACATGTCATTGCGGTGAATATCTTCCTGGGTAAATCTTTGGGCTGATTTCTGCACATTAGATTCCCAAGGGGGAGTTTCGGGGGCAAAAAGAAACAGTTTCCAGGCCTCTCAGACATATTTTGAAAGTGTGCTGCGGAAGGCGTGCCCAGCTCACCCTCCAGCTGGGAAGGAGGGAGCATGAGCACGCCACTCTTAAAGCTGTCCTAACCCTGGGTGTTACCAGTGGAAAACACACACACACACACACACAAACCCACAGAAACAAGGACCTCTCTCAAGCCAGAGGTTTTCCGCTCGGCGGTGACTGGTATATTGGATGATAATTCCCCGTTTTGTGATGGAGGATGGGGACCCAGAGAACAGAAGGAGACGTACTCGGCCTAGGTCAGGTGCACGGACCAGCCGAGGAAAGGCAGGCCTGGGACACAGGCATCCTGCCTCTGAGAGCCTCTTCCCTGTCCCCTCGTGGAGGGCCCCCCCACTGCAGTCTCCGGGGTCAGGGGCCTCCCCGCTAGGCCACGCCCCTCCTGCAGGCCTGGAGGTCTGGGTTGGGGGGGTCTCTGGGCACAGCCCATCCCTGGCCTCTTGGTCATGGACCACGTGGCCCGGAGGCTCCTCACCACCTGCATCCTCTCCCATTCATTTATAGGTTTGGCAGGGGCACGGCTCTAGGCTCCGGGCAATCGATCATTCACTATCGGCCGCAGCCTCTTCGGTATCTCCCAACCCTTCCTGCTTAGCCCTGAGTTTCCCAAACTTCTGTGATGATCACAGGCCTGGGATGCTGGATAAGCATACAAATCACCAGGTCTTTCATCTGCCCATTGACCGTGAGCCTGGTTCTGGCCCAAGAATCCACTGGCTATTGTTGTGTTGTGTGTTCCGGCTGATTCTTACATGCAGGCAAGTTCAGGAGCAAGTGGGGAAGGATCCCCAAGCACTGACATCTGGTGTAGTGCTCACACACACACACACACACACACACACACAGCTCAGCCCCCTCGGGCCCTGCTGGCCGCCCTGCTGTGCCCTTAGCCTCAAATTCATCAAAGCTAATGACAATCTTTTTTTTCTTCTTTGATTTGCAAGCGATTAGTTTTAATTTCGGGACAATTAGAGGTAGACGTAGGAGGCATCTGATCTTGATTAGAACCAGGGAGATGGCCAGAGGCACCCCACCTCTCCCCCGCCTGGCCCTCACCTCCAGGCAGATGAATTTATATATTCAATGTTGGGGGATAAAGGAGGGGGGGCGGGCACTGGCTTTTGGGGGAGGTGGCCAGAGACCCATGCTGTGCTCCCAGAGACCTGGGCCAGCCTGAGACCATCAGGGAGTGCCTCTGTCCAGCTCCTGGCCCCGTCAGAGGGTAGAATGGACATTTGCTAAGTACCACCCCGCGTACTATGCAAAGCTGGCCCAGACCCAGTGTCTGCCCCTACCTAACCCAGCTGGGAAGACAAACGCATAGACAGCTCCATGCCTTCTAGTGTTGGAAGTGGCTGGAGAGACTTCTGTCAGCACCGGCAAAGGGGCACTCGGGCCAGCACCCTGCCCCCAGGGAGCATTGGCAGAAGTCTCTGATGGGATCCTTTGCGTCTCACACGCACACCGGTTCGGAGCTCCTGGTCAGGCGGAACCAGAGCCGGACAGAGCACAGCAGCAGTGACACACCACCCAGGGAATACCCAGGTGGAGGCAGGGAGAGGCCTGAGGGAAGGCTTCAGGGAGGAGGTGACGCCTGGGCAGGTCATGGAAAGATGGCGGGACCCCCACCCTGCTCCATAAGCACTAGCACGGTTGTGCCCCACTGCCATCTTGTCTGCTCCCCTTTCTGAAAGCTGGCTGTTTTCTTACGACAAGTCACTGCCCCTTCTCGAATCTCAGTCTCCTTATGGTCAAGGTTGCTGGCAGAGCCCCGTGCCGGCAGCCCTTCCCTCAGAGGCCGTCCAGGCTCCTCTGGGCGCAGACACATTCACCAATTCCTCCCTCCGCGCCCCTCCGAGTCTGCTGCCCAGCTGGAGGCCCCTGCCCCGCCGTGCCGCCAAGGGGTCCAGATGGCCAGCTGTGAGGTCGGGCCGGTGAGAGGGTCGAAGGGGACTAAGTGCCATTTAGCAGGCTCTGGGGTCTCGGGCGGAAGCTCAGTGAGGCGGGGCCAGTGGTCTGACTTCCGCACCCCACCCCGTCCGCTGGCCCCCTGTGAGGGGGCTGATGTCACCACCTCAGTGTTAGAGGTGAAAACCGAGGCTCCCCATGGAAGCCACGTGCTCACCGAGTGCTGCAAGGAGCCTTGGACTTGCATACTCCCCCGGCCTCTGGCTGCTTGCCTGCTTCCTGCTGCTTCCAAAGCAGCTTATCGGCTGCTGGTCCCTGGCTCCCACCCTCATCCTGGGCTCCCACACGCGCCTTGGGGCCAGCCTCGTGCCAGGCGGCAGGGGCACCTCCTCAGAGCCTCCAGGGGTAACTGCGGGGTGGGGTTCCAGGGACCTGCCCTGCCAAACAACTTCCTGTCCTCATTTGGGACCCAGCTGCCCACCTCCACCCCACCCTCCGCAGCGGCACACCCTGCAGGCCGCAGAGGGGGGCAGGGTGGCCTGGGAACCCCGTCCTGGGAATGGAGGAGTATTGGAGTGAAGCCAGACGGGCCTGGGCCTGGGGATGGGAGGGAGACAGGGGTCAGTCTGGGACATACCAGCGAGTTACGAGGTGGAATTGCGCCCTAGTCAAGTATCGACCTGCAAACTGAAGGGTCCCAGGTTCAATTCCAGCCAGGGTGCATGCCTGGGTTGCAGGCTCGATCCCCAGTAGGAGGCATGCAAGAGGCAGCCGATCAATGAGTCTCTCTCATCATTGATGTTTCTGCCTCTCTCTCCTTCTCCCTTCCTCTCTATAATCAATAAAAGAAATGTATTAAAAAAAAAAAAAAAAGAGGTAGAATTGCTGGAACCTGGCGGCTCCTGCGAAGATGAGGGGAGGGGTCTGAGAGGAGGGAGAGGTCAGACATTTGGGTTTGGAGACTGAGGATCGAATTCCCCGTATCTATAGGGTGTGGGTATGGAGTACGGGGGAGATATGGGGTTCCAGGGAACCCACACCATCTGAGGCCGCTGGCCCAGGGAAGGGCTTGGGTCGGAGGATCAGGCGGCCCCGGGTTCGGGGATAAGTTACTGAAGTGTCTCGCACCTTTATCCATAGGATGTAAAAATAGGCTTTCAAAAACGAGAAGTTATTGACGGGAAACCGGTTCAGTCAATGGGGATGGTAATCATATTTGCTCAGAGGATTGATCTGAGGATCAACCAAGCTAATGCGGCTGAGCCCTCGGCGAGGCGATAATGGTGAGAGTTCACACTTCCTCCGCACCTCCCTCCGCCCTCGTGCCCACGACTTCAGGAAGTCCTCGGAGCCGCTCCTGGAGGCAAAAACATGTTATCCTCGTTTCACACGAGGATGCAGGGGGATAAAGCCCCCTTTTTTATTTTTTATATTTTTTAAATATTTTATTTTATTGATTTTTTTTACAGAGAGGAAGAGAGAGGGATAGAGTCAGAAACATGTTTGAGAGAGAACATGGATCAGCTGCCTCCTGCACACCCCCCACTGGGGATGTGCCTTTGACCAGAATCGAACCGGAACCCTTCAGTCCGTAGGCTGACGCTCTATCCACTGAGCCACACCGGTTTCGGCGATAAAGCCTCTGTAAAGCGCCGAGATGCTCTGCGCGGGAATGAGCTTGACCCCCACGTGGCAGATGAAGAAATGGAGCCTGCACCAGGCCAGGGGGGCAGCTCAGAGAGGGAATGAATGTTCCTGCAAAGGTGGGGCCAAGCTTAGAGCCTGGGCAACCTGGCCCTGGCCCCCCAGGACCTAGAGCCAGGCTGAGCGCCGCCTCCCTCCCACCCCCCGGGGAAGTGGATGGCCCTGTGTGAGCGGGGCAGACTGGAGTGCCCTGGGGTCCGAGCACAGCCTCTCCTGACCACCGTGGGGTCTTTCTTCTGTCTGTCCCCAGCCTCCGGCCGCGCCCACCCAGCCAGCCCCAGCCCGCCGGGGCCCCAGGCCGGCCCGGTGCTGCCCATCAGCTACCGGCTGTCCCACACGCGGCTGGCCTTCTTCCTGCGGGAGGCGCGGCCCCCGCCGCCCGCGCCCGCCAATGGCTCCATGCAGCGCTCCGAGCCCTTCGTGGTGTTCCAGACCAAGGAGCTGCCCGTCCTCAACGTGTCCCTGGGGCCCTTCAGCACCAGCCAGGCGGTGGCCCGGGAGCTCCTGCAGCCGTCCAGCACCCTGGACATCCCCGGGCGCCTCACCGTCAACTGGAAGGTGCGGGCCTTCATCGTGCGCGCCCGCGTGCCCGCCTCGCAGCCCGCGGCCCAGGTGCTGTTCTACGTGGCCGGCCGGGACTGGGACGACTTCGGCGCCGCCGAGCGGCTGCCCTGCGTCCGGCTGCACGCCTTCCGGGACGCCCGGGAGGTCAAGAGCTCCTGCCGCCTGGGCGGGGCGCTGGCCACCTGCCTGGTGCGGGCCGAGCTGCCCCTGGCCTGGTTCGGGCCCCCCGCCCCGGCCGCGCCGCCCGCCGCCCGCCGCAAGCCTTTGGAGGGGCTGGAGCCCGAGCTGACCGGGGAGAGCCAGCAGGCCGAGCTGTACTACACCCTCCACGCCCCCGACGCCTCCGGGGGCTGCGGGGGCGCCCGGCGCGGGGCGGGGGCCGGGGCGGGGGCCCGGGCGGAGAGCCCCACCCAGCACCCGCTGCTGCGCATCGGGAGCATCAGCCTGTTCCGCCCGCCCCCCCGGAGGGCCCTGCAGGAGCACCGGCTGGACAGCAACCTGATGATCCGCCTGCCCGACCGGCCCCTCAAGCCCGGGGAGGTGCTCAGCATTCTCCTCTACCTGGCCCCCAACGCCTCCTCCCCGCCCAGCCCCAGCGTGGAGCACTTCACACTCAGGTAGGCGCTGAGGGGTCAGGGTCCGGCCTCCCCCCCCGCGGGGGCTCGCCCCGCCTGCCTGTCCAGCATCCTCGTCCCAGCTCCTCCATCGATCACTCGATCGGCCTCAGGAAGACACGTCACTTGTTTGGGCCTCCGTGGTCTCCTCTGTCTAACGGCCGCAGACGCCCCTGCCCTGTCTCCGTCTCTCGCAGAAACGGCATCCCGGTGAAGGAGAAATGCCTGCTTTCCCAAGCATGGACGTCCAAAAGGATAGAGCTGGGGCTGGAAGGACCCTTAGGCATTAGCTGGCCCATTTCACAGATGAGGAGACTGAGGTCAAAGCGGGGGAAATGGAGATCAGAGAGCAGCTCCTTGCTGGGAGCTCAAAGGGATGTGTGTGTGTGTGTGTGTGTGTGTGTGTGTGTTTGGACATCTGCCCAGGCCTAGAGTCAGGAGAAAGCTTCAGGAGATTCAGCTCTGTCTGTACCCTGAGGAGGATACGGCTCACCATTCAGAAATGCCTTAAATAGTATCACATCCCCACAAAACATAATGATGGAATCCGTGGTTTGAGCCACGTTAGATGATTCTTAGGAAAGGCCCCACCAAAAACGCCCCCTGGTCCCCCACAAATAGGACCTGGAACATGACCGTTAGCTTCTGGCTTCTTTAAGCATCGCCCGCTCTCCTGAGTGTGCTTGAAGTTCAGGTATTTCGGGAAAGGATCATCCCCGATTCAGTGATTGATACCTGAATGTGAATGGGCGTTAAGTCAGTCACCAGAGAGATCTTGGGCTGCATTAACAGGAGTAGAGCATGCAGAATGAGGGAGGTGATAACCATTCGACTCCAGACGGCATTCCTGAGAGCACGGCGGAAGTATTGCACGTAGTATGGGACACTACACCATGTATGCTCGATGTCCCGAGGCGGGTGACTGGGATATGAGGGACTTGAAACTCTGGCGAAAGCAGTGATTGGAGGAACTAGAGATGTCGGGCCCGGAGGAAAGAAAACGCAGAAACTGCTCCCCTTCCCAGCTTTCTGAAGAACTGCTGCAGCCAAGAGCAGAGTTGTTGTCTGTTGTCATATTTCCGCTAAACAGAGGGAAGGGGTTCTAACCCTTAGGGGCTCCCTGAGAAGCAGCGAGGCCCCTGTCGCGAAGGCGTGTAAGGAGAGGCAGGGAAAGGCTTACAGAGATGGGGCGGAGCTGACTGCAGCTTCCACTGGGGGGTCAGGGGCTGTAGCTACGATACCATACTCCCCAGAACAGTCTCAGCTTTGAGTCTGGGGCCCAGGGTGACTTACTCACCTGCTCCCCCTAGGGGCCGTGACCAGGTGGGCAATGGTTGGGCCCCAGGCCGACTCTCTCCTCCTCCTTCCTCCCTCCTTGTCCCAGGGTGAAGGCCAAGAAGGGCGTGACCCTTTTAGGCACCAAGTCACGGAGTGGCCAGTGGCATGTGACCTCGGAGCTGCTGACGGGGGCAAAGCACTCAACAGCCACCGTGGATGTGGCCTGGGCCCAGGGCACCCCTCTGCCCCCGTGGTGAGCCGAGGGACGGGCCCCTGAGGGTGGGGGAGTTCTTGGTGGAGGAGGCCAGGCTTGTGGAAGGGCTGGGGCTTAGTTTGTGTGTGTGTGGGGGGGGGCTCTGAGTCCAGGCGGGGCACCTCGGGTAGCTGGAGAAGGCTCAGAGGGCCCCAGGGGGCAGGCTGCCGAGGGGGGCTGGGGTTCCAGGGCCCCCGTGCCGCTCCCAGCCCTTCCTCTCCGGCTCTCCCTCCTTCCTGCCCCGGCAGGGAGGGCCAGGGGCCCCTGGAGATCCTGCAGCTGGACTTTGAGATGGAGAACTTCACCAGCCAGTCGGTCAAGCGGAGGATCATGTGGCACATCGACTACCGCGGGCACGGCGCGCTGCCCGACCTGGAGCGGGCGGTCACCGAGCTGACGGTCATCCAGCGGGATGTGCAGGCCATCCTGCCCCTGGCCATGGTGAGCGGGGCAGGTGGCCGGGCCGGAGGGCGCGCGTCTGTCCTGGATGCATGTGTGACGGGAATGTGCACGGCTCCGTGTGCATGGCAGTCAGTGCACATGCGTGTGTGAGCCAGTGTCTGCGTGTATGATTGCCTCCTGAACCCAGGTGTGCACATGTAAACGTGTGTGTGTGTGTGTGTGTGTGTGTGTGTGAGTGTGTGTGTGTACACGCACTCCCAGGCGGCAGCAGCACTCTGCCTGGTGCTGGAGTGGGACAGCGGATGCTGAGGGGGACAGAGGTGGGAGAAGTCACCCAGGGAGGGACCATTCGGGGGGTGTTTCCTGGAGGAGGTGGCCGTGCAGGTGAACCTTGAAGTCCTTGTGGGGGAAGGGCTCAGACAATCAAAGAAGATGAGGGGGAGCTTTGGTCAGGGGAGCGTGCAGGCAGAAGGTGCATGATGGGAATGGGAGTGGTCGGTCGAAGGGAGCCATGGCTTTAGGAAGAGTGATAAGCTGGAATGATGAGTGATAAGCTGGTATGATGGGTGATAAGCTGGAATGATGGGTGATAAGCTGGAATGATGGGCTGGGGCCAGCCCAGGAGCACCCTGAATGGCCAGGCACAGGTGTCGGACTTCCCTCGGTGAGTCCTGGGGATGGGGAGCATGGAAGATGCTGAGAGAAGGTGGGAGGGGACTTGGGAATGGTTGGTTTGGGGCAGCAGAGGGAGGTAGACCATGGACGCTACTGCAGAAGACCAAGCGAGCTGAGCATCTGAGGAGGTGCCAGGCTGGGTGGATGCACCTCCCTGCACATGTGCACAGGTGTCCCCGTGGGAGGGTGCTCACCTGCGAAGTGGGGGCAGTCAGGAGCCGGGGCCTTGGGTGGCGTGTCCCGGTGGAAGAGGGATCTGCAAACATCTGGCTCAGCAGAACTCCACCCTCCTCTCCTCCCCACAGGACACCGAGATCATCAACACGGCCATCCTGACTGGCCGGACGGTAGCCATCCCTGTCAAGGTCATTGCCATCGAAGTGACCGGCCTTGTCCTGGATGTCTCTGCCATGGTGGAATGTGAGTCTGACAATGAGGACATCATCAAGGTGAGCTTCCTGGAGGGGGGGTGGGGGGGCTGGGAAGAAGGCCTTAAGTTAGACCTTCAAGGGGAGGGGCGCCCCACGCCAGAGGGGAAGTCACATCCCATGCAGGTCCCCTTGGCAGGCAAGGAGACTTGAAATCGGGAGCAGGGGTGGGGAAGAGCTGTGGGCATCCCTCGCTCGGCCTGCGTGGGGTGAGGGGAAGCCCTGGGACTGCCCTGCCAGTCCTGGAGGGCTGCCTGTAGGAATGGAGAAGAGCCTGCTTGGCAGACCACGGGGAGAAGGCAGCATTACAACTGGAACTCACGCCAATCTGGCAAGTGGTTGCGGAGCCCCTGATGTGTGGCAGACACTGGGCAAGGCAGTGAGGGGGCAGGGGCGGGGGGGCCTCAGAGACATGCTCTGAACCTGGATGCTGGCTCCACGGGGAGGAGATCCGGCACAGGGAGGAAGCTTCCAGAGAAGCATGTGAGTTAGGCCAGGAGTGAGGGCTGTATCAGGAAGGACCCACTCTGGGCACCCCCCCCCCAACCTCCTTCAGCTTCCAACGGCCCCTCCCTGAGCTCCTCCCCAGAGACCCCCCTCTGGGCCCTGGGCCCTCCATGGTCTAGCAAAAAGGGTATCGATCTGACTCAAATGGCCCCGTTGCCACCTCCCCAGGAGGGCCTCCAGGTTTGCCCCTCCCCCTGGCCTTGGCTAGCAACCAGAGGCAGCAGAGGGGGCAGTAATGCGGGAGGGTGACCAGCCACGACCAGCTGTGTGCTGTGCCAGCCTCCAGCAGTTGCCCAACTCAAACGATTCGACTCCAGAATCTGTTCCCTGTTCTTGTCCATCTTTGGACTGGTCCCCCACTCCCATCAACTCCCGGGAGTAGAAGCCTTGGCCAGGCCCGAGGGGCCCTCCCCTGCTGGCAGCGGGCGCAGGAAGACATGGGCCTGCTCCCAAGCGCCCAGCATCTTTCCCGACGCCCAGGCACACCCACCCCAACCCCCGAGGGACCAGAACAGAGTCGCGATGGCTGAGAAGCCGAAGGGAATTATCGACGATTCTTAAATGGAACTCGTTTCCGTCCTCAGTGAGATACACCCGGGTTCCTTATGGAGTTTGCCAATATTCTAAGTGGGATCTGCCAGCCTTCGGACGGGATGCTCTGCCTCCCAAAGTGGGAAATGAGCATCTCTGGCAGGGCTGCGGCTCCACGGCCCCCTCCCGTCCCTCTGAGACGGCAAGGAGAGCTAGCGGGAGTTTGGGATGCCCTGGGCTCACCTCCACCAGTGAGCCCCAAGCCCAGCCCCCTCCCCGCCCCCCACCAGAGCCTTCAGGGTGTGATCAGCCCACAGTGAGGATGTGCGCCCCCAGGCACGCGCCAGCTGGAGCACCTAAACACAGTGCGCCCGGCGTTCTGCCCAGGTGTGCGTGTGGGCGCATGCAACACGTACACCGTGTGCCTCTGTCCTGAAGGACCGGCGGCAACACCTCTGCGAGTGGGCACAGGTATCCACCGCCCAGATGTGTTCAGTAGGCACATGCCCATCCGGGGGAAGCTCTAAGATGCAAGTTGGTCGGTTATGCAATCCAGATGGGCATGCATTTGCAAAAGCTGCAGCCAGTGGTGGCAATCATCCACTGGGCTGGGCCTGAGGTCTGCTGGTCCTGATTTTTCCTCTCCCCCTCCCTCACTCCCACCCCAGGCTAGAGCAGCCCCCTCGCCTGAAATAACCAGAGCCTGTTTTCCTGGGACTGCTGACCGGGGGGAGGGAGGGGACCAGGAGGAGCCAAATCCTGCCCTTCAACCCCCCCCCCCCCCCCCACACACACACACATACTTGACCTCGGCCTTGCTCATGGAGCACCTACGTCCAAATCGGGTCAGGCTGCTCTTCGGTGCAGCGAAGGTCTCCCCCTGCCAGACACCTGCCCAGGGAGTCATGCTGGTGAGGAGAGCCGGTCCCCAGGACCCTCAGCCCGAAGGCTCCTCTGAGGTGTGATCTGGGGCCCCAGAAGCTGCCCCTGGTAAAAGCATCTGCCTGTTGGGTCCTGGCTGGGAGGCAAACGCCTCCCTCAGTAGCCCCCGAGAGATGGTCTCTGGAAACACAGGATGGAGGGGGGGACACAGAAGCTGGCGCCTCCCAGAGGAATTAAATTAGGAGGTGCCTCCCCCCCATCTGCCCCCTTCCTTCAGCCTCATGTGACTGGTACTTTCTCTCTCCAACAGCCTCTGGCCCTGCTTGCCAGCCGGCAGCTCCTGGCACTGCCCCGCAGGATGACCTGTAGGGCAAGACATGCCAACCCACCTCCCTCCCCTCCCCAGGTATCCAGCAGCTGCGACTACGTGTTTGTTAGCGGAAAGGAGTCTCGCGGGTCCATGAATGCCAGGGTCACCTTCCGCTACGACGCCCTCACTGCCCCCCTGGAAATGACCGTCTGGGTCCCCAAGCTGCCCCTGCACATCGAGCTCTCGGATGCCCGCCTCAGCCAAGTGAAGGGCTGGAGGGTACCCATCCTCCCCGACCGGAGGTACGGCCCCTCTGCGCACGGGTGGCAGACACGCGGGACGCTCGCGGGGGACACGGCCCTGGCACGCAGTCCGAGCTGCGTGTGTGCGTAAGGGCCTCGGTGTGCACGGTCTGCGGGTCGGTTATGCAATCAGCCAGCGTTTACTGAGCAGCTGCTGTGTGCCAGGCACTGGCGGGTGCTTGCGATGGGAGATGAGTGTGGCCAGTGCATTCCTCAGCCAGGTTCTGGGTCCACCAGGGAAGCCATCATGTATATGCCACAGGGCACGGCGGATGCCAAAAGCAGGGAATTGAGTGGCACAAAGGAGAGAACCACCTCTTCCTCTGGGAAAAGTCAAGGCAGGCTTCCCGGAAGAGGTGACTCTTAAGCCAAGTCTAAAAGGATGAGTGGAAAGGGGTTGTCTGGGGAACAGGGTGAGAGACCAGTCCAACAGCCGACAAAATGGAGCACACATGGCTGTACACACGTGCCCCAGCCTGGGCATGCCGAGGGCACACGTCTAGGCACATCAGCTGGGCACACACTAACTCACACACCTGAGTACCCAGTTGCAGGGCATGGACACCTGCACTCAGCCCACCCCACTCACCCACCCTGGCTGCTAGAGAGAAAAGCCAGCAGGGAGGACAGGAGGGGCGGGGCTCGGAGGAGGAGCAGGCGCCGAGTGAGAGTTGGACTCAGTTAACTCTGCAGGATTTGGGAAAGCAAGGCCGCGTGGACCAGAGCCTCTCAGACGTGAATGCGCACACGCTCGCCTGCGGGTCCTGCCCAGGGCACAGGTGTTTTGGACCAGCTCCTGGGTGGTGCTGCTACTGCTATGAGCAGTGAGGACCAGTAAACTCTGCAGCCAGACAGCCGGGGTCTGAGCTCTGACCTCTGCTCTTCACCAGCTGGGCAGCCGGGGGCTGTGCCCATAGCCTGTCCACGCCTCCCTCCCCTCCTCTGTAACGCCGGCACATGGACACCTACCACACAGGGCTGTGGTGAGGATAGCTTTGTTAACGGGTAAAAGCACTCTGTATGGGTGAATATTCTAGTGCTCGATTCTTCTACGCACTAGCAAAGCAGGAGCCGCACGCCTCACCGGTGACTCTCCTGCGGTTTGCATTCTGGGTAATTCTGAGTAGGCTGAGAATTCCCCAAATCATCACGTCCTGGGTCCCTTTGCTCACCAGTTCTTCCTTCGTTTCTCTCTCTCTCTCTCTCTCTCTCTCTCTCTCTCTCTCTCTCTCTCTCTCTTTCTCTTTCTCTCAATATATTTTATTGATTTTTTTTACAGAGAGGAAGAGAGAGGGATAGAGAGTCAGAAACATCGATGAGAGAGAAACATCCATCAGCTGCCTCCTGCACACCCCCCACCGGGGACGTGCCCACAACCAAGGTACAGGCCCTTGACCGGAATCGAACCTGGGACCCTTCAGTCCACAGGCTGACGCTCTATGCACTGAGCCAAACCGGTTTCAGCTTTCTCTCTCCTTTTTTGCACTTCACTGTGAGCAGCAAGAGAAACCCAAGCCGCCCCTTCAACACTTGGCTTGTGAAGCGCAGCTAAACATCCAGGTTGATCACTTACAAGTTCTGTTTGCCATGCAGCGTAGGACGAGCCAGCCCCACGCCTGGCACTCCGTAACGGGGACCGCCTTTGCCCCGGCACAGAGCAGAGAGCAGGGCCAGGCACACGCTCAGTGCTGAAAAGAGGTCAGGATTTGACGCCAGCTTTCCGCAGGCGTCAGGGAAGCCAAGCGGAGGCGGAGAGGGGCCGGGGCGGGGGGGAGGGGGGGGGGTTGGGGCCAGGAAGGCGCCTTTCCAGAAGGGAAGAGCCTGGGACTCCCAGCTCCACACTCGTCAGGAACAGGAAGGAGTCAGGGACAAGACTTGCTGTTTGCACACTGCCGTCCACGGGCGCCGGAGAACGGCTGGCAGGTCCAGGGGAGGGAGAGGGGCATGTGCAGGCCGCGGCCAGGGCGAGGAGCCCTGATCCTGTGTCCCCCACCCCCCAGGTCAGCCCGGGAGAGCGAGGACGAGGACGAGGAGGACGAGGAGCGGCGGCAGAGCAGCAGCCGCGGCTGCACCCTGCAGTACCAGCACGCCACCCTGCAGGTCTTCACCCAGTTCCACACCACCTCGTCCGAGGGCACCGACCAGGTGGTCACCATGCTGGGCCCGGACTGGCTGGTGGAGGTCACCGACCTGGTCAGCGACTTCATGCGGGTGGGCGACCCCCGCGTGGCACGCCTGGTGGACAGCAGCACGCTGGCAGGCCTGGAGCCGGGCACCACCCCCTTCAAGGTAGGCACCAGGGCAGCACCAGGAGCCCTGTTCACCCGTGGGCAGAGGATGCAGACGTTCTTGGGGAAGGAATCCCAGGATGCCTCGGGATTCCGGAAGCAACCCCCGCCGGCCCCCAAAACATATGTTCTTCCCTGCCTGCCCCTCTGCCTGCTGTTCCGCCATCAGAGGCCAAGGTCCTTTAGCTTCACCTGGTGATGGTCTCCCTCCAAGCCTCACCAGTACTGTCAACCTTGCATCACCGCGTGGTCGCTGAGACAGGTGTGGGTGAGGCGGGAGAGCAGTGAGGCTCGGGCAGCTGGAGGCCAGGAGAGGGAGTTCAGGAGCTCGGAACGCAGCTCTGACCTCCCTGATGTCTGCCTGAGCAGAAACCCTCCACCTGGGAGATGGCGAACAGGGACCCGGGGCTGGGATCTGCTCGCAGGATACTTGTTGGTAAAAATGGTTGGTTGATCCGACATTTGAAAATTGGAAAGCTTCTCATTGTTTATGTTTGTTTGTTTATTTATTTATTTATTTTAAAATATATTTTATTGCTCTTTTTTACAGAGAGGAGGAGAGAGGGATAGAGAGCCAGAAACATCGATGAGAGAGAAACATCCATCAGCTGCCTCCTGCACAACCCCTACTGGGGATGTGCCCTCAACCAGGATACATGCCCTTGACCGGAATCAAACCTGGGACCCTTCAGTCCGAAGGATGACGCTCTAGCCACTGAACCAAACCAGTTAGGGTGCTTCTCATTGTGTAGAAGACCAGGTTTCTGGTTTTACAAAATATAAATCTGGCAGCACAGGGCCTGCCTTCCCTCCTGGCAATACGCTGTTAGTGTCAATACTGGTGCCCCCTTTCCAGGAGCCTGAACTCTCCCCGTTGCCCCAGTCCCCACCACTCCCTTTCGTCTCCCTCACACAGAGGTTGGAATATCGATTGCTATTGTTATTGCTCTTGTGCAGGCCTATTGTTTTCCTTTACATCTGCCCATCTCTCTCATCTGTGCTCCTGCAAGGCCCACACCTTCCCCTCCTCCCCCCCAGGGACCCCTGGACCCTGGTTTCCAGGTGCAAACCTAAGGCAGAGCCTCCCAGCCTGCCCACCCCCTGGACCTCCCTTCCACTGGCACCCGGACGCCCCCGATGGGTGATCCTGGGGGTGCTGCTGTCCTGGCCTTCACCCACCCCTGCCCGTCTCTGCCCCAGGTGGTGTCCCCGCTGACAGAGTCTGTGCTTGGGGAGACACTGCTGACAGTGACAGAGGAGAAGGTCAGCATCACCCAGCTGCAGGCCCAGGTGGTGGCCAGCCTCTCCCTCTCCCTCCGGCCCAGCCCCGGGAGCAGCCACACCATCCTGGCCACCGCTGCCGCCCAGCAGACCCTCAGCTTCCTCAAGCAGGTAACTGGATGCCCAGCCCACCAGCCTGGGGCTCGGAGTGTAGAAGGAGGGCCCGTGGGCTCTGGCTTGCCCTTGTGCCATGAGTCCCCCCCAAATTAGGGCTTTAGGCAATGGAAGATCTATGGACCCTCCATGCCCCGTGTGCCTGCCCCACCCCACCCACTGCCGTCTGCCCAGGGGGTCTGGCCAAGGTCTCGCTTTCTGCACCTGACCGCGCCCTCCCCCACCAGGTCTTCCTGCTAAGAGTTCCCCCTCCCAGATTCTCAGAGGGCCCATCACCTCTGCAGGTACCCCCTGGAATTACGCTTACCTATTACCTGCAGCCCAGCCCCCACCCCACCCCCCGAAATGCCAGGACACTGGCTACAGGCAGAGGCGGGACGGTGACGGGCGGAAGCCCAGGGAATGAGAAGGTGGGTGTTGAGCACCAAGCCAGGAGTCCGGAGCCAGAAGCCGTCTGCCTCCACTTGCTCCCTGACCCCAGGCCAATCCCCTCTCTCTGGGCCCGGCTTCCCCATCGGCAGGGAGACCGGTGTAACCAACGGGGAGACTGGGGTTGGGCGTGTATTCTCAGTCTCCAAGTGAGTGTCTGAAGGGGGTGATCGCAAGGGCAGGCGTGGAGAAGTGGGGTGTGACTCCCGCAGCAAAATGGACTTGAGTGAGAACTTCCCTTTAGCTCATCCAGGGGGGAACGTGAGGTGGGCAAAGGAATTCTCAAGGCAGCAGGAGGCCGCTGTGTGCCCTGGACCCTCTTCACACCCTCCCAGTCAGTCATTCCTGAGCACCTGCCACCTGCCGGGCACATCCAGCCCGGGCATCCAGCCGGGAGCCAGACACCTCGGTCCCTGCCCTCACAAAGCTGTTCCCACGGGAAAGCCAGCCAGGACTGGCCTCTGACACCTCTCCCCTTCTCCTCCTCCCCTTCCTCCTCCTCCTCCTCCTCCAGGAAGCCCTCCTGAGCCTCTGGCTCTCCTACAGCGATGGCACCACCGCCCCCCTCTCCCTCTACAGCCCCCGGGACTACGGGCTGCTGGTGAGCAGCCTGGACGAGCGGGTGGCCACGGTGACCCAGGACCGGGCCTTCCCGCTGGTGGTGGCGGAGGCGGAGGGGGCCGGGCCGCTGCTGCGGGCGGAGCTCACCATCGCCGACAGCTGCCAGAAGACCAAGCGCAAGAGCGTGCTGGCCACGGCGCCCGTGGGCCTGCGGGTGCACTTCGGGCCGGAGGAGGAGGACCCCACCTACGACTACCCGGGCCCCAGCCAGCCGCCGGGGCCGGGCGGGGGCGAGGACGAAGCCAGGGGCGCCGGGCCTCCTCCAGGCACCGGGAGGTCCCCCCCGGAGGCTCCGGGGGCGCCGGCCACCGCCAGCCCCGCCGTGCCGCCCACCGAGGACTTCCTGCCGCTGCCCACGGGCTTCCAGCAGGTGCCGCGCGGGCTGACGGACCTGGAGATCGGCATGTACGCGCTGCTGGGCGTCTTCTGCCTCGCCATCCTGGTCTTCCTCATCAACTGCGTGGTCTTCGTGCTGCGCTACCGGCACAAGCGCATCCCGCCCGAGGGCCAGACCAGCACGGACCACTCGCACCACTGGGTGTTCCTGGGCAACGGGCAGCCGCTGCGGGCGCAGGGCGAGCTGTCCCCGCCCGCGGGCGGCGGCGGCAACCCGCTGGAGGCCGTGCCCGCCTGCTGCCACGGCGACCACCACAGCAGCGGCAGCTCGCAGACCAGCGTGCAGAGCCAGGTGCACGGCCGGGGCGACGGCTCCTCGGGCGGCTCGGCCCGGGACCAGGCCGAGGACCCCGCCAGCTCGCCCACCTCCAAGCGCAAGCGGGTCAAGTTCACCACCTTCACCACGCTGCCCACGGAGGAGCTGGCCTATGACTCGGTGCCCGCCGGCGAGGAGGAGGAGGACGAGGAGGACCTGGGCTGGGGCTGCCCGGACGTGGCGAGCACCGGGAGACCCGCCAGGCCCCCCAATTACGTGCGCAGGAACAAAGAGATCGCGTAGGGGCGCCGTCTCCCGTGGGGTGGGCTCCGTGGGGGACGCGGCCAGGACCCCGGCGCGCATGGTCATTGTGGGCTGGCGGCCGACGTGGATCTTAAAGGCCCCGGCCTGCAGCTCCGCGCTCTGCAGGCGCCGCTCCCTCCAGCTGCCTCACAGGTGGCCGGCGCCTGCGGGAGCTGGATGGGAGGAGGCGAGCCCAGCCCTCCTGCCTTTCCCAGCCCTCCTCCCCTCGGAGACAGCCTGCCCCAGGAGCGAGGCCAGGGGGGCCCCCACTGTGAGCGCCCCTGCCTCCCACGTCCCCCGGGACCCCCCCTGTGCTGGGGGTTCTGTGGGGTCTTGTGTCACAAGCTGCACAAAGACTTTTTTTTTCAAACCACTATTCAGGGATTTCTGTCCTGCAGGGCGGGGAGGCAGCCGCTGCCTGCCCTTGCCCAGGATCTTGCTGTGGACAAGACTTCGGGGGGGGGGGCTGGGGGACAAGTGTAGCGTCTTCTGGCTTTCCGGGACCTCCTAGGACCTGGGAGCGGACCCCGGAGGGGTCTGTGGTCAAGCCAGGCACCTTCCTGAGAGCCCAGCACTCCCTCCTCTGCCCCCAAGGGCTACAGACGTGGCCGGAAAGGGGAGGGGTCCTCAGCCCAGCCCTGGCCAAGCCACGGCCCGGAGCACCCTGTCTGGGTGGGCCCAGGGAGGCCCCTGCCCGCCCGCCCACCCGCCTCCCCATAGCAAGGCCAGCACTCCGCCTTAGCCTCTCCAGCTCTGCTGGCCGCTGCTCCCTTCCCTGCACCCCCCCCCCCCCCCAGGAAACGGAATCCGGTGGGAATGGGGGGCGCGGCGCCGAGGGAGCTGGGAAGGACCTGGGGATGGGCAAGGCCGAGGGAGCCGGGCGTCTCCCTGCCCCGCCTCACGGCCACTTTTCTCTCGGTTCTACCACCACTGTGTCGGGTTTTTTCTTAAATAAACGGAGGCGACCAGATTGGAGGTGGGGGCCGCAGCTCCCAGACAACAGACCGTGCAGGGTGGCTGGCTCCGTGTCTCTGCTTTATGTGCACGCATGCACACTCACCCCCCACACGCGTGTTCACACATGCACACGTGGGCACAGTGAATGACGTGAGAGAGAAACATTGCTGAGCCCCGCTGCCGGCCCGCTCTCCCCCCTCCGGCATCCAGGACCCATAGACCTCCGAGCTGTGGGTGGAGGACTTACTGACCCAGCAAAGTGCCCTGGCAGAGGGGGGCCTCCTCTAGGAGTCTGCCAGGAGTGGCTCCAGAGGGAGGGGCCAGCCTCGGGGCCTCCAGAGAAATGCCTCTGAGATGAGAAGGAACAGAGAAATCAAATCGGGAGAGAAGTGGGAGTGCAGTCTGAGCTGGCCAGCTCTTCCACAGCCTTCAGCCCCACCCTCAGAGGAAGCTCCTCCCACCCCTTCCCCATCCCCATCCTCATCCCCATCCCCATTCCCATCCCCTCCTCTCAGGGAGGCCTCCCTTCTCCATGGTTGGTGGGGAAGCTTGGTGGTCCCATGGCAGGAGCCAGACAAGAGAGAGCCAAGGCTGTTGGGTAAGCCCCTCCCACAGAGGCCTTGCTGGCCCTGGAAGACCAATCTCAGACACAGGCAGCAGCCCCTGGGGGCGCAGGGGCATCTGACCTGAGGGGGAGCCTGGCCAAGGCTGCCTGGCCGCCTCCCGCAGCCTGGAGAGGAGGCTACAGCAACCACCTCGGGGAGGGGAGGAGGCACAGCGGCCAGCATCCGGCAGAAGGGACCAGGGGCGGGATAGGCTGCATCAGCACCGGCCTGGCACCCGGGAAGGACGCCTGCCTTCCACAGGCCTCTGCTCCTCGGCAGGGGCAGCCCTGGGCGCCGTGAGGATTGGGTATCTAATCTGCCCAGCAGCAGCAAAGCTCCTGGCACAGACAACGCCTGGAGTTTGCCACATTCAGGTTGGCTTTTCAGGTAAGGGGTGGCCCTGAGGGAAGACTAGAGAATGGCCAGCTCTGCCCAAGAAGGACTAGCAACAAGGAGTGGGTATAGCTCAGGGGCATGAGGAAGCTACAGGGAAGCCATGGCCGGGGTAGAATCCAGACACTGCTACTCAGATGACCCCTCCTACAGGGGCTCCCTGAGCCCACGGTGCCTAGAATCGGCAAGTGGTCAGCAAATGTTTGCGGACTGAAGTCCAAACAGAAACTGCAAACCTCTTTCTCATCATCTCGCACTTGGGGATTTCTGTACCCTGCCATCTTACCACGTGATCAGTGCGAAAGTCGCAATCACAGAGAGATGAGGCGCAGGTGTGAGTCGGGGAGGAAGGAGCATCCTAGCCTGGGTGCGTGCGCATGGGAGGGGGTGCTGGTGCTTAGGTTGGAGCGTGGGTTCCATTTGTTTATTCGACACAGAAAGCTCCTACTGTGTGCTAGGCCCTGCCGGGGAGTGTGGAAGGGGAAATGGGCAAGTCAGCTGACCACGGCCAGCTGGGATGACGAGTGCTCTCCGTGGTAGCTGTGCCCTGGGTTGGCGGGGCACAGCGGGGAGATGGAGGCATTTTGAAACCGGATTTGCTGAGGACGGGGGGCCAGGGTCATTCCAGGAAGGGAGGGGGGTGGGTGTGCAGGCCCAGAGGCTGCAGACCTGATGCCGCGAGCTTTCTCTCGCTTCCCGGTCTCTGCACATGCTTGCCCCGTGCCTGGAGCAGGGGTCCCTGGGGACAGGGAAACACGAACACATCTGTGCAAAGGTGTGGAGGCCAGAGGGAGTGTATGTGTGTGTGTGTGTGTGTGGGGGGGGGTGAGGTAGCAAAGATTTGGGAGTCAGGCTCACACCCGAGCTTCAGATCATCCCCCTCTCCCTGGGGGAAGGAAGGAAGGAAGGAAGGATGGAAAGCGCAAGGGGCCCCGTTAGGAAGACGCTGAGCAGGAAGGATGAGGGCCAGCGCCGAGGGAATGGAGACCTGGTGCGTGGCTGGTTTTCAGCTGCGGACTTTGCCAACTGCTAACACCGCCCCCCCCCCCCCCCGGGCAGTGGTCGCCACATCATGGCTCGCGAGCCACATGCGGCTCTTGGCCCCTTGAGTGTGGCTCTCCCACGAAATACCATGGCCTGGGGGAGTCTATTTTGAAGGAGTGGCGTTAGAACACTCAAGGGGCCCAAGAGCCGCATGCGGCTCGCGAGCCGCGGTTTGCCGACCGCTGCCCCAGGGGGACGACGGGGAGGAGACTTGAGCTGCCGCCCAGCACAGATCTTCCCCTCCGGGGGAGACAGCGGGCGCCGTCAGCGCGGCACCTGTCCGCATCCGGGCGCTCACACAGGGACATGAGGACCCACACAGGTACCACTGGCCTAAGTCCCACGGCCAACCTGGTGACGGAGCCGGTTGCCCAGCCTGTGATTTGTGTCCCTGCCTCGTCATTCCTCACTCCCCGTCTGGAGGCCAGGGCTCAGAGGCAATTGCTGGGAACGGCGAGGCCTGACCCCCACGCCCTCAGGAGGGAACGGGCGCGGGGGCACGTGGCGGGACATTAAGTTAACGGCCCCTCTGGAAGGGCCCGGGCGCTGAGCTCCTCTTTGGAGATCTGTCTTCAGGCCCCGAGAACGAACCGAGGGGCCTGATAAAGCACAGTTACTGACAGAGGGCTGCTCTGGGACCCGGGGAGCCGGGCCATGAATCAGCCTGCTGGTCAGGGAGCCTCCTCAGACAGCCAGGGCGAAGGCGGAGCCGGAGATGCAGAGCCAGGAGCCTGCCCCAGCCCCCTGCACCGCTCCGCACGGCCAGCCTCCCCGGCCAGCCCGTCTCCCGGAGATATGGACAAGCCCCTCCAATGTGTTCCCTGCAGAGAAGGCTTCCCTGAGCCGAGTGGGGGAAACGGAAAACGCACTGAACAGGCCACAGAAGGAAACCCACGTGCAGTGATGGCATTTCCTAAGCGGGCTGGCAGGGGCTCCCGGGATCTGACTGTGCCTTTGCTGTGTGACCTTCCGCCAGTGCGTCCCCAGCTCTGGATGCTTGTTGCCCTCTTCGTGAAAACATACATGTCACCATGACAAAAAGGGGTCCCCGGACTGCTCCCCGAGAGGCCCTCCCTACCCTGTGTCAGCACCTGTATTGCAAACGAGCACCTAGGCCCTAGAGTAGGGGTGTCGAACTCAATCAGAGAAGGGGCCAAAATCTAAAATCCAGCCTAAATCGCGGGCCGAATGGTTTACTGAAGTGTCATAAACTGACAATGTCATAAACTGACAGCGGAGTGCAGTGATGACAGCGCGGTGCGGGCCACATTGCAAGGCCTGGCGGGCTGGATTTGGCCCGCGGGCCTTGTGTTTGACACATGTGCCCTAGAGGGAGAGGAATCACTATCCCGTCTCACAGATGAGACGTCCCGAGCACAGAAAGGTCAGGGGCTGGGACTCCATTCAGGGACTCCTCCCTCCCACACACCTGCCCACGGGGCCTCCTTCCGCAGCCTCTCCCCTCCCTTTCCAGGCTCCGTTCCAGACTCCAGGTCCCTTGTGGGATGGCTACATCCAGGGAAGGGGCAGGCCCGGGGTGGGCTGGTCTGTGTTCCCCCCCTGGGCAGGGACCGCAGCCCCCAGGGAGGGGAGAGGAGGCGGGGGCGCAGAGAACGCCAGCTGTGGCAGCATTTCCAGAAAATCTCCGGAGATGCCAGCGCCACAGGGTGGCCTCCACCCAGCAAACCCTGCTCCAGGAACACACACGGCCAGGCACCCAGCGCGCCCGGGGATCAGTGTGCTGCCTTCGTCAGACGGGAGGGACTGGGCGCTGTGGGCGGCGGGGCAAGCACAGCGCCCCTGCACACCTTCCCGACACACACACAGAGCACGCATCCTCCATGCGCACTCTCTGAGCACCCTGCCCATTCCCGTGGGCAGGCACCCACAGACGGCCCTCCTACACACATTTGCGTGTGCATGCATGCATACACACACACACTCCCTGCAGGCACACATGCACACACAGGGGCACACCCACACATGCACACCAGCAGTTGGAGCCCTGCTCCTCCAATGCAGTCAAACCCAGAGGAAGCTATTGCCTGACCACAGCCTGGGGCAGAGCCCTCAGCCCCTCCTCCCACTAGGAGGGAAGGCAGAAGTCATTGGGGGGAGAGGGGGAGAGGGAAGGGGGTAGAGGAGGAGAGGAGACAGGTCCAGAGTTGTGAGTGAAGGACGGTGGGCTGGAGTAAAGGCAGGTGGCACCCTGGCTCTGGCGGGCCCAGGGTCTCTGCAGAGGACACCTGCTGCCAGTGGGTCACCTTCAGAGGGGCTGACTGGGTGGGAGCTTGCTGGAGAGGGGGGTGGTCACGGACACCGTTAGTCCCTACTTCAAACAATAAATACATAGTCGCCCAGAAGAATATCTACCCATTTGCATGCGAGCTGTGGCCAAGTTAATTACAAAGATGCCTATCTGCTCATTAAAGCTGACTGGAGGATCCTCTGTTTGGAAACACGCTGCCGTGGGAAGGACTAGGTCATTAACTCTAATGAAATGATTTATTTTGGGCCCGGTGCCTGGTGAGGCGGAACCTGGGGCCAGAAGTCCTCATCCCAGAGGTGGGCCTTGGTTCTTGGGTTGACTTTCTTTTTCTTAAAAAATAAAACATATCTTTATTGATTTCAGAGAGGAAGAAAGAGGGAGAGAGAGATAGAAACATCAATGATGAGAATCATTGATCGGCTGCCTCCTGCACGCCCCCTACTGGGGAATAAGCCATAACCGGGGCATGTGCCCTGACAGGGAATGGAATCGTGACCTGCTGGTTCATAGGTCAACGCTCAACCACTGAGCCACCCCGGCCGGGCTTGTGCTGATAGTCTTTGCATGGAAACCAGGAAGGCTTCTGGGAGGAGAGGGACAGAGAGCCTGGAGGTCTGTTAGCACCTCTCTCCCGGAAGAGGAGCCGGCTGAGGCTGGCTGGAAGGAGAGGGTGCCCCGGTGACTTGGGCTCACTCTGGCCCGGCCACGGAAGGCGGCAGAACGGACTTCTCCCTAAACCCAGCTCCCTGCCTATGAAATGGGGGTCGATGGCACTTCCCTCACAGGGTTCTTCTGGGATTTAATGAGTTCTTGCCTGTAAATAACTGAAAATGCCTGGCCCACGACGCACCCTAGTACATGCTAGCTGTGCTTGTGTTGTTCTCCAGGGAAGGACGAGTTTTCTGAAGTGAGGTGACATGGAGAGCTGGTCTGGTTCTCCATTCGATTCTCCAAATCCTTTTTTTTTTTTTTTTTCCAGCTTGGTGTTTAGATGCAGCCTTCCTTCTTAGATGGAGTCAGAGAGCTGGGGTCTGTCAACAAATTTGAGGGGAGGTGGGCAGTCCCCAAAAGGAAGATTCTGGTGTTTTCCTGGTTTGGGGCAGGAGCGGTCCAAGCAGCTTGTGTGGCAGCCCCATAAAGACCTGACCTCAGGCTGGTGTGATGACCCCTGCGTTTCAGGCGTTCTCCAAGACAGACCCTTTCCTGGCAGTCTTTGGGGTTTCCCCAAACTTGGGCACCTGACCAGAATCTGGTGTGTGCTGGGCGAGCAGAGGTGCAGGAGATCGATATTCCTGGTTCAGGGGACCTCACGGGGGATGGGCATGCTTTGAGGGCAGCCCCTGGAGCTGAGGCCAGGGACACGCAGCCCCCAGAAGCAGGCCCTCAGCCAGGGCAGCCAGGGAGCAGTCTGCAGGCCACAGGGAACACGGTGCCCCTCCTCCGGGCACAGAGCTCACAGGCCTGCTGCAGGCCATCAGCATCCACCCGCATCTCTGCAGGGGGAGAGAAAGGCCAGCTCACAGCAGGGAGCCCATCTCCCTCTGGCCTCTCTCTGGGCTCCTTTCCCCAGCTCCTGCTCCCTCCTCCCGTCCCTCTCCTCCTCCACGGCCTTAGCCTCAGTCCCCTGACTGGGCTGTGCACCAGGATGGGGGTGCTCCAGGCACACCAGCCTGGGCTCCTTTGAACAGAGCTGGCTCGGAATCTTGCTTCTGCCAGTGACTTCCTGAGTCAGTCACCCAACAGGTACAACGGGGCTGAAGGCGGCCTCGTCCCCAGGTTCTTGTGAGGACAAACGTCCTTCTGCACCCGGCCTCAGTCACGTAGTTAAGTGCTCAGTAAATGGTGGAATGCCGGCATCGCGTCTGGAGATCCCTGGCACAGCACCGACCACCAGCACCGGAAGGAATCCACTCCCGTTTTGGAGGAACACAAGACCGAAGGCAGTGGCATGGTTTGTCCAAGTCCTGGCGTTTCACTGATAAAGAAGCTGGAATTCAAGTCCAGCTCTCCGGGGCGCTGTTGCCCCTCCCACCTTCCCCACTGCCTCAGGCCCAGGCCAACTTGGCCTTGGGGCGTTCAGTGAAGTGCCTGCCCTTCGTGTAAGGTTACCAAATGCGAATCAATATATATTTTTTAAATATATTTTTAATGATTTCAGAGAGGAAGGGAGAGAAAGGGAGAGAGAGAGAGAGAAGCAACAATGATGAGAATCATTGATCAGGTGCCTCCTACAACCCCCCTGCCACACACACACACACACACACACACACACACACACGCCAGGGATCAAGCCCACAACTTGAGCATATGCCCTTGACCGGAATCGAACTCTGACTTCCTGGTCGAAGCTCAACCACTGAGCAACCCTGGGCCGACTGGAATCAATACATTCTCTCCGCCTCTCCCCTGGTCACAGCCTCATCTCCTCTCTTGTCCTGGAGCACCTGCTCCATCGAGGCCCTGGCCGTGAGGCGCAGCGCGGCCCCCCGGTGGAGTGGATGGATCTCGGGAGAGAGAAGCAGCCGAGGAAGCAAAAGATGCGAGATGTTCATCTTGTCCCCTCGCTCCCCGGGCCCGGCCGGCTGAGGGATGCGCGGTGCTCCGTCAGCGGCGTCCGAGATGGATGCGGAACCTGGTGGCACGGTGTCGGCAGCACTTGGTGAGATTCATTTTCTCGCTGCGCTGCCGGGGAGAAGAATGTGGCCGCCGCGCCATCCGTCTGCTCTGCGGCGACGTGGTGAACAGGCGAGAGGCAGGAGAACGGCCTGGAGCGGAGCCCGGCTCATCCGACTCCCCGCAGGGGCTGGGGGGCTGGGGGGCTGGGGGCAGCCCTGGGATACATGGGTCCATGGCTGGAAGGACTCCTGGATGGGGACCCATCGGGTGGGACCCACACCTTCAAGAAGCAAAAGTTAGGAATGAGATGGACCATGGCTGGACCTCAGCACCTTTCTCACCTCGGGATGAATCCAAGAGGATAATAGCTGGGCTCCTTCTCTTCCTCCCCCGCCATGCCATCTCTGCATTGAGCTGCTTCTCTCTCCCTGTCACTCTCCGGATCCCACCCATGGTCAGCACACAAGTCACCTCCTCCGAGGAGCCCTCCCAGATCCTCCTCCCCTAGCTTGACCCCCCAATGCTCTCAGTAGGTATCTTATCATCACATTCGGCTGTAGGTAGTGGAATGCGTTTTATCCCACCTCCATCCCCCTAAGTGAGAACGTTCCTGAACCTCACTCCTCTCCGCTGCCCCTCGAGTGAGTTCTCTGCGTTGCAGGGCAATCAAGGCCTGAGCCCAAACACAGCAGAGAAAACCACGTTCGCCTCTTTCCTCCCACGTCAGAGGCCGCCTCCTGGCCGGCGCTGCCACGTGCTCTTGTCAAGCACCTGGTGCTTGGAGAACAACGACACACCTGGAGTGAGGTCTGACTCTCCTCTCCTGACTCCTCCCTCCTCCCCTTCATCATGTCCTCCTATACCAGCGTGGTCGGCAAACTCATTAGTCCACAGAGCCAAATGTCAACAGGACAACGACTGAAAATTCTTTTGAGAGCCACATTTTTTTAAACGTAAACTTCTTCTAACGCCACTTCTTCAAAATAGACTCTCCCAGGCTGTGGTATTTTGTGGAAGAGCCACACTCAAGGGGCCAAAGAGCCGCATGTGGCTCTTGCCGACCACGGTCCTACACAGCGTTTCCCAAGTCCTGTGGGCAGCCCCTGCGCCTGTCCTCTACCGGCAGCAAAGCTCTTTCATGCCCACGCCCCTGCCTTCCGGCCTCAGGTGCTAAGCAAGGGTGGCCACTGTGATTGTGCTGCATCCATCAGAGCAGGAAGACGGGGCCGACACAGAGACACGTCTTGTCCTGCGTGACAGCCAGTCAAAGCAGGGGCTCGGGCTAGATTCATCCTGACCCTTCAGAAGCAATCTCTCTCCACATCCCTTTAAGTTCCCAGCGCCAGTGTGAGGCCCTGCTTGCTCCTCGGTCACTGGCAGGGACAGGGCTCACCCCCATGCTCCGTCTCTGTGCTCCCTCCCCCTCGTTCTCACCAGGATGCCGCAGTCCCCCCAACCCCCCGCCCCCCACCCAGCTGTGCCCACTGCACCCTGTGGCCTCAGAATCACCCTTCTACTCTCCATCAGATTCCTCACCCCTCCGGAGGCTGCCCTACGCCCCGGCCCCCTGCCCATGCCCTTTGGGAATGGCAGCAATAAGGCTCATGCTGCCCAGGTGAGGGGCCTTGCAGGTGCTTTCATTCTGCCTCCCTGAGCACCAGGGCCCCACCACCATCCTACCCCAGGACCCTCTGGGAAGCAGTGGTCCGGCTCACCCACACCGCTACACACACCAGACTTTGAACCCCCTTGTCTCCCCCTCCCCCCAGGTCTTCTACCCCGTGGCTCACAGGGAGAAAGAGGATGTGGGGAGGGTAAGAGGACCTGGGTTCTCTCATTCTGTGCCCCTCTTAGCCAGACATTGGACGAGCCCCCTCGACTCCCCATCTGTCCATCAAGAGGGCAGAATCCAGATCTTAACTTGGGGTGGGGGAGTGTGGACCCTTTAGAGAAGCTGATGGAAACCATGAACCCCTTTCTGAGAAACGTCCTCCTTGTACAAAGTTCACACTCAGTGAGGGGTGGTCCCCTGAGGACTTCCAGGGGCTCCCCCTGAAATCTCTGAGGGCCCTTCAGCAGGCCCTGTAACCTGGGCCCTGTAACTCTGTAGCCCTAAGGAACTTCCCAGGGTTAGCACTCTCTCTCCGAGGCCCAGCTGCATGCCCGGGAGGAAGGGAGGAAGCCAGCTGAGAGCGGCCCTGCTGTCCCTGGCAGCCGGCCCTGCAAGGGGAGGGGAGGGACCGTGTCTCCCTCATCCCTCACCTGGGGTGTTAGTGGAACCGGCATGGCCATTACTCACCGAGCCAATCTCTCACTCCAGCGCGGGCCCAACCCCACCCTCCTCCAAAGAACCAAATTAAAAGAGATTTGTCCTCGAGCTGCGACAGCCCATCTCTCTCACACCGGCAGCAACTCCTTTCCTGGGCCTGTGGCTGCGCTCCAGGCAGGGATTGCCCGGCGAACCTGGGCAGGAGGCGGAAAGCCTGTGTCCGGGGCCTGGGTCCTCCTGCTTTCCCAGCCCCCTCCCCGCTCGGACCCTCCCTCCAGCCCCCTCCTGTTCCACTTTCCGCCAAGGAACATCTTAAATTCCGTTTAAAACTTCCAAAGCAATCTCTTCCCACAATTTTAAAGTTCACGATCCTGGGATATACCCTCACCTCCCCTTTGTATTGTACAAGCTTGCATCCAGCAGGTGGTTCATTGTCACCTTTTGCTGAAGCCTTCCTATCCTTTCAGGCTGAACGATGGTGTCACGCTCTCAGAGTTGGCCCCTCCTGGAGGATCCTGACCTCAGGGTAAAAGCTTGAGCTGCCAGTCCCTCCATGCCTCCTTCTGGGGAGGGGAGCTACCTGAGGGCAGGACCCTTCGGTCCACTCTGTAACCCCGACCTGTGCTGGCACAGAGCACGTGCCACAGGGCTGGCTGCTTCTACCGACTGTGGGCCCACCACGTGGCCAGCACTGTGCAGGTGCCCCGGCCCGACCAGGAACCAGGCACCTAGCAGAGGAGGCAGGTCAGAATCTAACAGAATGCGCCGTGGCCAGTGTGCGGTAGGCGTGAGCAGGCCCCACCACAACCCTACACCCTCCATCCTCTTACCCCACCTCTCTGGCCACATTGCTCACCCTCTGGCGCTGAATCAGTACCTCCCAGTTGACGAGATGCCCAGTTGGCCAAGATCCCTTGACCATTCCCAAGACAGTGGGGCCAGGAGAGCTTAGTGCCAGCTCTGCTCCTTGAGAGGAGAGGAGAGGAGAGGATTATGGGAAATTCCCTGACGGCCGCTCTTATACAAATGGGGAGGGGCTGGCCGAATGGAAGGGGGCAGACCATTCTCTTGATCTGCCCCAACCACTTGCCCACTTTGGCCTAACTGGTGAGAGAATATTATCCCAGATGCCATGGGAGCAGAAAACTCTGCAGAAAACAACTGAAGCCCTCAGAATTGAACTTGGAGAACCTGCTTTGGGGGACTTTTCTAGCCCCTCTATATCTTCTTCTTTAAGGGGCTTGCAACTGGAGCAGACGTCTAGACCAAATTGCCATTGCATCTGAGGTCTCCACTCAAGGGACCCCAAAAGCACTCAGGCTGAGGCAAGAGGGGTCCATGCCCTTGGTCAGTGAATTTTCTTAAAGCTTCAGTTAGCAAACATTTCAGACTTGCAGGGTATGTGGTCTGGTCTCCGTTAGAACCATTATTTTTTTTAAAAAATATATATATTTTATTGATTTTTCACGGAGAGGAAGAGAGAAGGACAGATAGTTAGAAACATCAATGAGAGAGAAACATCAACTCAGCTGGCTCCTGCACACCTCCTACTGGGGATGTGCCCACAACCCATGTACATGCCCTTAACCAGAATCGAACCTGGGACCTTTCAGTCTGCAAGCTGACACTCTATCCAGTGAGTCAAAAACCATTATGCTCATATAGCTCCAAAGCTGCCATAGATAATATCTGTGTAAAAGCTGCCATACAACTCTAGCTACAAAACCAGGCAGCTGCCCGCTGACCCCCAATATCATGCACATACGCACACACACGCACACATACACCCCGAGGAACACGTGGGCACCTCTCGTGCCACTCAGGATCATTACGCTCAGCACCCACACCGTATAATCCTAAACAGCTGCTCTCGTGATTAACACTGTTTGGGCCCCAGGAATATGTGTCTCCACATCGGACGCTCTAGGTTTGCAAAATAACACACAGCGGAGTCAGACGGCCGGGACAGTTTGTGGAATCTGCTGCTGACGTCAGGAGAGAGCACGGAGAGTACTGAGGCCACAGGAGCCCTTAGGTGAGACAGAAGATGGATTAATTAGCTTTGCAAACCTCTGCTCTTCGATGGCAAGAATAGATGCTTGAAGAGCAGAGCGTCATTTGCAAGTAATGTCAAGTGCCCATTTTCCAGCAGCCTTGCTGTTCCGGTGAACGCTTCTGGAAGCACTCACCATCACCGCGTTCTCAATGGGAGCCGTGCTGCCTCCGAGGCCGGCAGCCAAGGAACGGTTACCTCATTCAAGAGTCCTCGCCATCGGACGGTATATGCGTCTGATGTAAAGACAGGAGGCTGGGTCAGGACGTGACCAAAAGCAATGGACACTTCACGCTGGAGTGGTGAACTGTCGTATTTCTATAATGAAAACGTTGAATGATGCGTCAGTAGCATTTTAAAATGTTGATGTTCCAGCTTTGTTTAAATAATTCTGATTGAAATGTTTGATAGTCATTCATTCTCGTGTGAATGATACCTTTTGATTTTAAGAGGCCATTTTGAATGTGGTTGTTTTTTTTTAAACCTACATACAAAAGGTAATTTTTAAGTGTTTTACTAGCACTTGAATGTAAATGTTATTGAAAATATACTCCCATGTTGGATTCTGAGTAAAATTCGCATATATATATATATATATATATATATATATATATATATATATATATATAATCTCTTGCCTGAGCTGTTAATCGAGTAGCCACTGCCACTGGGAATGTGGCCAGTGTGAGTGAGATGGACTGTAAACGTGAAATATAGTGACTTCCAGAGACCTCGTAGGACAGAAAGACCACAAACGAGGTCATCAGTCATTGGTTATATTCACTAGCTGTTGACCTAACAGTTTGGACATCTTGGATTCAATAAAATATATGATATAAATGAATGTCACCTGCTTATTTTCACTTCTTATGACATGGCTCCTAAAAAATTACATATGTAACTCGCATCCGGGGCTGCCTCTGACAGGCTGCTTTCCCTCAGACCTGGGAACACACGTTTATGAAACAGAACACACAGTGTGTGAAAATCTGTGTATAATAACAAAATTGGCGCTTTTTACGGAGCCAAGGTGGGACTACTGAAGTATGATGCACATCTATGTCTGTGTGGTTTTGAACACTGGTTTGTTCTGAACGCCTCGAGATTCTGATGTTATCGCTTTACTGTTTTGTCATATTTGAGGGATAATGGACCCATGGTAAAATGTGCTCATTTTAAGAAAGCAGTTGGATGAGTTTGGGTCAGGAATACAGCACCCCCATTCTGCCAGCACCCCAGCCTGGACCCAGGACAACCCTGTCCCCCAGACAGGTCCCTCGTGTTCCTTTGACCTTGAACCCGCCGCCCATACACGGAAGCCTGCATTATCCACTCTTGGCACCTGCCTCCTTCTGCAGGTCTTTATTTCTAGGCTCCAAATGCTCCCCTTTGAGAAACCTTCCCTGTTCGACCATCGGAATTTCCGGCCCCTTCCTCTCACTCCTGTCACTGCACGCCTCCTGTTTGGCGGGGGGTCACTCGTCATTGCATCCGCTCCTCCCTCCGGGGAGAGCTCTCTGGTGGGGGTGGGGATGGAAGAGGTGATGCGCTGAGGCCTGCACTTGAGTCCTGGTTCCACCGCGAAGCAGTTCCGTGACGTGGCCCTGATGAATTATTATCTCTGAGTCTCAGTGTTCTTGTCTGTATAACGGGAACAACAATAGCTACTTTGCATCTTTTTCTGTGAGAATTAATTATGTCTACAAAAAGACACGGAGTAAACATCAGTCTTCCCACGCACCCACTCCGCAAACCTTTGTGTGGGAGGCCCGGGACCCCCAAAAGGGGAGTTGACTACAGCCACCTGGCCCCTGCATCCCAGCCTGGCGAGCAGGCAGGCAGCTAGAAGGTGAGTGAGACAGACAGACGTGGACTGCAGGCTCGAGGCTCCCGAGATCCCTGTCCCATAGGGTGCCTGGCGGATGGGCTCCCAGTCACATGGCTGAGGGTATGGGAGAGATCGCTCCTCCAGGCAGCATCCAGGCCTGGGGCAGCTGCCAGGGCAGGCCCTGGGTGGTGGCAGGACAGTCCCAGAGCAGCTGGGGTCCAGGCGGGTGCTGCCAGGAGCAGGCGGGGGATGCTGGCGCACTGCCCCAGGGCGCTTCCCAAACCCCGTCTTCCCCCCATTCCCACAGTGTGGCTGCTGCGCTGCCAACCAGCCTGGCAGCCCCTGGCACCTCCCGTCCCAGAGCAGCCTGGGAGCCCGGGCCTTTGCCAAGCTCGAGGCGCCGGCCTGAGCCCCGAGAGTGAAGCCCCTGTCCATCTCGCCTCCCAGCTCCGGGCTCAGACTTGGATGCCGGTTGTCCTGGAGCAAAGTCTCCGGTCCCCCGCCCCCCGCCCCCCACCCCCCACCCCCTGCCCCAGGCCCAGGCCCAGCCCTCTCCCGGCAGAGAAGGCCGAGCCTGGATAAATATTTTCTAATTTTAAACATTTTATTGATTTTTTTACAGAGAGGAAGGGAGAGGGAGAGAGAATTAGAAACATCGATGAGAGAGAAACATCCATCAGCTGCCTCCTGCACACCCCCTACTGGAGATGTGCCCTCAACCAAGGTACATGCCCTTGACCGGAATCGAACCTGGGACCCTCCAGTCCCCAGGCCAATACTCTATCCACTTAGCCAAACCGGTTAGGGCCGTGGTTGCCAAACTGCGGCTTGAGAGCCACATGCGGCTCTTTGGCCCCTTGAGTGTGGCTCTTCCACAAAATACCATGGCCTGGGAGAGTCTATGTTGAAGAAGTGGCATTAGAAGAAGTTTATGTTTTAAAAAATTTGGCTCTCAAAAGAAATTTTAATCGTTGTGCTGTTGATATTTGGCTCTGTTGACTAATGAGTTTGCCGACCACTGGGTAGGGCATGTGAGCCCAGATCTTGAACTCACTGCTCCATTGCTGGCTCAGGCTGTGGCCTGGGCTTGTCTTTTTCCGCTCCGAGTGCCCATGTTCTTATCCCTAAAATGGAAAGAGTAAGCTCTGTCCGTCCTCAGCGGCCATGCAGTGAGACCATGCCCGAGAAGGCCCTCTCCACATGCCTCAGCCACGTGCTGCCCTTCTCTGAGCCGCAGTGTACGTGGCAGCGCTAGGGCAGAAGCTGGCAGAGGGCTGCCTCCCCCAGGAAGGAGAGAGCGCCTCTCGCTGGAGCTGCCTGGGCTGCACGTCACGTTTCCCTTCCAGAAAGCCAAGGCTTGCTTCTCCCCTTCTCCTCCGCCCCCGTATCGCTGTCCATCCTCAGAGAGGCCCAGGGGAGTTCCTGGGTCCTGGACAAGGTCCAGAGGGCTCGTGTCCTGGGAGATCAGTCCGCACAGATGCCAGCTCGGCTACCGGCCGCCAGCCTTAGGCAGGGCCCCTTGGTCCCTCCCACGCTAATTACTGCCATCCCTGGCAGTGCCTTGGCAGCCACACCTAGCCCAGCCGGTCTCTCCTTTTCCTATCAATCCTTCCGTGTCCCTCCAAGCCTGTCCTTCCTCCCCACCCCCAGCCCCCATCATCACATCCAATAGGCATTCACCTGAGAGTGCAAAAGTCCTGGCCCTGGACGGGGCCTGGACACCCAAGTCCATGAGACGCAGCCCTGCTCCAGGGAGCCTGCGGGTGGAACTGAGCCCGGTGCTCCGAGGCCCGGGATGCCTCTGCAGGCGTCTGGTGGCGGCTCCGTTTGCTGTGTGCGCACCGGGCTCCGGGAACAGGGCCGAGGGGCTGACAGGCACTGCCTCCTGCAGACCTCGCAGCGCTGTGCGGTGGGGGCCGTGGCAGGAACGAAACGGGCCCATTTTAGAGGGATGGCCACTGAGGCTCAGAGAGGCTATCCACGCTCGAGGCAGCATGCCTGGGAAGGACAGAGCCAGAGGTTAGAACCAGTCCACCGGCTCTCAGTCCCTTGCCCTTCACCTCCTACACAGAGCCCGGCCGCAGCTGAGGGCGGGGAGCCGTAGACCGATGTCTGGGAGGATCTGAGATCGCTAAAGGGAGGAGACTTTATAGCAAGGGTGGGCCTGGCCGAGGAGTAAGACGGTACCAGGCGGACGAGGGAGGAAAGGGGACAGCGTGGAAGTGCACGACAGGTGTAGGAGCACCAAGCTCTTAAGGATGGCCAGACCCACAGAATCCATGGGGCCACACCGGTACCCCCCTTCTAACCAATAAGAGACGGAGGCCCCAGAAGGGCTCACTCCCCCCTCCCCCGCCCCCCAGCCAGGCAGCCGGACCTGAGCATGTGCTCCAGCCCCACATGTCCACCCTGGCCTTCTGCAGGAATGTGCCCCCTTTCCTTTTATCTTTCCTCCCTTTATCCCCCCCTCCCTCCCCGCAGACCTCTCCCAGGGCCCCAGCCAGCCCAGGGCTCCTCCCCTCTCTCTCCCCCTCCTCCAGATGACCCCCTCCAGCTGCTCTGTGCCCCCTGCCGAGGCACCTTCCCCTGCCAGGCGTGAGGTCGTGGGATCCTTTTGCTGTTCCGTGCACGGTGCCTGCTCAGGCCACAGGCTGCCTCCCAGCAGGTAGGACGCAGGCCTCAGAGCGGCAGCGCGACTCAGCCTGCTGCCAGGCTGCGTGCAGGGGGCCGTGCCCAACTGGGCCATGCCCAGCACCAGCAGGAGGGGCCCCAGCGCCGGGAGCAGCCGGCCTCGTGCGAACATGAAAAGGCGGGGCCTTCAGGTCGCTTCCCCAGACCCTGGTCCTGCGGTCACTCCCATCCCCACGGCAAGCACACAGAGAATCACAGCCAGAGACACGCCGCTGACGGGGGTTCTGTGGGTATGAACTAGATCTGCCAATCGGGGCTTTTCCTGGGCGTCCTGCCCCCCCCCCCCCAAAAAAAATGTATACACACTTAACCACTGATTGCTCAATGGCTGTTTTCTTTCTTTTCAGAATTAGCCCACTGGAATTAATCGTTATTCAAAGTCTATATACATTTTTGGGGGACACTCGATATTTGTCAATGCGTGTCGGCCTGCCTTCTTGGACTGTATCCTCTGAATGTGAATTCTCCTTTAAAAAGGGTGTACCATCTCATGAGGTTCCCTCGCTAATTACTGAGCCAAATACAATCTTTGACTCGTGTTCATTTTATTTCATGATGAGAGTCCTGCTGGGCCCCTTTTCAACACACATTAACCTTTCACACTCCCACAGGACAACCAGCTTCTCATCTGAAAACCAGGTTGGGGGTGCAGGGAAGGGTCGGGCACCCCTGGTGGCAGGGATGTCACACTAGCCTGGCTACGGGTTCCCTCACCAGGGGGTATGGCCCGGGGGTGGGGCTTCTAGTGACCCGTCCTGCCTTGTTGCTAACAGAGCTGGGGAGGACCCAGCCCCCCATTCTGAGCAGAAAGGGGTCTACCTCTCCCCAGCCCAGGGGCCTCCCAGCAGAGGGCTCTGGGAAAGCGAGGAGCTCTGGAGCTTGGCCCGATCCCTGTCCTTCCAGCAGCATTAACTGAGCACTTACTATGTGCTACGTGCTCTGAGAGGACAGCCCACCAGGGCTCCCTCTTCTGGTCTCTCCCACCTCCCCCGGGCCTCAGCCCTGCTGTGACTCACGTCCCAGCTGGCCCAGGCTGCAGACGGAGCCTACGGAACCAGAGAAGCCCTGTGCTCCCACCCCTGTCCCGCCCAGCAAGCTTGGCCCTAAACACCCCCCTATGGTCAGGTGACCAGACATCACGTGGGACAGTCCCGATTTTTAACAATTTGTCCCGCATCTCGCGGCATTTTTAAAAAGTCCAGATTTGCCGAAGCTGGTTTGGCTCAGTGGATAGAGCGTCGGCCTGCTGACTGAAAGGTCCCGGGTTCGATTCCGGTCAAGGGCATGGACCTTGGTTGCAGGCACATCCCCAGTAGGGGGTGTGTAGGAGGCAGCTGATCGATGTTTCTCATAGATGTTTCTGGCTCTCTATCCTTCTCTCTTCCTCTCTGTAAAAAAAAAAAAATCAATAAAATATTTTTTAAAAATAAAATTAAATAAATAAAAAAGTCCAGATTTTTGGAAAGAATTACAATTTGTCCTACGTCCCGCAGTGTCTTTAAAAAGTCCCGATTTTTTCCAAAAATCGGGACTTTTTTAAAATGCTGTGGGATGCGGGACAAATTGTTAAAAATTGGGACTGTCCAGCCAAAAGCTGGATGTCTGGTCACCTTACCCTACGGGAGCAAGACTCTCCAGACCCCAGGGCAGCCGACCAGCCTGGATGGTCACTTCCTGTCCTGCTGACCCAGGGAGGAAGCAGCCCCCGACTGCACCTGATCCCCGCCGTGTAATTCAGCGCTGAGAGCACAGGGCAGAGCATCAGTCAGAGTGAGGCTGGGATCCTTCGCCCTCCCGCTCATGACGTGCTGTGGGTCCTGGTGCCGTGGCCTCACCTGCCTGTTCGCCCACGTGGGCGACGGGGACCACCAAGCCCCACCCCGTGAGTCTGCGAGCACCGAGCTCAGGATGCTGGGAAGAAGCCTTCCCACCGCGCCCCGCACCCGCTCCGCTCCGCTCCGCTCCGCTCCGGATAAACGCTGCCGGTATTCCCGTGGTTATTAGTTATTAATCTCTCCCATGAAAGGCTAAGTGGGGTCAGGGTTGTTAATGCCGTCCAATAAGCCGGCAAATTGAGGTCCGGACAATAAGGAGATTCAACATGTAAGTTCAAGTACAGAGCCCGGGAACAAGACCCGGGAGCCCCCAGCCCTGATTTAAACTCCCCTCCTCGGGGTCCCGGGGAGGAAGGAGGACAGGACAGAGAGATGAGAATGGCCGCAAGGCCTGGCCGCCACACCCAGGAGTCTGTGCCCCGTGTGCTGGGTCCGCCCTGGTGCCGTGTAGGGAGCTCCCTGCTCCTGGCACTGCAGCGTGGAGCCCCGGACACCCACCCCTCCACCTGGGGCTCCCACTCAGGATGCTCCACCCTCCCCTCCCCACCCCCTCTGGACCACACCACCTGCAGGGGCAGCAGGCAGTCTCCTTGGAAACAGGGGGTCCTGCAGGCTTCAGGGGGCTCATTGCTGAGCTTTTGGGGGCTCCCACTGCGAGCCCACAGGTGGAGGGATGGCCGAGCTCTTCCCAGGAGACCACAGCCCCACCTCCCCCCCCCCCACACACACACCCTCTCTCTCTCCTTTCAGTCACAGTGGGCAGGGCAGTGACCCCGGTGACGAACCTCCAGAGGAGGGGTGTGGAGGAGGGGGTCAGTGTCCATGGGGGCGGGGCTTAGATGGCATCACATCCTGTTCTGGGCCAGACGTGGCACCGGGAACCATAGGTGACCTTCCCGTGGTGCACACGCCTTCCCGGACAGCAGTCCACATGCTTTGCGTGTGCTATTTCATTTAGTCCTCACACCCACGACTACAGGGGAGTGCTCTTACTGTCCCCATTGCACAGATGAGGAAACCGAGGCACAGGGCTGTTAAGTACCTTGCCCGAGCTGAGCAAGACCTCACTGAGTTGTTCTCACAGCAACTCAACGGTAAACGGGACCGTTGTTACCACCGTTTTTGCGGAGAAGCTTGCGTGAGGCCCTGCAGTGAAGGAGCAGGGGACTGTGGATGAGAACGCCTGGGTGTTAGCCACGCCCTGCTCCACGTTTGGACTCTTGATCACCACGCCCCGTGGCCACCAACCCTGAGCTGTAGGTGCATCGTCACCGATTTCATTTCCAGAGGAAGGAACCGGCTCCAGGGCGCAGGGCCAGTAACACGTTAATCCGGCCTCGGGCCCAGCCTACCAAGCTCCTGAGGTCCAGGATGCCCCACACTCCTGCCCAGGTGGTCACCTCCTCCCTCTGCCTCCCAAGCGGGCACTGCCCAATGAGGGGCTTGATACCCCTCCGCCTCCAGACCTCCTTCACGGGGTCCCCAGACGGCATAACTCTGTGTGGAGAGGACGCGTCTTCAGGCACAGGCTGCCTGGCATCCCCAGGGGGGTGTCCAGCCCCGAAAGCCTGCACCGGAGAGGAGGCGAGGGAGGGGCTGCACCATGGGCCTCCCGGGCGGGAGGGGGCCTGTTCGGGGAGGGTCTGCGTGGGCCAGGTCTCAGAGAAACTTCCATGTTCCACCCAGGGCTCAGGAGGGTCCCCTGGATTCCTTGACCTTTTTGTTATTGTTAATCCTCACCCCAGGATATTTTTCCATTGGTTTTTAGAGAGACTGGAAGGGAGGGAGAGAGAAACACCGATGTGAGAGAGACCCATCAGACACGTCGATGGGTTGCCTCCTACATGGGCCCCCACGGGAGGCCGGGGATCGAGCCTACAACAAAGGTACGTGCCCTCGATGGTGAACTGAACCTGGGATCCTTCAGTCCTGGGGCCAAAGCTCTCACCGGAGAAAAACCGGCCAGGGCTGGACTCCTTGGCCTGAGGGAGGCCCGCACTCCCCCGCAAGGCCTGCCCTCCGTCCCTGAGAGTCTCCGCCTGAGGATAAGCAGGAGCTTGCGGCTGCTCTGGCTCCCAGTCTCTCATGTCCCAACTCCCCGCCTCCCGTCTGGAGGTCTGGGTGGCACGCTCTCCCGCTCGGCCCTCTCTCTCTCTGGGGGGAAGCAGAGAGCCGCACCCTCCAGGCCCCACATGCATCCAGCCTGAGAGCACCACCTCATTGGAGGCAGCGGATCCAGGACACTCAGGCCCCACCCAGGGGCCCCTCCTGTGGCCGCGCCCTGGATTGGAGACCGTGTGAAAGGCCCCTCTGGAGAGGGGCTGCTTGTGCCCCGTGTGGTGCTGACAGCACACACAGCACGCAGGACCAGCAGGAGAGGGGGAGGGAGAGCAGGAGAGGCAGAGAGGGTCAGAGACCCAGCGATGGGGCGAGATCACTGGCAGAGGGACAGGGGACATGGAGGAGAGAGACAGATGGAGGCTTATGAAGATGGGAGGAGAGAGAGAGAGAGAGAGAGGGGGGGGGGGGAGAGAGAGGACACACGGGGAGAGGCAGAGATGCACCTACAAATCCAAATATAGACCTCGAGGAAGACAGGCAGCAAGAAAACGGGGAAACAGATGCAGAAAGAGAGGAGAAAGGGAAGGGAAGGGGGAGGGGAGAGACAGGGAAAGCTAAAGGGGAATTCCAAAAGGAAAACAGAGAGGAGAGGTGGAAGAGGAGGGAAAGACAGAAGCCAGGGGCCCTGTGGAAGAGAGCAGAGCGGGCGGAGAGGAGGCGTGGCCAGCAGGGAGCGGCCGCGCCCCCACCCATCGCATATGGCTCTGGATTTCTGAAGGCACGAGGACAGTAACCATTAATCTCTATAAATAATTTTATCCACCGAGCCTCCTAAATGGGCTCTCTGTGTCTGCGGAAGCTTTTAAACACCACTGGCTCGGTAAACAGGCAGGCAGCAGACAAAGGCTTCTTCCCCACAGCGGGCGGCGGGGGGGGGGGGGGGGGGGGGGGGGGAGGCAGGCAGACCAATTAGGCCGAGGGGGTAATTAAAAGGAGCGTGTGCTGACCAGCCCCTGCCTGCCTGCCTGCCTCCGGGGGCCTGGAGCCAGCTCACACTGCCAATCCAGCTCCATGGTGCGGGCATCCAGCTCTTCACCCCACTCCCTGCAAGCCCTCTCTTCCCAGCTCAGTGCTTGCAGCCACACCTGGGGTTGGGAGGGATACCTGTGGGCACCTGAGATAGTGCCCAGCCCTGCGTCGGGCACCCCCACACGGAGGGCACCGTATTCTTCACAGATATTCCTGACGGTTCGGGAAGTCCTTCTTTGTCTCTAGCCTGAGTCCCTCATGCTTTCCCGGGCCCTCCGGCCTTCAGAACGGAGGCTTTCTCCATCACAGCTGTCTGGACACAGACCGGGTGGCCTCTATCCCTGACTCTAAGCCCCAACGTTGTGCTGGCCACAGGCCCTCCTTCCAACGTGTTCAGGGCTTCTCCGGACCAGCCCTGGATAGTGACGTCCCACTGTTTTGTTTTCTCATTTTTGTTTGTTTTTTAAAAATATTTTTATTGAACTTTTACAGAGAGGAAGAGAGAGGGGTAGAGAGCTAGAAACATCGATGAGAGAGAAACATCGATCAGCTGCCTCTTGCACACCTTCTATTGGGGATGTGCCCGCAACCAAGGTACATGCCCTTGACCGGAATGGAACCTGGTATCTTTCAGTGGGAAGGCTGACGCTCTATCCACTGAGCCAAACCGGTTTTGGCTGTTTTGTTTTAATTCTCACCTGAGGAGAGAGAGAGAGAGAGAGAGAGAGAGAGAGAGAGAGAGAGAGAGAGAGAGAGAGAGAGACCAGCGCTCGGGATGAGGCCACAAGTGGTCCAGGGACATGGTGGTTTCCCAAACTCCACCTGCATCCACGCAGAGCGGAAGAGCCGAGCCCGCCAGCAGCCTTTCCCTGCGCCCTGTGCCCTGGGCTGGCAGTGGCTTCCGCAGGGACACAGGGTTTTCTTTGGTGCTCCCCACTTCCCTTCCTCATCGGCCTCTCTTTCCAGCCCAGGACCTTTCCTTAGTGCTCACGCCGCAGGCTTCACTCAGCCAGAGTCAAGGGCCTACTGTGTGGCTCAGTGGTTGAGTGTCGACCTATGAACTAGGAAGTCAAGGTTCGATTCCTGGCCGGGGCACATGTCTGGGTTTCGAGCTGGATCCCCAGTAGGGGGTGTGGATGAGGCAGCCAATCAATAATTCTCTCTCATCATTGATGTTTCTAACACCCTCTCCCTCTCTTTCTCTCTGAAATCCGCCCCCTCTCTCTCTCCATACACACACACACACACACACACATATATATATTTAAAGACAGGCAGGAGCAGTCTGTGCAAAGGTCCTGGGGCAGGGGTATGCCTGAAGTGTTTGAGGAGCAGCAGGGAGACAGGGTGGTGGAAGGCAGCAAGTTGTAGGCAAGGACTTTGGAGAGGTGAAGGGGCCTGGTGAGCACACAGGGGTTTAATCCCAAAGTTACGAGCAATAACTTTTCAGGAATCGATGTCACGTGAAAACACTTGGCACGGGTCTGACATATAACAGCGGCTCAGGAAACCGAAATCCCTTCCCCTCTGGGCAGAGACCACGTCTCCTCCGTGAGCCTGGGAGCTCCCTGGGCTGGGCTGAGTCTCCTCATCAGACTCAGGGTCCCCCAAGGCAGAGCCTCTTCAGCCTGGGGGCCCCTCCGTGCTCAGACGCTGCAGCCAGAGCCCGCTCCCCCATCGCCTCCAGCGTCCTCGCTGCCCTGTCTGTGTTTGCCCAGCACTTCCTCACAGCCCCCGCCGTGCTGTTAGTTTTCCTGGCTCCTTTATTAATTGGTTTTCCTGTCCTTGGGATTGTTTGATTTCCACGTAATTGCCTGATGACAGCAAGTTTTAGTTTTGTTCTTTTCTTTCTCAGAAGAGGGGCAGATGCTGGAGACGGGCCAGGCTGGCTGCCCACGGCTGTCTGGTCTCCCCTGGCGCGGCTTTCCTCTCTGCCTGGACTTCAGGGTCCCCTCCCACCTGTCACCCCCAGGGTCCCCTCCCACCTGCCACCCCCAGGGTCCCCTCCCACCTGTCACCCCCAGGGTCCCCTCCCACCTGTCACCCCCCAGGGTCCCCTCCCACCTGCCACCCCCAGGATCCCCTCCCACCTGTCACCCCCAGGGTCCCTTCCCACCTGTCACCCCCAGGGTCCCCTCCCACCTGTCACCCCCAGGGTCCCCTCCCACCTGTCACCACAGGGAGCGAGGAAGGGGGCAGCCATAGATCTAAGCCACCGGCCAGGTGTGAGGGTGGGGCAGGCTCTGTGTTTACAGCGGGGTCTGGAGCTGCGGATCCCGGTCAGCCCCTTGTCTGTGAAGCGCGTCTCCTGAGCGGCTGGGCCAGGCCTTGAACCCACGATCCTGATCCCTCACTCTCAGCAGCCTGTTAGCATCCCAGCTGAGGCCGCAGTGGCTCCTGGGGAACTTGCCTGGGGCCACGGAGCCAGTGGAGGGCAGGACAGGAAGCCACATCTGTCAGATGCAAAAGGCAGACCCTGCCCCCTTTCCCGTGGGTGAGCCCTGCCTCTGGGACTCTCAGACCATCTTCCCACCTTCACCCTGGTCCCCAGGACGGATGTGCAAACACACTGAACAGGGAAAAGATACAAATTCTGAAGACGCACCAGGCCCGGGCGGCGACCTCAGAGGGGAAAACCATTGGACCATCCTTTCCGCAGGGAAACTGGCTCCCTCTCTGGGGGCGGGGAATGTCTCCTCCTAGCCCGGCCTCCAAGGTAGCCCCCCCTCGGAACAGACCTAGTGGGCCATGTTTCCTGAGCAGCCCCCCTTCTACCCCAGTTTCCCATTCGGGGACCTACCTCTTTCCCTTCCCAACACCTAATCTGAAACTCCTGGGACGGAGTTTCCCCTCCCCACACCTGCAAAGCCTTTTAAATCCGAGACTCAGATGCCGGAGCTAATAAACCTCCGCTCGCATCCGCGTCACCTGCAGAAGGGGCGTCTCACTGGGACTCTCCACCCGCACGCAGCCCCAGGACCCTCCCCTCTCTCTTCTCTTTCACACACAGGCTCATTGAAACCCTCTTTGCACAGATGAGAGCCTTTCAACTCTGGCACCATCAGAACTTAGCTTTATTTTTTTGATCCTCAAAATAGATTTCCCCCAGCCAGAGCCTGCCCCCTCCCACCCCCCTGCACCCCCCTCCCCTGCCCTGACCCTCTGGGCTGAGCTGGAGCTTTTACAGACGTGATTGCTCAGAGGAGAGAGGACCTGCCCACGGCCACGCGGCTCAGGCGGGATGGAAACCCAGGTGCCCGAGCCCCCCATTCGGACTTCTCCCTCCTCCCTCTGCTGCTGACGCCATGGTCATCACAGAAGCCCTGCCCCTGAAGAGGAAGCAGGAGGTCCCTGGGCCGATAAGCATCGCCCGGGAGAAGCAGAAGGCAAACCGCTCCAGCGCAGACGGCGAGTTAGGAGGCAGGCCCTGCCTGGGGCCCTGCAGTGCATTGTGTCCTGAGGTGTGTGTGCACGTGTCTGTCTGTCTGTCTGTCTGTCTCACATGAGCCCGGTGAGGGCAGCAATTCTATCTGTGCTGCCCGACCCGGAGTTCCTAGCAGCGCCTCCAGGCAGAGGGGCAGCACACAGAGGCCAATGAGTGGAGGAAAAGACAGACAAAGGCCCCCAAACCACACTCGACATGATACGAGCATCAGAAATTACAATAGCACAAGGTTCGTGTTCAAGAGGCTGCAAGATGTTCCCGGCAGCTCTGGCCCTGCCTCTCACCCCTCTCATTTTCTGCTGGTCTGGCTGTCTGTGGACTCTGAATCTCTCTCTCTCTCTCTCTCTCTCTCTCTCTCTCTCTCTCTCTCTCACACACACACACACACACACACATTTTCACCCCCTACCCCCCAGTATTAGTCTAGAACCTCTTGATAGAGGAATCCTATGCTGTGACAGGGAGACAGTGTGGCTGTAATCATCATAATGGCTGGGACCTGCCTCCGTGGCCCGGCCTGGCTCCGCTGCCCTTGCTACACACGCGTGCACAGTTGGGGGCGGGGGTGGGGGGAGGTTACAGGTGTCTGGATGTGACACCTTCTGGCCACCTCCAAACACCTGCCAGACGGTGGCCCAGGTGGTGCTGGCTCCTGCCCCAGGAAGCTGAAGACCTCACTCACTGCTGATGCACACCAGCCACGCAACCAGCCACAGTGCAAGAAGACAGCTCCCCAGAGCAGCCAAAGGCAACGTGCCAGCAAGAATTACGGCTTTCTCCCTGCTAGTCAGTTCCTCCCAGGGGCGATGGGACCCCGAGTCGATAAGAGGGGGTTCCCAGGAAAGAACAATTAAAGGCCGCCAAGACTGTGCTTGCCTGACGGCCAACATCTGGATGGAAAGGGAAAACTCACCCTTTTCGGTGGTTTTGGTTTTTTCCCTCCACACAAAACTCTGAGTCTTCAGAGACATCTGGGTGAGGAGCTGGCTGATTCAGCTTTTTGTCCAGGAGTTCAGCTTCACCTGTGTCCAGCCTGACTATGGAGCTGGAGAGACAGGGTCAAGCTGGGGAGGCCAGGACATGGTGAGGAGGAAGGGGCAGCCACCCTGCCCCGTGGGACCTCCTGTCCCGTGGCTCGCCCCCGTCTTCACCCCCATTCACAGACCCGCCCCCTCTGTGGAGAGGGCCCGTTCTCCCCTCCCCCTCCCCCGGCCCCGGGCTGCGTGAGGCTAAGAGACACTGACGTCTGCACGTCTTCCGCTGGGAAGAGGCCGGCCCAGCTCCGAATGAGCCCGTGTCTTCCCGCTCCCGGATGATGCGGGCAGCAACGTTGATTGGATCTGGCAACCAGATTTATGAATCAGTCGATATTTATTGCAGGGGACGATCCATCTTGATGTCTGGTCTGTGTGCACAGAACCCAGCGGCCTTTAGTGCTAAATGTTGGCGGGGTCTCAGCGAGCACATCTGAGGGGGGGAGCAAGGAAGAGGGGTCTGACACCCATCCCAAGGAGATGGAAAGGTGGAACTGGGAGGGGGTGGGGTGGAGGGGCAGTAGCTACCATATCCACCCCTGTCTGCCCTTCTCGTGCCTGTCTCCACCTCCCATGCCCCATGCCACCTGACTAGCCAAAGTCAACCACTTGTTATATCCGTTGAAGTCAAACATGGTGAAAAAAATTTTTTTGCTGGACCAATCAGAGAGCTGAGATTATAACTCTGCTGATGACTGGCCAGGGAATAGGCTACTTGGAATTCTCTAATTTGCATACCTGCACTGATTGGCTAAACTGGAAGAGCAGGAGTAAAGGGCAGAAGGTAAGATGGGTAGGAAGGAAAATGCGGGCACGGGGGATTTACTCCTGCAATAGCCCAGCCTGGGGTCTGCATGAATGTTAAACAGGGTGGCTCTAGGCAATCCCTCAGCCAGGCAGATCAGAAACTACTTAAGATGAAAGACTCAGAACACGTGTGCATCTCTTCCCAGGGACGCCTGGACCGTCCTCAGCTCCCCACCCCCACAGCCCAGCCTCGGGCAGCTCAGCCCCCTCTCTGGCCCCGGGATTTGACTCAGTCCTCCCTCGGGCAAAGCTGCAGGGGCACACGGCCCCGTGCTGAAGGAGTGGACACAGGCAGTTCTGGGGGACTTGCTGGGCACTGAGGGAGGCTCATTAGAAAAAGAGTTCTCGCCAAAACCGGTTTGGCTCAGTGGATAGAGCGTCAGCCTGCGGACTGAAAGGTCCCTGGTTCGATTCTGGTCAAAGGCATGTACCTAGGTTGCAGGCTTGAACCCTGGCCCAGATCTGGGTGAGTGTTGGGGGGGAACCAATTAATGTTTCTCTCTCTGTCTCTCCCCCTCCCTTCCACTCTCTCTAAAAATTAATGAGGAAATAACATTAGGTGAGGATTAAAATAGAGATAAAAGAGTTCTCTGGCAATCAGTACTGTGCCATTGCCGGTGGACTGCCCCGTTGGGGGGGCGGGGGTGGGGGGAGAGTGAGCTCCCCACCCCTGGGAGCATCCAAACTGCCCTGGGAAGATCCTCCATCGGAGGTTCTCGGGGTGACTTCCCCATCAGGTAGAAGATTGAACCTGGTGGCTCCTCCTACTCTGAGGCCTGTGACAGCAGAAGCGGCAGAATGTGGTGGCTCTGAGCTCGAGCGATGGCACCGGCCAGACCTGAGCAGGTTCTAGCTCTGCATCTCTCTTGCTGTGTGACCTTGAGCAAGTTAACCTTCTCTGAAAGTCTCTTTTTCACCTGTGAAATGTGAGTATAATTCCGCTCTGTAGGATTGAGGGACAGAGGAGAGAATTACAATAAAACATTATTCAAGGGTCTGCTATCTTCAGGGCGCCTTTGCAAAGCCCCAGAGCCCACGGCGGCTAATTCATCACATCCATCCACACTAAGCAGCAGGGCAAGGCACATGTGATTTAGGCCCTACCCAGGGCCAAGTTCAAGTTCCCCGAATCTCAGGAGATACACATTTCCAAGAAGTAGGCTTTTACCCAGTTTAATGAGAATGAATTTGAAGCTAAGGCGGCTGAAAAGTGGTTCAGCATGGGTGGCTATGTGGTCAAATGCATGCCTAATCGTGGCCCCAGACAAACGATGCACAAGCACAAGGCTTTGTCACAGTCCTGGCCTTCCTCACGCCCACCAAAAAGTCCTACTTCCTGCCTGGTATCAAGTATCTATAAAGAACTACAACACAATAATTAAAAACACAAACAAGCCTGTGAGGAGAGGGCAGAGGATTTGAACAGACAGTTTGCAATGAGGTAGGTGTGCTGACTGCATGCCTAACCTATGAGCCAGCAGCCCCACTTCTAAGTGTTTACCCCAAGGAAAAGAAAACATAGCTATAAAAGAAGACTGGTACAAAAATATTCACAGCAGCTTTATTCGCAGTTGCCCCTAACTGGAAACAACCCCAAACAAACGGTTCATGAACAGAAGAATGGATAAATAAATTATAACCACCACTCGGTGTAACGGGGGTGGGGGGGGGGGGGAGTACTGATATATGCAACAAAATAGATGGATCTCAAAAACAGGATGAGGAGGAGTACATGCTATCTGATTCCATTTATGTGAAATTCTAGAACGATTTTTTGGGTTTTTTTTTTTTTTTTTACAAATGAAAATGGATTGCTTCTGCAAAGATGAGCGGTGATTGACTGGGAAGAGGTCCGAACAGACTTCCTGAGTGATAGAGCCGTTCCATATCTTGAGAGGGATTTGGTTTACACAAGTGTAAGCATTTGTCAAATCTCCTTGAAGAATACACTTATAATGTGTGCCTTTCACCATTTCACTGACACGGTGAAAATTTAACACACAGAGGGAGAACCACAAGCAAATATTGAATTCTACTTAATGATATGAATGCTAAAGTGTTTGGGGTGGAGTATGCTGATGGTCTGCGTCTTACTTTGAAATATCCCCAACATAAAATGTATTAAAGATATGTGTGTGTGTGTGTGTGTGTGTGTGTGTGTGTGTGTGTGTTTAATGAAGGAGATACAGCAACGTGTTGACAATTGTAGAGTCGAAATGCTGAGTACAAGATTCTGAGTATTCACAGTCCTTTCCAATTCTCTATATGCTCAACATTTCATCTGGTATCTGTATCTGGGCTGGTCACAAATGGAAAAAAAACTCAGAATAGCCTTGAGGGGAGGACTGGAAGAAGCCATCAGGATTTCCAAGGGAGATTAAGGGGTCATTAGGGTTCTATAGCCCTTGATGTAAAATAGCCAGTCTGGGCCCAGCTGGCATGGCTCAGTGGTTGAGCATCAACCTCTAAGCCAGGACAACACAGTTGGATTCCTGGTTGGGCCACATGCCTGGATCACGGGCTCGATCCCCTGCAGGGGCATGCAGGAAGCAGCCAATCAATGATTCTCTCTCATCATTGATTCTCTCTCTCTCTCTCTCTCTCTCTCTCTCTCTCTCTCTCTCTCTCTCTCTCCCCGCCCCTTTCTATATGAAATCAATAAAGATTTTTTTTAAAAGCCAGTTTGCATGTGTCTCAGATGTTCTCTTGTCATTAGTTGTCCCCAGACAGCCAGATCACCCCCCTCCAATAGGACGTCTGGAGGACAGGCCGGTTACATTCCATTTTCCGTCTCCCAGTGGAGCGTGTCTTCCTGTCGGACCAGAGGATCCCCAGGGCAGGGACGAGGTCTCCCCGTCAGACTGGAGGCTTCCTTTCTGCAGCACCTGGGCCTTGCCCAGCCCAGCAGGATTCTCCCTCAGCTAGAGCTTACGTCTGTTCAGTCAGCGCAGAAACTAGCTCAGGACAGAGACTGACACCATCGGGCCACAGGCCTCTCTGGGTGTGTCCGCCTCTGACAGGCCTCTCAGGGGGCTGCCAATAGCGGCTCCGCATTTCCCCCACGACTCCCACCTGAGCTGCCAAGCTGAGCACGCGGCAGAGAGCGAGGGAGTCGTGATTGACAGTCTCCAAAGAGGAACACTCCAGCTTCAAGCATCCCAGAAGCTGACACTCAACGTATCTGGGCTTCACAGTTAGCCAAGGAAAAGCAGCATTCATTCACTGCGGTGATGGAGACTATACACGCCCTAAAGTGAAGCAATTCTAACTTGAGGTTCCCCCAGCAACTGTAGCTGGGCAACATCACCCCCAGGCGTTGGCAGGAGGTCGCCTTACTCAACAGCTCATTGGGCGCAGCTGCCCAGCTCACCTGGGCCCACGGGAACGGAGGGTGGGGTATTCCCAGAGATCTGAAGAATGAGAGGTGGTGCCGAAGCCCCAGGAATAAGGAGAAGAAAGGGAAAGAGCCAAAGCGTGTTCTCTGCTTCCCTTCTTCAGAGGACCCCATCCGACAAGTAGTATGTCTCCCCACATTACACTTTCTCTCTCTCTCCCCCCCCTTCCTTCCCTTCTTCCCTCTCATCAATATATAGATGGACAGCTTTAACTATGATTCATGTTCACAAGGGTAAGTTCCCTAGCAAATATGATGACATATTTCCAAGGTGTTGCATGATTGGACACTAGAGTAGACACCTGGCTGAGAAATGGAACAAACTTGGTTATTTATCTTTATGTATTTATCTTTCATCCTTCAAGCCAATTTCCCCAGAACCCTTCCCCTCACCTATGACCCCTATAAGTTTGGCTGACTTCCATATTTTCTTTGGAATTCAGTTTCTACTGTGATAACACAGCTTCTTTTCCTTATGCTGGGTGAGATGAAGGGAGGGCCATCAAGCCATCATGAGAACTAAGCTTCCATTCATGGTTTATTAACGTGTCATCTTGGGTATCAAAAGGCATGATAAAAAAATTGAAATTATTTGCATGCCTTCCAAATCCATCATTTCCCGGCAACTGGGCACCTCCCGTTTCTCCATGCACAGGAATCGAGTGGGAGGAAGGGAGAGTTGATGAGAGTTTTTTCCTTCTTGCTTTTCTCCTTTCTTTTTTTTTTTGAAACTGTCCGGGGACTGGGGACGCGGTGTTGCTGCTGGTGGTGGCAGCAACTGCTACAATCAGAGCTATTTCAAAGCAAAGAACTAATTTACTGCATGGATGACTTTAGCTCAAAAGAAGAAATAAGGACGATCAAGAGTCCTAAGGGAACAGAATAATAGGGTAATTTACACGGGGAGATGAGGGAGATAGGAGAAACATGCAGGGTAATTCTTTTGCATAATCTTTATTTTATATTTTTGTCCTTTTTCCCTTTGCCTCTCTGGAGGCAGAGCCTCAGCTCAGAAATGCTTCTTGGCCAACCCTCAAGTTGATGCCTGAAAAAAAGAAATGCAAGGACAAGGGAGACAGGGCCACTCAGGCCAAGGAAGAGATGGTTACAAGGTGGTTTCCTACAGCCAGCTTCTGTTGGGGGACAATCTGTGGGAGACCCCCAGTGAGCCTTGAGATGGATGAGGGATTGCAAAGGATAGCTTCATGTGCCCAATGGAGGGCTGTGTACTGAGAAGCACTCATTTGGGCCAGCCCAAACCAAGAGCTCATGATTACCCTTATTATGCACTGACTGTCTGTTTCCCCCAATTCATTTGCTGAAATCCTAACCCCCAATGGGATAGTATTAGAACATGGGCCCTTTGGGAGATAATTAAGTCATGAAGATAGACCCCTAATGACTGGGATTAGTGCCCTTATAAAACATAGCCCAGAGATACCTCTCTCTTTCTCTCTCTCTCCCTCTCCCTTCTTTCCTTCCTCCCTCTTTCTACCATGTGCAGATATAAGGAGAAGAAGGCAGTCTACAACCCAGAAGAGGGCTTTGGCCAGGATCCAACCACGCTGGCGCTCTGATCTCAGACTTCCAGCCCCCAGAACAGTGAGAAATGCATGTCTGTTGTTCACAAGCCGCCCAGTCCATGTGAATTTGTTGTCGCATCCTGAACTGACGAAGACCACCAGATGCTTCATTTCCCAGCACAGAGGAGATCTGGGCTGGCGGGACTCCTATAGGGCATTTAGTCCAAGACCCACAAATTCAAGTCAAGGCCTGGGTTCCAGGTCTTACTCCAGTGCACACTAGCTGTGTGACCTTGACCAGACCCTGGGGCCCTGAGTTCTTTTATGCATAAAATAAAGACTGCCATCTTCATCACTGACATTTGTTAGGACCCAATCAGCAGATGCCTGGGAAAGCCCTTGGTTCACTGCAAAGCATCGTCTGAATATGAATTACTGTTGTTATTTGTCAATGAAGGAAACTGAGGCCAGAGGGATTGAGAGACTCATCCAACATCCCATCCCATGGCAAGTGAATGGGAAATGAAGGTTTGGGCTAAATCTACAGAGTTCTTCCCAGAGGAGAGATTGTGGGGTAGTGGTTAAGAGTACGGACTTCGGAGCAGGTTGCCTGGTCTGCCATTTGTCAGCTGTGGGACTTGGAGTTAGTGAGGCAGCAGTTCTGGGACACAGTTTCCCTATCACTAAAGTGAGGAGAATAATAGCACCTCCCTCATAGCATTGTTGTGTGAACGTATAAGCTAATATATGTGAGGCATTGAGAGCAATGCATGCAAATCATGTTTCATCAATGTCAGCTACCATTATTATTTGGGCTAAGCTCAGGAGACTTCAAAATATGTGCTGTCCCCCTGGTGGGTCCTCTTCAAGACCAAGAAAGAAGAAATGAGAGTCGCGTGCAACAGGAGGAGTTCAGGTGAGGCTGTGGTAGAACCTCACGTCCAATAGCGCTAAAGGATCCTCCTGCCTTGGTGTCAGGAGATCTGAGTTCTGCTCCCAGCTCTGCCGCCTAAGCCAATCTCTTCGAGGCCCAAGTATCTTGTCTATCCAATGAAGCTGACCATCCTCTCTCAACTTGTCCATACGCCAGGGCTTGGATTATATGTACCTCTTTGCCTTTTCCAAGGATTTGTGGGCAACTTGAGCCTCATCGCACACATTCACCACTGCCCTGGGGCCTGGATGGGTCAGGGAGAAGATCTCAAAGCCCTTAGCTGATGGGAAGTGGGGGAGAGATCCAAACTCAAAGACTGACCTAGAGCTATGTTCCAAATACGGACAGGAGCCATGGCTTACTGAACCAAGATTTGGAGGGGGTGGAGAAGGAAAGCCCAGGAAATCGTTCAAAACATTCTGCCCCCTAAACCCTAAAATAAGCATCACCCATCTGACCTGGACCCTTGGCTTCACCTTCTCCGAGGCAGAAACATGGAAAAATGGCCGTTGGCCACCCTTTGCTCCCTCGGTTATGATATTTGACCTCGGCCACAGCTTTATATACCCTGACCTTGCCCAGACCTCTTTGTCCACTCACCATAATAAAGCGGCCACAAAAACCCCATAAAGCTCCCGTTATTGCCACAAACATAAGCGCAGGAGTTATTCTCCGTTACCTGTACATAAATGTTCCTGCTTAATGTGTAAATGCACCTATTCTATGATTGAATGGGCTCTCGGTTTATGGCTGTGGCTGCTGCGTTGCTGTAGCCCGTGGTTTTATGGCCCTCATTCCATAACAAGCCTTCGTTTTAATTTTTCTCCTTCCACCCTGCAGCCAGAGTCGCCTGGAGGTGGGGGAAGGGAGAGGGCTCCTGCCCAATCGCTCGGGGCCACCTGTCACAGCAAAATCCTCACCGGAGCCAAACCAGCCCACCTGCTCTCCATCGGAGAGGAAGGTCACCTACCCTGTGGCTGAGCGGCCCAGATGCCCTCCATGTCGGAGGCCTGAGCTTTGAAAGTATCAAGTTCATCCATAAATGTGCCAGGGCCGTGGCAGCTGTTCGTGGCCCCAGGAGATGCCCAGGCGAGGGCAAAGGGAAGGCAGAGGTCAGATAAACAGGTCATGAGGAGGAAGCCTGCCAGCTGGAGGGCCTGACCTCAGCACAGCATCATTAAAAAAAAAAAAAAAAAAAGGAAAGAAAAAAAAGAGCAAAGAGAGGAGGGTGCTAACAGGTACTGCCTCTGTCCGTGGTGCTGAGTCGTACTTATAACCTTGGTCCTGGTTGTTTCTCCTAAGCCCAGACTCTGGTGACTCCTGTCCACCGTCCCTTTGCTTTTCATTCCCTCATTGGTGGCATTGAAGCCATTTTTACCCTGCCGCAGAGTAAACAGAATCTGCTGCGTGTCTCGCAGTTGATGCAATCGGTTTCAAGTACGGTTGATGATTCTATTACATTTCAAACAAAGTGTTTCCCTTTGGACAATTCGGGGTCTCCTCCCCCAGCACCTCACTGCCACTCACATAATCACTACGCATGTGCAGAGGTGAGAAGTGGAGAGGTCATTCTTAGACCTGATGATAGCATTGGCCACATGTATGTACAAAACTTGAAGACAGGCAAATGGGAAAAGTATGACTAGTCGGGCCAGGTGGATAGTCCCATTGGCCCCAAGGTCGTCACTTTTTTTTTTTTTTTAATCCTTACCTGAGGATTTTTATTTATTTTTTTTTATTGATTTTCAGACAAAATGGAAGGGGTGGAGGATACAGGGATTGGAGAGAGAGAGAAACATCAATGTGAGAGAGACACATCAATTGGATGCCTCACACACACATCCCAACCAGGGCTGTGATCGAACCCAAAACTGAGGTGCGTGCCCTTGACCAGGAATGGAACCCGAGACCCTTGGGTCTGCAGGCCAATGCTCTAACCACTGAGAAAAACCAGCCAGCGAGGCCTCAAGGTCTTCAGAACAATGGGCAGATCCTGCCTCCAAGGGGAAGCTGGTTGAGAAGGCTCGAAAGGATAAAAATGTATAATAATAAAAGCGTAATGTGCTAATTAGACCGGACGTCCTTCCAGACGAAGCCAGGCTGCGAGGGAAGCCAGGGTTCTGGGTGCCAGAGGGAAGCTGATGTAGGCAGCCGGGGAAGGAAGGCCTTCTCTTGCATGAATTTCCTGCCTTGGGCCTCTAGTGAAAACACAAAAAAGAATGTCAGGGGCTGGAAAAGACTTGAGAGATGTTAAAATGGTGAATGGACTGAGCCATTTACAGATGGGAAAACTGAGACTCAGATGGAGACCCCTCTGAAGTGACCAGCTGTGCTCTTATGACTCCCAGAGCTTTTTCTCATAGCTCAACAAAGCATGCACAGCCCAACAGCTTCCTGTTGGTAAAGGGAGACATGCTCTTTATATGTTTGTCTCCAGTTTGAGCTTTTCTGTCCCTGGTGGCAAGGAACAAGACGAGATAATCCTTTTTTCAAGGTTTCCTTGTACAATCTCTGCCAAACAAACAGATTTCGAAAGTGAGAGTTCCTGTGCTGAGCATGAGATATTTTCTCTCTCTCTGTCTGTCTCTCTCTCTCTCTCTTTCTTTCTCTCTCTTTCTCTCTCTCTTACTGGGCTTTCTGCGAGTGACTCGCCTTTTTCCAAGTTGAGGGAGGTCCCACACCCAGTATCCAGTTGAATCGTCTCTGGAGTCATCTTTCTACATTTGAATTTTCTATTTCCCCCTTTTGGTCCCTTGAAGCCCTTCAGACTATCCCCCATGAAGTCAAGGACACTCTGTTCCCCACCAGCTGAGGAATTCCTTCCCTGAGAGAGGCAGCCCTCCCCATAGGGAGCTGTGTCTCCCTCCCTGGGTCCACATTTCCCCAGGACAAGGACGGGTCTCCCCAGAAGGCAGAGCTCTGCCTCCACCTCTCACGGCTCAGCACTGAGGAGTGGCGTGAGCTCAGAGGAGTGGAGTAATAGCCCAGAAAGTGATTCTCAGGCCAGAGTCCTCCCAGGAAGCAGACGCCTTCCTAAAAGTGTGAAGAAAGTGCAGCACCCTGCAGCCCGAAAGCTCTCCCTTATATTTCTACAGGTTCGCACCCTACCTCCCATCCCCCTCCTCCCATCCCCCTCTTCCCAGTCCCTCTTCCCAGCCCTCTCCTCCCATCTCTCTCCTCCCATCCCCCTCCTCCCAACCCTCTCCTCCCATCCCCCTCCTCCCATCTCTCTCCTCCCTTCTCCCTCCTCCCATCTCTCTCCTCCCATCCCCCTCCTCCCAGCCCCTCCTCTCAGCCTTTCCTCCTAGCCCTCTCCTCCCATCCCCCTCCTCCCATCCCCCTTCTCCCAACTCCCTCCTCCCATCTCCCTCCTCCTATTCCCTTCCTCCCAGCCCCTCCTCCCATCTCCCTCCTCCCAGCCCTCTCCTCCCAGCCCAGAGGCATCTCCGTCATTCCGTGTATCCAATGCAGGCAAGCATCTGGGAACTTAGGGGCTCAGCTGCTAATGGAGGTCTGTGGCTTGGAAGAAGGGGGTGGGAAAGAGAAGGTGCTCAGGTTTTCTCGCCTGCTGCACTGGGACAGAGCTGCCTCTTCAGCCCCTTCCCCGTGGCAGTTCCCCGTCCGCAGGGCTAGACCAGCCGCCCAAGGACTCAGTGTCTGCGGAAGGGAAGGCCAGCGAGGTCCCCGGAGGCAAAAAGACACCATTCTAGTTCATCGATGACCAAGGCCAGCCTGGTGACCCCGATGTCCCTCCAAGCCATCCATGGTTCTCAGCGCTGGGTTGGGGAGCCCCCAAACACTCACCTCTTAAGTACAGAAAGACAGCCCTAGAGAGGACTTGGGAATCATGTGGTCTAATCATCTCATTTTACAGATGCCTGGAGACATTTGCATGGCAATTTAGCATTGACGTCCACGTCTCTGAAACTCAGAACTTCCAACTCCGGCAGGAGAGAGGGAGGGGCGCTGTGGTGGGAAAGTGGAAGGGCCCTGAGTCAGGTGGGCCGGCATCTGCCTCCTGACCCCGCCACGCTGGTTCTTGGGCCAATCACTTAACCTCTCTGAGCCCGTTTCCTCCGAGTTTAAAGGGGGCGATGGAGGTACTGCGGGAATCTAACGAGACAGTGTGTGTGCAAGGGCTTCGTGCATCACAGATGATCAAAGAAGAGCGTTCGGTCTCCCCGCCTGGGCTTCCTCCACGCCAGCAGGCCACCCCCAGCTCCTCCTCGGCCCTGACCCCCACCAGCCCGCAGGGCCTCCGCCCTCGCTTTTCCTGCACACATTTGGGGAGCTGTGTGCCCCCAACTCCCTTTCCCCAGAGTAAGGGGGGAGGAGGCGCTGACGATGCCGGTTCTGAGTCCCTTCTGAGACCTCTGCCTCGTTTCCGTCTTTCCTCCCGTATCTTCCTACCACGGAGCAAGGCAGGGAGCAGGACAAGGTGGGGAGGGAGGGGGGAGAAGCTGGCAAGATAGGGCGAGCTGATCTCTTTGTTCCCAGAAAATGAATGCAATTTCCATTCCTTTCCACAGGAAGCGGGGCCCACGAGCAGCAGCGGCCAAGGTGTTGCCGTGGTGAGTAATGGCCCCAGCGATGGCTCTGCCCTCGGCTTGTACCTCATGCCCCAACCATGAACTTGGGGCCAACGAGATAGGGGGAGGGGTGACAGCTCCAACCCAGCCCTGGCCTCCCTCACCAGCTCCTCCGTCCTCTGCATTCTTTCTCTTCTGGGGGGGCTGGGGAGAGGGGGAGTCCTCCAAACGCATTCTCAGAAGCTGCCCCCAAGGGAGAGGAAGGCCCAGAGAGGGGAAGGGCCTTGCCTGCAGACACACAGCTTCTCCTATCCCGTGGTTCAGAGGCCACAGAGGCTGGGGGACTGTCTAGCACCCCCCCCCCCCCCAGGGTCCTGCCACTAGCCCTCGTGCTTATCTACAAAGGAAAGAATAAAGCCCAGCCAGGCCTGGATGAGAATATCAGCCTCCCAGCTGCGGCTGCGTGGCCCCAGGAAGATTTCCTTCCCTCCCCGCTCCTCTGTGGAAGGTGATAAGGGCAGTGCCTCTGGGGCCCTTGGGGACTAACTGGCTCAGCGTGTCATGTGGGGAGCACGGGGCCTGGGACGGGGCAGGTCCCTAGGAGTTTGTTCTCATCCTGCTCCTCACCCACTGCGTGGCTTTGGGAACATCCCGGCCCTTTCGCTTTCGTACCCCAAAGGGACTGGCCCAGGCTCCCTTCAGGCTGGGACACTCAGATCAGGCGGAGAAGACCCAGTGGGCGCCCAGGCTGCCTGAGACAGACGTGTGGGCAGGTAGATTGGCTTATGCAAAGCACACGCCTCTCCCTGGCATTCCTGAGCTCCTGCCTGTGGGAAGGGCCCGGGGCCATCCCTGAGCAGCCCTGAACCTGACAAGAGCTCCATCTTTCTGCTTCACCCTTCCCACACGGCCCCCTCCCCGCCACCCAGCCCCCCTCACCCCCATCTGCCCCATCTGAGAACCCCTCACCACCGCCAGGGAAGGCACTGAGCTGCAGTCTACTGCATGGTTCTTCTCCAGTCTCTTCCCACACAGCTTTTTTTTTTGGGGGGGGGGGGGGAGGGGGGGGTGCGCGGGTGTCAAGAGCATCCAGGGGGAAGCTCACCGCCCTGTGTCCTCCTGGCTGTGACACAGGCCTCTGGCCAAAATTAAAGCCCCAATTCGGGAATGTGTTCTCCACGGGGCCAGGGCTCCCTGGGCCTGGCTTCCCACAACCAGGTCAGAGAAGCTTCTACCACGTCACGTCCCGGCCTTGAGTCTGAGCGCATTCGATCCGGACAGAGATGGGCTGGGGCTGCGGAATCCCGGTCAGTGCCGCTGTCCACCACCCGCAGGCCCTGGGAGGGCCCCCAGCTCTGTGCCTGCCCGTGTGGCCCGCATGGGCCTGGCCAAGATGGGGGTGCATTTGCAGAGCCAGGAAGGACTTGGTCCAGAGGAGCCGCGGAGCCCCCTGTTGGGCCCTGCCCCTGACCACATGCACAGACAGGCGCGCATCTGCTGGAGGCGTGTCGTCAGCTGCCTCCCGTCATGCGTGTGGACTAGCACTGCCTGCAGGTGAGCAGGCGGGCGGGGCAGGCCCGCCTCCTGGCTCAGGGCCAGTGCTCCCCACCATGGGCTGCATGTCCTCTTCGGCTGTCCCACCCAGGGAGGGACATTCAGACTCCCAGCGCTCATCTCCCAGCCTCTTGGCCGGCAGCAAACCTACACATGCTCAGAGAGGTAAGGTGCCTCCTAGCGTTCCCCGGGCGGAGGTGAGGGTGTAGGGCTCAGAGCCGTGTCCTCCTGAGGGCGGCTCTTGGGCTCGCGTTGGAGCACTGTGAGCAGGTCAAGTCAGCTTGAGCCCTTCCAGCCCCGTAGGACGTAGGTCCCCGTGATGCCCATTTTCTAAGAAAGGAAACCGAGGCCCAGAGGAGGTAAGCCACAAGTTCAAGGACACACAGTTATTGCCTAAATGTCAATCTTGACTAGGCTGGTTTCAGAACCCAGCCTCTTAACTGCTATATGCTGCTGCTTCACATACACACACACACACACACACACACACACACACACGTAGCAGGCCCGTGCTCTGGAGTGGGCCCCCTTCTGGAATAAAAGCAGCAATAGCCTGCCGAAACCGGTTTGGCTCAGTGGATAGAGCGTTGGCCTGCAGACTGAAGGGTCCCAGGTTCGATCCCGGTCAAGGGCATGTACCTTGGTTGCGGGCACATCTCCAGTAGGGGGTGTGCAAGAGGCCGCTGATCGATGATTCTCTTTCATCGATGTTTCTAACTCTCTATCCCGCTCTCTTCCTCTCTGTAAAAAAATCAATAAAATATATTTTAAAAAAAGAAAAGAAAAGAAATACTTTTCTCCCATGACCCCCCTCCCCTGCCCTTCTCAGCTCCTTGCATGGAAACACACACACACACACACCCCGCCTGCCCCAGCCCCATCTCCCTAAGATCGCATCGCCCCGGCCCCCGGGCCCTGGGTTATGTTGCAAAGACGCACTGGCAGTTGGGAGGCAAGAACAGAATGAAATATATGTAAGATCTTATTAGTAAAGGACATCTGAGCTTCTAATTAAAATTTGCCTAATGACCCAACTTCTCCATCATTTTCGCTCTCAGAGACATTAATTTAATGTGACAGGTACTTAGGCGAGGGGAAAATTAATTTTTCCCTTAAAAAATTAAAGGGGAAAAAAGAGTGGCCTGCTCCCTTATTTATTGGTTTATCTTTAAAATGTTTATTTTTCAGCCTGCCTCCCACTCTTTCCCAATCAAACCGGATGCCGGAGACTAATTGGATGCAGGGAAAGGGGGTTGGAAGGAAAGTGTCGTGAGAGTGGGTACCCTGGTGGCACCCAGTTGCCGGAGGGGGGCTAGCTGAGATTCTGGGGCAGAGCTGTTAGGGTCCCCCCACCCGGGATCCCCAATTGCTCACTGAGAGCTGACTGTTGGGGCTGGGATTCTGGGAAAACTTGTCCTACAGGCGGTTTTATGGCAGAGCCACTGGTATCTGTGTCTTCACAGAGCACATGGCGGGCACCTCTCCTCCGACCCCAGGCTGCTGCCCTGCCTTCTGCCCGGGCATCTCTCCCCATCAGCAGGCTGCCGCCGCCAGGGGCACTGGTGAGCAAGATGCCCATGGAGGCAGCCGTGATCTCCTGCCTCCTGACCACCTGGGCCTCTCAGGAGGAGGCATCCTGGCAGGGAGACTGGGCACGAGCTGGATGGCATTAGAGTCTGCACAAACCCATCGGGGTTGGTCTGAAGAAGGTAGAAACATCCCCCTGCCCTCTGACTCGTTTATTTTTGCCCAACAGTCTCCCTCTTCAGACTCTGGAATGCTCTCTGCCTCTTCCCAGGGGCCCTACCCCATCCTCCTTCCCATTTCCATGCACCTCAGAAGCTCTGCACCCCGCTCCAGTCCCCATGCCCTTCTGCAGGTCTGGCTTCATCCTTCAGGGAGCAGGGAGGGGCTGGAGGAGGGGAGAGGTGAGGCAAGTGGCGGGAGGGGCCTCTTTTTTAAAGACTGGAAGTCCTGTTACTCACTTCTTCCCCCTCCTCCTCCTCCTCCTTCCTCTCCCTCGCCCCACCCACCTCTCTTTCTCCGGATACTCTCTTTCTCCGTTTCCCCCTCCAGCAATACGACTACTGCTGAGAATCTGGTAGGTTTGGCTTCCTGGGAAGGCTTTTCTAGCAATTAACGGAGGCCTCTGACCGGAGAGATGGTTACACACCTGGAGAACAATAACTCGCTCCGCTGGGTCCGTAGGGGAGGGGGGATGGGGCGGGGGGAGGGCAGTGGGCAGAACTTCTCTCCATCTCCGGGCCAAGGGGCCAAGGCCAAACGCAGGAAGGGCTGCCGGGAGGAGAGGGTTGTGGCTGCTGCTGGGGCTACCATCCTGGCCACTCCCCCAGAGCCCCAAGCCCGGCTCAGCCCCAGCCAGCCTCCCTCCCTCCCCCCGCACCCCCTCCCCCTCAGGCTCCAGCTTCACCCCCTCCCGTCTCTGTGATCTTGAGCATGAAGCGGCAGTCCTCTGAGCCTCGTTGGCCGGGCCTAATAAATGGTAATAAAGACACCCACTGCAGGCGTTCGAGCTGGTGGACGGAAACCTGCTTTGGACAGTGACAGAGGACCCCCCTCCCCCACGTCTGCCCCCCCTCCCCCTCTGTCCCCCTCTGCGCCGCCCCCCCCCCCCCCACCCGCTGGCTGGAGAGAGCTGCAATCCCACTAATGCAAGCAGGGGAGAAAAAGTGCTTTTAAAGATGCCTGTTCATCTTGCTTTGCATACATTTGCATATTGAGTTCAAGAGGCTCGCCCTAATTCTGAGGATGGAAAATAAAATAAATTAACGAATGCGAGATTAACAAATGTGGCTCCTGCAGCAATTGTCGCCCTGGCTGTTCTGGGCTTGACACCAGGAGACAAAGCATGGTCTCCAGGCAATCAACTTTTAATCATCGCTGGGCAGGAGCCCCAGCCAGAGGGACCCTGCCCTCCCACTCTGACCCACACATCCTGCTGGGGGATCTGGAGGCCGGGAGGTTGGAGAGTGGGGGGCCGGGCCAGACCCTGGGGCCCGCACGGAGGGACCCCCAGTTTGCTCCGTGGTGAACTTGCAGTGCAGGATGTGGCCGAGGACGACGTGCCGGGAACACACCAGCAGGTCTGAGTCCCAGCTCTGCCAAATCCAGCTCTGTGGCCTTGGGAAAATCGTTTGACCTCTCTGTTCTTTGGTGCCTCAGGGAGCCAACCAGGGATAATCGTAACACCTGCCCCATGGGTTAGGGTGAGACTCAGTGAGTCAGTGTGTGCTCAGGACTCACAGCTGTGCCCAGCCCAAGGCAGGTGCTTGGTAAGTGCTCACTGATGGGACTATTTTTGTTGTTGTTGTTAAATATATTTTTACTAGAGGCCTGATGCAGGAAATTCGTGCACTCAGGGGGGCCCTCAGCCCGGCCTGTGCCCTCTCACACTCCCAGAGGCCTTGGGGGACATCCAACTGCTGGGGAGGCGGGAGAGGCTCCCGTCACTGCCACTGCGCTCTCCAGCCGTGAGTGGGGCTCAGGGCTTCTGGCTGAGCAGCACTCCCTCTGTGGGAGTGCTCTGACCACCAGGGGCAGCTCCTGTGTTGAGCATCTTCTCCCTAGTGGTCAATGCATGTCATAGCGACTGGTTGTTCCACCATTCGTTTGATTTGCATATTAGCCTTTTATTATATAGGATTGATTTCAGAGAGGAAAGGAGAGGGGGAGAGAGAGAAAGAGAGAGAGAAACATCAATAATGAAAGAGAATCATTGATCGGCTGCCTCCTGCACACCCCACACTGGGGATTGAGCCCACAACTTGGGCATGTGCCAGACCTGGAATCGAATCGGTGACCTCTTGGATCCTGGGTTGATGCTCAACTGCTGAGCCACGCCTGGCTGGGCTATAGGACTATTCTAGCATCTCCACCACCATCACCCCTTCTCTGTGGTAGAAATGCATACAGGCCGGGGAAGCAAAGGCCTAGGTGTTTGTTCTCTTCCTGCCCCTCACCCACCGGGTGGCTTTGGGAACATCCCGGCCCTTTCCACCTATGTACTCCGAAGGGACTGGCCCAGGCTCCCTTCAGGCTGGGACACTCAGATCAGGTGGAGAAGACCCAGCGGGCACCCAGGCTGCCTGAAACAAACCTGTGGGCAGGTAGATTGGCTTATGCAAAGCACACGCCTCTCCCTGGCATTCCTGAGTTCCTGCCCCTGGGAAAGGCCCGGGGCCATCCCTGAGCAGCCCTGAACCTGACAAGAGCTCCATCTTTCTGCCTCACCCTTCCCATGGGGCCCCCTTCTAGCCCCCCAGATCCCCTCCCCCACCTGCCCCATCTGAGAACCCCTCACCAGCGCCAGAGAAGGCACCGAGCTGCAGCTCACACTCCACCAGGCTGTACCAGCATCCGCCTTCACCCACTTTACCACCGTCTCCCTCACGGCGGGGTGGGTGGTATCAGACCCCATTTTCTAGATGGGAAGGCTGAGGCCCACAATGAAGATCTTCTAAGAAGTCCCCTTACTTGACAGGTGGACCGGGAGCCAAGGGACCCTCTGTTCTGGGATCCCCCTCCCATGGGCTCCAGGATGGAAAAAGAAGTGGAGAGAACCAGGCCAGCCCTGCGTCCCACCTCGCACCTCGAGGCAGGAGTGTCCCTGCTCAGCGAGTGGGTGCTGCCCTCCGGTTGAGAACTCATGCTGCTGCCTGCCACGGAGCTTCTGAACCCCCTGGTGAGTGGTGTCAAACGGGGGTCGCCACTGAGGGCCACCACCATGACCATGAACCCCGCCTCCTCGACAGAGGACTTCTCCACCTGCCCTCCCGCCGGCACCCAGGCTGCTAAGCTGGCGGGGGGGTCAGAAGTCAGAGGCCAAGGGTCAGGTGCTCCTAGTTCCCAGCAAGAATTCTCCCCAAAACCAAAAGGGCAGGAGCCGGGCGCGGGGCGGGGGACAGGGTCAGGAGGGAAGGTGGCGAAGGTTTCACCCGCCAGCCCAGCCTCCGGGCTTCTGCTGGGACTCTCACAGGCCCCGAGGCGGCTGCAGCCCAGCTCCATGGCCACCGTCCCCATCAGGACCTCCCGCCTCAGCTGCGTCTCCTCCCTCCCCACCACCGCGGCCCTGCTCCGCCAGAGGCCCATTAGGTTGATTAAGAGGCCCATTCCCGAAGGCAGGAGCCATATTTCAGTCCCCAGAGGCCCCTTTGCCCTCCTCTCCCTCCCGGTCCTCTCTGGTGGCCTCCCTCCTCCTCTGCCAAGGCCCCCCCTGCCAGCCCTGGCCCCGTCACTGGCTCTCGGGTCCCCGGATCCTAGGGAACAGAGAGGTTGGCCAGACTGGGTCAGGGCTGCAGGACGGGGGACACATGGTTGGGGAGGAGGGATCTTTCTGCGTCGGTCAAGTAATTCCATCCTCTCAGCGCCTTCCAGGGGATTATCCCCCACTTTTCGAGAAGAGCAAGCAAACTCAGAGAGGTCAGGTGCAGGGCCTCAGCGGTGGGGTGGGAGAGATGTGAGACTTAGGGCTAAAAAGGAGAATGTGCCAGCAAGCCCAGGGGCAGGTCGGATAACAGGCAGGAGGACGGTGTGAGGATTTGATAAATCTTCACACCTTCCTCTGTGCCGTTACCCCCAGAGGATGGAGGAAACGAGGCAGGGCCCAGAGACAACAGCAGGAAGGCCCACCTGCCCCTGGGCTTGCCGGCACCTTCTCCTTTATGGCCCTAAGATCTCACATCCCAGGAAAATTCTGTTTCAGACAAACCGGACAACTGGGCACTCCAGTCAGCAAGTGATCTGCTCAGGGCCACCCCGCAGCCCCTCTGGGCCTCCTGCCTCCTCCCCCCGCACTGGCTTTCCTTTGTGAGGTGAGGAATAGACAGAGGCATCCAGGTCTTCGAAATACCAAGGACGATAAATAACAACAACAATAATATCCTTGTTTCTTCCATCCTAAGATGCCATTAATTTTATGTTCAAGTGAACAGCTTTTCCGGGGCAAAAGCGGAGTTACATTACATTGCATGTAGAATGCATCATGTTGGCCAAATTAAAATGTTGGGAGGGAGGATAACGGGCACGTTCCAATGAGGAAATACGGTAGTGGTAATCACCCTAATAGGAGGACAGCCAGCCCGCGGGGCCCTTCTCCATTGACAAAGCCCCACTCGGTAGGCAGGCGCACTGTTCTGTCCAGCCCAGCAAAGAGGACACAGGCTGGAAGGTCTGCTCACGGACTCACGGACCTCACTCCTCGAGGCTCCCGGGAGCAGACGTGTCAGCAGGCGGAGGAGGGCGGCGGCGGGAGGCTCCCGTACCCTTCTGGGCACTAACAGCCCCGGTGACCTCGTAATTTATAGAGCAGTTTTCATGACTCCCCTTCTCCCAAGGCTTGTTCAATAAATTGCCGTTTTATGAATTCCCGTGTGGAATTCAGAGCTCCACCTGGCTCCCACGGCCTTAGGGAGCGGACGGCGGGAGGCTGGGGGAAGGGGAGGGGGCGCCCCCAGGCCCCGCATGCCAGCGGCCGGACAGCTTGCCCACGGGAAGGTTTGAGGACACCCAGCCTGGGACCAAGTCCTGGCTCCCCCCAGGTCCGGGCAGTGGGGGCTGGGGCCTGGCCTCCACGCCTATAGATGTGGAGGGGACCAGATCTGCTCTGTGGGCGGTGTCCCAAGTGAGGGGCACGGTGGGAGGGCCTGGTGCGCTGGAGTTATACCAGGGGCTGTTTTCCCGCCTGGCTTGTAACCATCTCCAGGCTCCACTCAGGTAGGCAGTCTCTCCACCCTCCCCCCTCCTCCAGGGAGCCCCCAGGATTGCTCTTTCTCTGCTCTTAACACCCTCCTTACCAACATCAGAGAGAGCCGTACTTACTGATACGGAAAATCTCCAGCATGTATTATGAAGTTAAAAAGGCGAGATGTAAGCCAATTTGTAGAATAGGATTCCAATTTAATATGATACATTTTTACATGTATCAGAGATGTGGATATATCTGTATATACATATAAAATCAGAAGGTAGATTCCCCAAACGACTAACAATTTCTTACCTCTGCGTGATGGGACTTGCTGTGGAGGGGACGACTTTAATTTGGTTTTGTATGGTTTTATGCAGTGGCACTGGGGTTGACTTTAACCTTGGAGTCGGTATTTTTAACATATCTTTTCGAGTTAAAAAGGAAAAGATGACCCCCCCCCCCCCATACAAAACCTCCTTCTCCTCAGCATCTCAGCAGGGGCAGAGGTCAGGAGGCCATTCTGAAACCAGCAATTTGGAGGGAGACTTCTCCCGCTCCAGTGAACCAGGCCCTGGGCCCTGTTCCTTCCCGCCGATCCCCTCGAGTCTCTGTCACCAGAGGCCCAACCCCACCCTGCCCCTCATGTGCCAGGCGCTTCTGCATGTCAGAGGACCTGCCTCTGCACCCCTGAGTCTCTCCAAGGGAGGAGCCTGAGGACCAGTGGGAACTGGAGCTGCTTCCCTCACCATCTTGAAGATGCACCTGGACCCACTGTGGTCACCATAGCAACTCAGCATCACCAGGGGGCACTGCCCAGGAAACAGGTTGCCTGGAAACGGGGCTGAGGATGGGCAGGGTGTAACCGGAGGGAATCCCCCGCACCATCTTTCTGAGGAGGGGGCAAGGAGGGGGAAAGCCAGTGGGAGTGGGGGGCCCAGCAGGCCTCTCCTGAGGCCCTAGCCTCAGTTTCCCTAAAGGTACTGAGACAACGGCAGGTGGTCATCAGGGCCTTTCCAGGTGGCCTCGTTGCTGCCCTATCGGAGGAGGTTAAGAGTTTGGGCTCTAGAGCACACAGCCTCCAAGTGATTAATACGCCCCAAGTGTTTGTGTTTCTCTGTGCCTCAGTTTCCTCACCTGTATAAGCGAGGGTTAACAGGCGTACCCACCTCTCCTGGTTATTGTGAGGAATGAGTATAATTCTGCTTGTAGGCTATACACTCATAATATAAGTCACTTAATGATTAAAATGCCTGGCACATAGTAAACACGCAATAAACATGCTTATTATTCATCCCCCCTCATCCCAGCCGGTTCCAGTCAACCCCACCACCATTATGTGCTGGACATTTGCAAGACCCTCCCAGCGTTGGGCGGATGGAGAAACTGGGGTGCAGGGGGGGGCGTGGCCAAGCTCACCACCCCCCAAGGCAGTGACACACACACACACACACACACACACACACACACACACACACGGCGCTTCTCCCACCACAGCGCAGGGCCCTTGGAGGGGCCTGGCCCTTGGCCAGGACTGACCGGTGGGCGTGGGGGGATGGGGGCACAGCTGGATGAATGCTGCCTTGATCCAGGGGTCTTTCTGTCTCGGGTTTGTGTGTGGGGAGATGACGCAGCAAATGGAGGGACATAGTAGGTTTGTCACCAAAATAGAGAGCTTAGCCAGGCATCGTACATGTCATCCCGTGCACCCTGCGCTGATTGAGAGATGGGTGTGACCCTCAATGTGATGTCACTGTCACCGATGGGGGCGCGGAGGCCCAGGACGCACAGCCAGCGCATGGCGTAGCTGGATCCAGGTCCCAGGCTCTATGATCCCCCGTTGGACTCCCTCCCCTCCCCCATGCAGGTCAGAGTCTGGAGGATGAAGTACAACCCCCACCAAGCCAGATGCCTGCGGAGCACCTGGGAGCCAGAGGAGCCGGGCGGGGGCGGGGCGGGGGCGGGAGACGAGCTGTCAGCTCCCGTCCGCGTGGGCTTGACGCCGGCTCCAAGCTTCCGTGATGGAAGGCACCGGAGGGAACCGGGGCTTCCCGGATTGCAATCATTGCTGTCTGGATAGGGACTCGATGTCTGTTCTTCAGCAGGGGTGGTGCAGCCCCTCCTACACGGACCTCACTCAGTGCAAGGCCCTCCTCCCAGGCCGCCCTCCCAAGTCCCAGGACAGGTCTGCAGCCCCGGGCTCAGAGCGGACCTCTCGGCTGCCGTGGTGAGCTGCCTGGAGCGCTCTCTCCGGCCCCTGCGATTCCTCTGTGCCTATCACTGTCTGAGCACGTCCTCTCTCAGGCAAAGCCTGTGGCGGGAAGGGCTAATGCACTAGGTTAGGAGTCAGAGGACCCCTAGGGGCAGAGTGCCCAGCCCAAGCCTGCGGGGCCCGTGGGAGTCAGAAGACCCAGGTTCCAGTCCCAGCTCAGCCTCAGCTGCTGCCACCCTGTGTCCCACCCCAGGTCACAGGGGGAGCCAGGCAGGGACTCTGGAGGCGGCCTGTCCTTGTTTAATCTGAGCCATCCTGCAAACCCTGTGGCTCAGGCCCTGTCCTGTGTGCCATGCGCCCTTCAGTCACCTAAAACCACAAAGAAGGAGAAGAATCCCACCTGCTCCTCTCTGATCTGGGACCCAGGTCTCCAGCGGTTCCTGCTGAGGATGCCACGGTGCAGTCAAGAGCACCTCCCTCCTTCCCCATCAGAGTGCCCCCCCCCCCCCCCCCCCGGCCCACAGCGGCTCCCCAGCCACATGCAAGAGCTCGTTTCCCACCGGGATGCTCCTCCTCCTCCTCCTCCTCCTCCCTCCTCAGACCCCCCTGAGCCCTCCTTAGCTAGGCTCAGACCACACCTCCCCCCACACCCTGGAGGTCAGGCTGGCTTGGAGCCCCTCGGCTCCGCACCCACCCTCATGGAGATGTCCCATCTAGGTGCCCAGAGGTGAGGAGGGGGCACAGGGGACCCCCCCAGCCACACACCCTGTGGAAGCTCTGAAAGTCACCCAGCCATCAGCGCCTCTGATTCGATCCCAGCGGCCGCAGGCCTGCCAGGTGAGCAGGAAAACGGCCTCACTCCCTCCCACGGAGCCACCAATTGCTCCAATCAGAATGACAGCTGCTGCACGCGGCTCAGCCAGCCGCCTCCCTTCCCAGTCAGGACCAAGGGGACTTCTCCTCTGAGTCTGGGAAGAGCACTGCAGGGGGGTGGGTTGGAGGGGGTGGGGGCAGAGCCAGCGGAGCTGAAAGGAGGGCCAGGTGTTCTCCTGCGTCTCTTGCAAACCTTCTGAAGGAGGGGCCCAGGCTCCCACACAGCTCGCCTGCTGTCCTGTGTGGGTGTCTCAGATCCGTACCCACAGCCCCGGTGTCTAATGATGCTTTCTTCACACGTTCCGTGAGCTTGAGGAGTCACCCACTGCCCCTAATAGGAATAAAAAACCCCACTCTGAAGGACGGCTTGAAGGTGGGTGGGGAGATGGGCGGGGCACTAAGGCAGCCCTGGCCGCTCTAGGAGCCCAGGCTTGGAGGCTGCAGGCCTGCCCCTTGCTTCTTAGAAGGACCTGGGTGAGTGGGCCTCTGACCTCTACCCCACCCTCTTCTGTGGAGGCAGCGTTGGAAGGCATTCAGCAGAAAGCCTGGAATGAGTGTTGGTAGGCTGAGCGAATGGAGGATGCAGAATGGAGAAGGCAGAAGGCAGGGTTCTCCCCCCCCCCCCCCCGACCCCACCCCCGGCGCCTTTGGGAGCCAGGTCTCCAAAGACTGAGGCTCCGGGGATAAAGACGAGTCTCCCAGCTTCAAAGAAAGGGGGCTTAAAAAGGCTCAGGCACAACACACAGACATCAAAAGCCTCCCTCCCACCACCAACCAGATGTGCTAAGTGCAGGTGAAGCTGAAATGTGCAGATTCCATGTTCCCTAAGATGCACCTGTCCGCCCGGAAGAGAAAAATTAGAGAGTAGAGGCCACCCATGCCCTCCCCCAGGCACCCTCACCCCGTATCTCCCCCCACTCCCACCCCCCATCAACATGCCCCACCGAACACTCTGGATGCCTGGATGCCTGAGCTGGCATATCGGTGCTCCCTCCGCCTGGCAACAGTGCCTGGAGGTCAGCAACAAAACCGGGGAGTAGCTACTGAGTGCCTACCCTGGGCCAGGCATATGCAGCAGGGGGGTGGGGGGAGGGAGTGAAACAGCCAATAAGATGCAGTCCTCACCTGGGGGAGCCCTGTCCCACACTCAGAGCTGTCTGCGGCCGGATGCCGCTGTGTTGAGTGAACCTGTAAGTCCCATGGAAGCACGGAGGAGGGAGGGAGTCATTCTGCCGGGCGTAGGGGTGGGGTGGGGGGGCTTCCCAGAAGGAAGAGGAGACGTTTGGCTCAGGCTCTGGAAAACAAGCGGGAATTTGCTAGAATGGGGTGGGGGGTGTGGGAGAGTGAGTATCCGGCAGGGAGAGAAGTAGAGGCTCTGGGAGGGCCCTGGCTGAGGGTCTCCGGGATCAGGACAGGGGCCACCTGGTTGTCCAGCAGGGGTTCTCCTGCATCACCGGGAGGGCGGGTGAGAACCCAAATGGCCAGCGGCCCACCCCCGCCCCCAGAGTTTCCCATTCAGGGGGTCTAGGGTGGGACAAGGTGATGCAGGTGATACTGCCTGGTCCAAGGACCATGTCCTCAAGAACCGCAGTTGTAAAGGACTGTGGCAGATTGGATGGTTATTCCCAATTCTCCCATTCCTCCTGGTAAGAGAAAGCCGTATCTGCTCCTTTTGCCACGTGACTTGCCTCCTCCTGTTTAAGGAAGTGCCGTGGACTTCCCTGAGCCCTTGGGCTGGGCCACGGTTCCTGTTTTGGTCAATAAAGAGTGAACGGACCTGACATGAGCAGGGACGTTCGATTCGCTTAATGTGTGGCTCAGCGGGGTGTCCTGTGCCTCTGCCATCTGTCCGGAGAACATGCCTGTCCCAGAGCAGGAGTCACCCGTCACACACCAGCACCCAGCCCACAGCTCCAAACAGAGCTGGCCCCGCCCGCCGGAAGACACCCTGCGAGAGAGGCGTTTATGGTTTAAGCCGTGGGAACCTGGGGAGTGTTTGTTACGCAGCAGCATCGCCGCAGAAACCTGGCTTTGACTACGAGGGTGTTGAAGGGCGTGCTAAGAGATGGAGAAGGGGTACAGGTGGGAGGGAAAAGGCTGAGTAGCTCTCTCCGGGCCAGGCTGGAGGCGGGGAAGCCAGGGGGGAGAGGCAGGGTGAAGGTCCCGGGGCTCAGAGGAGCGGGAGCAGGGCGCGGACCGGAGAGGTCCAGGCTCGCGCTGCTCACCGGGGGGACATGTTCTGAGAGGGTCATCGTCACGCTGTGGTCCTGGTGCGAACACCACGGGGTGCCCTCGCACCCACCCAGAGGGCCTACCCCAGGACACTGCGAGGCGCTCTGCTGCAGCCGCTGCCCCCAAAGCAGCACGAGATCAAACCAAACCCGAGGGGAAATTATGCCGTCCGAGGCCCGGCAAGCACGAGACACACGAGGCTGCCGCCGGCATAACACGACTTCTACAGCGAACTGTTTTTGTGTGAATAAGACGAGCACACTCCAAAATAATGATACCAAGGACAGTCCAGTACAGTGGTCGGCAAACTGTGACTTGCGAGTCACATGCGGCTCGAGAGCTGCTGTTTGCCGCTCTGTGGACTAATGAATTTGCCAACCACTGCCTTAGGGAAAAACACTTTAAAAAAAACCCAACATTTTAATACTGCACTAATGTCTTTAATCGGAAGTCAACACTTCTGGGTAAGGGGAATGCCTTATGCAGTGGTTGGCAAACTCATTAGTCCACAGAGCAGCGAACCGCGGCTCGTGAATCATATGTGGCTCTCGAGCCGCAGTCCACTGGTCCGATAAGTCCATACACCAGTAACACAGTCACTTAGGATCCAGAGCCATTCGCCGCAGCTGGGGGTCCGGGCCGTGCTTTTGTGTGACGGGTAAGTGTTTTACCCCAGCGTCATGCACACATGGAGTCACGTGTTGTGCTGTGACGTCATGACAGTGATGGCCCCTCTGGGCAACAGGAAGTTCCAGCTCCGTCAATGTCGCCTCAGGGACCACCATCATGTGGCACAGATATGTGACGGTGACGGCACAGATGTGTGAGGGCCACGGGACCTGCTGACCAGCTGGCTGGGGCGGGCCGGAGTCAGAAGTTCACCGTCAGGGCCAGCTCTGCGCACTGGAGGCCAGAGCCGGGCCCAGGGACACCCCAGATGGCCCATCACCCCCCCCCCAACCACCCTAAGCGGGGTTCGCACCTGGGCAAGCCCGGGAAGGGGGGTCAGAGCAGCATCTGAGAGCTGCGGGGGGGCTCGCCTGGCTGAGCTGCTGAGGCCGCTGCGATTTATGTTCCTTCTCTCCGATCCATTTGGTTCCAAGTCAGCTGTGGACGCGCTCCGCCCGCAGCCGCTGATCTTTTAATTTAATTGTGGGGCGCTGGGGTGTTCACTCCCCCTGAGCAAATACATCAACATTGTCACGTTGTAAATAAACAGCCTCCGGCCCGCTCCGCACCCTCCCCCACGGGCTGGCACAGCTGCAGCAGCTGGAAGGGAGGGAGTCCCTGAGGGGGTGGGGGCGGGATCCCCGAGGAAAGGGGAGCTCCCCTGGAGGGAAGTGAGAGACAGACAGGCCAGAGACCTGCCTTCCAGCCAAAGCACCTCTGGGACAGACCCTCCCCCAAGCCCCATGGCCGTGGGGCATGCTCTCTGAGCCTCAGTCTGCTTACCCGCAGTATGGGTTTCAGGCTGAGGCTAAATACATTAGCTACAGACGTCCCGCTTTTGGCGGGACAGTCCTGATCTTTAACAATTTGTCCCGCGTCCTGCAGCGCTTTAAAAAAGTCCCGATTTTTGGAAATTGGGACTTTTTTAAAGCGCCGCGGGACACATTGTTAAAAATCGGGGCTGTCCCGCCAAAAGCGGGACGTCCGATCACCTTAAGACTTTTTAAAGTGGGGGCCAGATCACGGTCCCTCAGAGAGCTGGAGGGCTGGACTATATGAACTACTAATCCCTACTGTAACACCTTGGCTGCGCTCACTGCCCAAAAAACCTGGCGGGCAGGATCAGACTCCCCTGGGGGCTGCATGTGGCCCGCGGGCCGTAGTTTGAAGACCCCTGAGCTACAAGGTCCCATCCACTCGGAAGGGGCTGACCGTATAACCGTGCTTTCCCACGCAGTCGCCGGGCAGCCGTCCGAGCTCAGACCTCGGCTGATCCTGGCTCCGTCGCTCACCCACTGTGACCTGGGGCAGGCGATGTCACCTGACCGTGCCGAGGCTGCCTTCTCCGGGGGAGGGAAGGCCCCCGACTCTGCAAAGTGGTGAGAAATCCACGCGGCCCACGTAACGCATTTGGAGCGGAGCTGGCGCGTGTGGAGGCGCTGATACGCGTTGGCTCTTGGTGTTATATCAGGGAGGAAATTGATTAGAGAGACACCGGCTCCCTCCGGCTCCCTGGGCCTCCGGGTCCCCGGCTGTGTGTGGTGAAGGGTAACACGCAGACAAGATGTGAGGCCCAGCAGGAGCTATGTTTTGGTTGAGTTTTCTCACTGCTGAAAACAAGACCTCACTGTGGAATATGCACACACACACACACACACACACACACACACACAAACACACGCACGCATGCACACACGCACACACTCAGTGAGGTAAGTGAAGTCACATGGCAGGTGCCCCCCACTGAGAGGGGGTAACTAAGGAAAGGGAGACCCCACCAGCACATTCCCACGGGGCAAGAAACGGTGGAAGTCCCTCCTTCTAGGGCTGAGGCGCCAACAGGCAGAAAGGAACAGAAATTCACTCCCTCCAGAAACATTCCGAATTCACCCCCCTCCTGCTCTAAGATTTGAAAACTGAGAAGGTCCCCCTCCCTTGCAGTGTCCCCCTCCAGGGGGTCTGATGGGGAAACCTGGCTCTGGAATCACGTGCCATCCCTTCGGACCCCGTCTTGTCACTTTCCAGTCTGTGACCTGGAGGAGCCGTTCAATGGCCCTGGGCTGCGTGGACAGGGTGCAGGGGAATGGTAGGTGGGAAACGGGCAGACAGGGAGACGGGCAGAGGAAGCAGCACGTGCAAAGGCCCTGGGGCTGCGGAGACTTCGCGTGATTGGCAGCAGGGGCGATGGAAATGTGCCCTTTTTTTGGGGTTGTCCAACCCCTCTCCTATGAGCCTCCCTTCCTATGTCTGAGGAGCCCCCTACTTTTTAGGCAAGACCAGCTTCCCACCACGGTCACTAAAAACTGTCAGATAATCACATTCCCAGTCTCCCTTGCAGCTGGGATGCCCCGACCGGGAATCAGACTGTGACCTCCTGGTTCATAGGCCGACGCTCAACCACTGAGCCACGACGGCAGGGCCTGCTGCGTCGTTTCGAGCCCGCCTTGACCCGGAGGTGGATCTTTATGCAGAGCTCCTCCCGCCCAGAAAGAAATCCGCTTTCTCCTCCCCCGAATGCATCATCACATCGCTGTTATCTGACGCCCCGCACTTGCCGCAGGCCCTCCTCTCAGGCCCGGGCGCCTGTTCTCTGACTCAGAATTCCCCTCGATGGGACAGAACGCCACTCGGCTTCCCAGAACCGCGCTCTTGGCTTCCTAAATGTATTTACCAGATTCCAGTACTGCTCTGCAGAGACCGCTGTCATGCTGCTCAGCCCGGGCTGCTTCCACAGAAACCCACCCGGCTACCCAGAATCCCGCCTTTCTCCTCGGAGCCTCGCTGGGCTGTGCCGAGCCCTCGGCCATGGTGTAGAACCCTGACCTCACAGAATCCCGCGTCGGTACCGAGAAGCCTGCTGTGCCTGCACCGCCCTGCCCGTCAGGGGGAAAGGGGCATCGAGAGCATCGAGACTCAGCTGATGCCCCATTCCCCCTGACGGGACCCTGCTGCCCGCTGACCACCCCCTGCCAATCTCTTCGGTCTGTTAAACCCACTGTGGCTGCCCAGAGCCCTCCCGGGAGGACCAGAACCGGTTTCTGTATAGATTGTCCAGAACTGGTAGGTGGACAGCCGGTGGGCTGCAGGAAACACCTCCCTCTTGGGGAGGAGCCCATCCTGACGCACGTTCTGCAGTGAAGTTCAGGGTCACCCCGGTGGTCTCTCTCTAATGACAGACGTTGCCCCTGTGCGAGCCTTCGTGAGGTGACTGACAGGAAGAGCGGCTGGGGATCCCCCCGATGTCGCCCTTGCTTTAGGGGAGGTGGGAGGACGTGTGCCCCCCCAAATCAGGGTTGAGGTCCCTTTGGTTCTTCCTCCCCCGCCGTGGACTGGAGCTTGAACTCTGCAGAGCAAGGGACAGGCACAGGCTTGGTCAGGGCCTGGGGAGGGGAGGAAGGTGAGAAGCACCCACCTTGCTTCTCCTTGTGCCGGCCCTGGCCGGCCGGGCACAAATCTGCTTGGACAGAAATAATCAGCCGAATTAATTTAGCTTTAAATAGCAGCAACGAGAATGTTTCCACAAAATTTTCTCCGAGGACAGCTAAGCAGAATTAATGATGGCACAATATCAGGGAGAAATGTTATTTATTAAGGCCTAATCATGCCGGGGACGGGGAAGCCATCATCACCTAATAAAGCAGAAATCAGCCGGCCAGGCCGAGTGCAGCCCTGCTCAGCCCCGGAGCCCAGGAGGAGGCGGGGAGCAGGGGAGACCGGGGAGAAGCTCCCTCAGAGAGGGAGCTCCTGTGGGGTCTTACTGGTCCAGGGGCTGAGCCCGCTCCCAGGCCCGGCCACGCTCCTCATGGCCCTGTCCCCACCGGCCCGTTGGTTCCTTTGCTCAGCACCTCTGAAGGGGAACGGCCCTGACAGCTGTCAGGACACTGTCAAGGAAGGGAGGGCTCCAAAAGAGGATCTGGCCCCGCCGGCTGGCTCAGTGGTTCAGCTTTGATCTATGCATGAACCAGGAAGTTACGGTTTGATTCCCGGTTGGGGACACAAGCCCAGGTTGCAGGCTTGATCCCCAGTGGGGGGCGTGCAGGAGGCAGCTTATCAATAATTCTGTCTCATCATTGATGTTTCTATTTCTCTCTGCCTTTTCCTTCCTCTCTGAAATCAATAAAAATATATATGTAATCCCAGCAAGCAGTACGGTGGCTATGACATGCACTGCGGCAGCCAACCAGCCTGCTCTGGGCCCCAAACGGCCACCCTACCCAGCCGGCCAGGCCCTCAATCAGCCCCCCAATACTCCAATCAGGGGCAGGGCCAGCTGGCCAACTGCCTACGGCCCCTCCTGCCCACTGGCCGGGCCTGATGGACCCCCATCGGGGCAGGCCGGCCGGACCCCACCCAGTCCACGCAGACCAAGTGCTGGAGGCAGACCCCTGCCCCGGCTGTCTGGCGAAGCAAGCACGCGACCTAGACCCAGACAATCAAAGCAGTCCACACTCCGGCCAGAGTGATTGTCTGGGGATGGACATTTGGCCTCATCTGGGCCCATAGAGTCAGGTCCTGGGCTTTTATAGAACCCGCTGTGGGCTGTGCTGGGTGACTTGGCTGTTAGAGGTAAGCTGGGCGAGTGGGTGGGCGCCGGGCCGCCTGGGGACAGTGCCTGCATAAGAAGAAGCCTGAGCGGTGGAGAGGGAGTGGTGCTGGTGTGTCATCTTAGCTTCCATGTGTCATAACCAAGCACCACACGCCAGCAGCATTTACCAGTAAGCTTTTATTCACATGGATGTGCAGGCTGGCTGGGCCTGGCTGATCTGGGCGGGCTCAGCTGGTGGGAGTGGCTTGAGGGGGGGAAGGAGCCCCACAGCACAGGGCTCCCGCCTCCTTGGGCAGGCAGGCCAGCTAGTTCTCGTACGAATGGCAAAGGGACAGGAGAGCGAGCAGAAACATGAAGGGCTGGACTCAGGACAGTCACGCGGTCACTGCTGCCCCATTCCACGGGCCAAAGCGAGTCACACGGCCCAGCCCAGAGCCAAAGAACTGAAACCTTCATTCAGAACCGCCCAGTCCTGTTACCACAGTCATGGCTATGGAGAGGGCGTGAGATTCCGGGCCAGGGATGCCACCCACTGCAGGCAGGTAACGGGAGCCCCTGGAGCCAGCCGAGCCTGAGGCAGACCCTCTGCCTGAGTCCAGTTGACCTTCCTCCCCCAGTTCTGCCCTGCGCATGCCTTGAAGGACCCCCTGTTTTGTGTGTGTGTGTGTGTGTGTGTGTGTGTGTGTGTGTGTGTTTTAAAATATATTTTTATTGACTTTTCTTTTTTACTGGGGATGTGCCTGCAACCAAGGTACATGCCCTTGACCGGAATCGAACCTGGAACCTTCAGTCCGCAGGCCGACGCTCTCTCCACTGACCCAAACCGGTTTCGGCAGGGATTCCCCTGTTCTAACAGCAGAAGAAACCCTCTTCTAAGAGAACCAGAAGGAGCCCCAATACACGCTGAGCCCCCCTGTGCTGTGCTGGAGGCTGCCCACCCTTTCTGGCCCTGGGACCATCCCCCCTCTGCAAACAAGGATGGGGCTCCGCAGGGCGAGAGACCTGCCCGTACCCTCGGGATGAGGGGTCAGGTGGATAGTGCCTGGAGGGTCTGCCTGAGGAGGAAGCACAGGTTCTCCCCACTTTGGAGTGGCGACCCTTCACCCAAGGAGTGGGTGCACAGCGCCCGTGCTCCTGCTCCCTCCGCCAGCCAGACCCATAGAAACAGCCGCGCGCTTCCAGGGCCGGGCCTGAGTGCTCCGCGCGGCTGCATTCTTCGAGTGCGTGATTAGCCCCGATTATCTCTGCGGAGCCCGGGGTGTAAGCGTTAAATTGGTATCAACTCCGTTTTACGGATGAGGAGACCGAGCCTCGTAACGATTGGAGAACTTGCCCGGTGAGTCAGCGGTGGGGCCAGGATCCCAACCTCTGCTGTCTGCAGCAGCGCCAGGCCGCACAGCATCTGGTTAGGCTAAAGGGGGATCCTTAAAAGCCCCCTCAAAACCCTGCGGGGGGAGGCGGGGTCAGAGGCATCAAACCTGGACCACCCTGCCTCTCCCTCAGCTCACCCCTCCGTGCTGGGGAGCCCCCTGGCCACCAGCCTCCTGCTGGGGAGCCCCCCTCTCTCTGGCTGCAGACATGATAAATGGCTCCAATTATCCCCTCCGAGCTCCGGTGTAATGTACTGTTTTATTAATGGCAGCTAGCAAGGGACTGCAAAGAGCCCACTGCGTGCGGGGGGCTGGCTCAGTGCTGAAGCTCGCGGGCTCGCTGGGCGCAGGCCTGAGAGGGTGACGGGGAGACGCACCGCCCCAGCTCCAGTTCCCCGTCAGGCGCCCCTCCCCGCTCAGGCCCGAGGCTGAACGAACACGGCTTTGCCTGGCACGTTCCACCCATCGCTATGCTTTGTTGCCTCCTTGACTGACAAATTAGAGGTTTGAACCAAAGGCGGAGGAGGGGAGGAAGGGGATGGCAGCTGCCCACCTTGCAATTAGGAGGGGGATGAGGGAAAGGGGGAGTCTGGGGAGTCCAGCCAGCCAACAGACACCCCTTCATGTGGCCCAGCTCTGGCTGAGCGCTGGAGAGCGGGTACAGCCCTCTGTTAACGGCAGGTGGGTTTGCCGCTCAGAGTCTGCCCTCTAGTCATCCCACTGCTCCCAGGCTGAAAGGTCCCCCCAGCTGGCACACCTGTCACCTCCGACCACCTTCGACGCAGGCTGGGCATGGCTCACTGGTCCCATTGGACGGACGGAGAGCTGGGGTCCGGAGAGAGGCAGGGCTTTATCCAGGTCACAGTGGGGGAGTCTGCATGCACACCCAAGGTTCTGATGGCTCTGGAATCCTCCCTACACGAAGCTACGCTAACTGGCGTGACTGGCCTGCAGTGGAGAGGGAGTGGGCATCCTCTTCCCACAGCCTGGCAATTTCGATGGTGTGTGTGTGTGTGTGTGTGTGTGTGTGTGTGTGTATGCTCGCGCAGGTAATGGATGCTCACCCAATACTGTGGAATCCGCCTCTTCCCAATGTGAAGGTCAACAATACGTGCTGTGGAGAGAATGGGAGGCCAGACACCACTCCCAAAGCATTTGCAGTAGTTACCAGACCATCCTGAAACCCTGAGGAGATTCGCTAAGGGAGGCACTGTGGGAAGAGCATCCTTGAGAAGGGGTGGAGGCCAGCAGGACTGCAGTGGGGAGAGAAGTAAGAGGTTGTTACCACCCACAGTCCAGAGCAGGGGATGTGGGATTTGTGTGTGGCCTGAATTAAGGAAGAGGGCAGTGGAGATTCAAAACCTATTAAGGAACTAACCATTGACTTACAGAGGCCGGGTATGTAAGGAAGCCCCCTTTACTTCTTACACAGGTAATTGGCGGGTGTCCTGTGGGGTTTAGGAATATTTTTAATATAAAATTGTGTAAATTCAGATAAAGCTGCTTTCCCAGGGCCCCAGGCCGGACAGGATGGGACAGTGGTCATGGGAAGTGATGACCAAGAAGAAAACTGTTTCCTTATGATGATAAAAACCTCCAAGACCAGGCTCGGGTACGGGACCTCCTGATGGAGGGGGCGAAGTGGGGGCCTGGACCTGTGATATCACACCACACCCCTCTGCAAACCTATTTCCTCCTACCCTCGAACCTCCGGCAGCTGGCCTGCCAGGGTCCTGCTACCCTTTTAACTCCCCCCCCCCCTTTTAAAAACAGTATTTGTTAACAAGGAATAAAATTGGCTTTTGTTTAATTACAGGTCTTATGAATTTCTTTAAAGTATATTTTTATTGATTTCAGAGATGAAGGGAGAGAGCGATAGAAATGTCCATGATGAGAGAGAATCATTGATCAGCTGCCTCCTGCACGCCCTATGCTGGGGATCCCCGTCCCACCCAGTGCAGTGGGTCTGGGTCTCACGTGATATGTCACACTGGGCCTCTAGTGTTATATACATGGAATCATACAGTCTGTGATCTGTGAGACTGGCTTTTTTTCACTCAGCATAATGCCTTTGAGACTCAGCTGGTGTTGTGTGTGTCAATAGTTCATTCCCTTTGATTGCTGAGAAGTGTCTCATTGTATGGATGTACCACAGCCATTCATTCACTGAAGATGGTTGGATTGTTTCCAGTCTGGGGTGATTTTGAATAAAGTTGCTATAAACGTTTGCCTGCAGGTTTTTGTATGTACATCAGCCTTCCTTCCTCTGGGGTATATGCCTATAAGTAGGCTTGCTAGGTCGTAGGATGTGTAAGTTTAGTAAGAAACCAACACAATGTTTCCTAGAATGATTGGACCATTTGCATTCCCACAAGCAAAACGTGAGTTTCATTTTCCTCCCATCTTCATCAACCCTGGTTTTGTGTTTTTTGTTCTTCTGCTTTTATTTTTTTATTTTAGCCATTCTTATAGGTGTGTAATGGCATCTCATTGGGGCTTTCATTTGCATTTTTCTAGTACCTATGTCACTGAACATCTTCTCATGTGCTTGCTTGCCACTAATGCATTCTCTTTGATGCAATGTCTTTTGCCCATTTTTATTGGGTTGTTTTATTATTATTGAGTTTTGAGAGGACTTTATAAATTGTGCATACAAGTCCTTAATCAGATATGTGACTTGCAAATATTTTCTCCTCAACTATATTTTGTCTTAGCAGTGTCTTTCATTTAGTAAGGGTTTTTCACTTTAATGAACTCTGATTATCAAATTTTAATTTTTTTGGATAATGCTTCTGGTGTCATATCTAAAAATTATTGGCCTAGCTCCAAATCACTAAGTTTTTTCCCTATGCTTTCTTCTAAAGCTTTTATGCTTTCATGTTTTACACTTAGATCTATGATCCGTTTTGATTGAATTTTTGTATCAAGTACTAGGGGGAGGATAAGGCTCACTTTTGTGAATATGGATGACCAATTGTTCCAATACCATTTATTGGAGAGAAAAAAAAAGAAAAAAAAAAAATATATATATATATATTCGTTCTCCATTGAATTGCCTTTGCACCTTTGTCAAAATCAAATAATCTTATTTCTATGGGTCTGTTTCTGAAGTTCTATGCTGTTCCTTTGATCTGTGGGGGTTTTCTTTGCATATGAGTCTTTTGCCATTACTGCCCTGCCTTCATTAATGTAGTATATTGTGTGCTGTAGTGCAGTAAGTCTTAAAATTAGGTACTGCGAGTCCTCCAACTATATTCTTCTTTTCAAAATTGTTTAGACTAATCTAGTTCCCGTGCTTTTACATATACATTTTAGAATCAGGTCGTCTATATCTGCAAAAAGTTCCTGCTGGATTTTCATTGGCATTGCCTTAAATCTATAGACCTGTTTAGAGAAAATGGATTTTCTTTATTGTGATGAATCTCCCAATTAATCCACAGTGTATGTCTCTCCATTCACTTAGGCCTTCTTTGGTAGCTTTCACCGGCATGCCATTGTTTTTAGCATATAGAACCTCTATGTGTTTGATTAAAGGTATACATATTGCATGATTTCTTTTAACTTATTGAGCTTCCGATCAAAATGGCGGTGTAGGTAAACGCAGTACTCGCCACTTTCCACCACCACATCAAAAATTACAACCGAAATACAGAACCTCCATCATTCAGAACCCCCTGGCATCTGGCTGAATGGAGGTCCTACAACTAGGGAATCAAAGAAGAAGCACATTGAGACGGGTGGTGGGGGTGGAGACACAGGGCGGAATCCCAGAACCAGCTGGCCCCACACGCAGGTGAGGTGGTTTGAAATCAGGAGGGACATCTTGGCTGTGGAAGTTTCTCTGGGGAGCGAGGGGCCCTGCCCCACACCAGGCCCCCAGCCCAGGGTTCCTGTGCTGGGGAAAGAAGTCCCACAGCTTCTGGCTGTAAAAACCAGAGAGGTTTATGGCTGAGTGACACGGAGGCAACTGGAGTCCCTGGTGTTCCTCTTAAAAGGCCGGCGCATGGACTTCCTGGGACTCGCTCCCTCTGAGCGCCAGTGCTGGGGCAGCAGCTTGAAAGCCACGTAGGACCATCAGGGAGGAACTAACTTGTCTGGAATCAGGGCAGGAGCTGGAGGAGCAGCTTTCCCCGACAGAAGTGCTGGCAGAGGCCAGTGTCACTTTGCTGAGCCCTCCCTGCCACAGAGCTGACAGGCTGCACCATATCTGAAGCTCCATCAAGCCAGCTCACACGTTCCGCCCCACCCTGGTGATTCCGAGACCCCATCCCTCCCTACTTGCAGGCTCATCCAAGCCATTTCCATCATCTTTTCCTTACAACTGGCCTCTCCTCCCTCATGCTTTGGAATTTCCTAAAATCTCTCAAACAAGCGGCTGCTGGCCTCGCATGCCCTGTACCTCTCAATAAGTGGCCCCAGGCCTGGCACTAGCAGCAGCCCACCCTGGTTCACAGCTTGGCCTCTCCTGGGCACCTCCAAGCTCAACACAAGTGGCAGCCATCTGCAGATTGCTTTGTAGCTCACACTGGATGGCCCAAGCAGGGCAGAAGCTGACTTTGCATCTCCTGGGAGACTCCAGAGCCCGGTGCACAAGTGATCAACTTCAGCCACCTGGAGTACAACCCTACCACCCCCACGAGGGACACATTTAAGGGCAGACGCGGTGAGCACCAGAGCCCCACTGAAGCAAGTCCTCCTCCAGAGGGTCTGCTCCTGCACAGCAGCTCTGAGCTGTAGTCGCAAAGGATAATAATTTTTTAATTTGGCTTCCAATGGTTTGTTGCTGGTATAGAGCAATATGGTTAATTTTTCTGTGTTGATTGTATGTCCTGTGGCCTTGCTAAACCGCCAGTTAATTGTAGGAGTTTTTATTTTTGTAGAGTTCTTAGGATTTCCTCCATACAAACATCTGGTCTGTGAATAAGAACCGTTCTATTTATTATGTTCCAATCTGTATGGCTTTACTTATTTTTTTTCTTTTCTTTTCTGATTGCATTGGCTGGAAGACAGTTGAGAAAGGCTCTGGGAGGGGAATAATGGTTAATGATCTCTAATGCTCTTACTGTGTCTATGAAGTGCTTCCCACCCAACAGGAAGCACTGCATAGACATCACCTCATATTGCCCTCTGAGGTAACATTTCTGAGGAAAACAGTCTTGTCCTGATGAGGAGACTGAGGCTCAGAGATGTTAACTAACTTTTCAGAGGTCACACAGTAAATGAGTGGCAGAGCCAGAATCACCCCAGGCACCGCGGGGCCAAAGATGGTGCTCCTGGTTCCGATCTGACCCAGTAGAACCTTTATGGGCTGTGTCCACCCAAGAGCCCGGACCTTGACCCCAGAGATGAGAAGGGTACCTCAGGTCACCCCATCAGACCAGGACCATGAGGGCTTTAGCTACACGTTTTCTGCTTGCTTTAAAGGAAGGAAGAACCACTATGGAATCCTGAGAAAGATGCCTCCGGCTGTATGGCACCTTCGGTCACGTGGTCCCTCATCAAAAACTCTGGAGCAAAGATCACTGGGAGCTCATGACCTTGCCCTCCAGATCAGCAATGTGGACAACATCCTAGGTCGCTGATGGGTGTGGCCCACCAGGAGCTTAGGCAGTGACCTCACAATCAGAGGTAGGGTCCCCAAACCCCAACATTTCCACCACCCCAGGTCTCCAGGCCCCTCAGCACCCACCCCCACTCTTCTCCCTCCCCCGAGTCCTCTCAGCCTCACTCTCCCTCTCTCCAGCCCAGGCCCTGGCCTCCTGTGAGATCTTGTGTATTCGAGTTTGGCACCCCCTCCCTTGTTCATTCGCCTTTCCCCTTCCCCCTTTTCAGCACTTCCTCCTCCTTTACGCCCCCTCTGCTCTCCCTAGTCCCTTTCTCTTGTCCATTCCAGATAGATTCATTTGTTCATTTGTTCATTCATTCCTTTGTTCATTTTACAGTCACCAAGAGCCAAGTGCTTGCACTGGGCTAAACACAAAAGATACCAAACTGATAAGGACACTGCCTGCCCTGGGTGAGCTCACAGTTCTAACCGGAGGAACACATGAGCATGCAACGGGACGGGTCCCTAAATCACCCGACCCTGTGCTGGTTTGAAGAAGCATCTCCCTCCCAACTTCCCTGATCTCAAGCTAAGTGTTCCCTGTGTGAGCAGCTCCTGAGCCTCGCCTAAGGGCCAGGCCCCCCGAACCCTGCTGGTGCCCTGGTGCATAACTAGAGAAAGGCACCCCTGCCCTTCTGGTCTCTGTGCAGGGCTCGGGGGCAGCCCTGCCTGGGTTCACACGGCAGCCAGTCCATTGCTCTGCTTCTCTGGACCCGCCCAGGCCTTGGGCAGAATCAGGAAGGTCTTTGCAAACTGAGCCAGACTGGTCTGGCCCGTGAGGGAGGCTCGCCCCGAGTCCCGCGGGAGCTGCCTGACATCTCCATCTCGCTGGCCAGCCAGGCCCCCGCGTGCTTCTCTGGCTGAGCTCCTTCTCCTCCTCCCCGTTCTCCGAGGCGAGGAAGCAGGCGCATCTCTCGCCCGTCATCTTTCTGCACAGTTGGAATCGACAGGTCCTCGGGCAGAGGGACCGGCCCGTCGTCTGACAGCAAACGAGTTCTAGATAAATGGGTATTGGTTTTGCTCTGTTTGTTTTTCATTTGTAGCCATCCTTTGATTTTTTTTCCCTGCAAAATTGGTTAAGCAATGATAGCACGGTCTGCTTCTGCAGCTGCATTGATTGGGCAGCTCCTGGAGGCCGGGTCATTTGCTGGGTGATCTGTTGTCTTCAGTTTTACCCCCCAAACCCCAACCCCACTGCCTCTTCCAGGTGTGTGGGGGAAGTCGGGAAGGTGGGAGCTAATGCATACAGAGCATTATTCATGCCAGGCACTGTGTGGGTGCTTTATGCCAACTGCCTCATTCTGTCTTCAAAAAACAGAACAAGCCCATGTGGTAGGCATCATTTTTCCTATTTTACAGATGAAAAAAAACGGGGGCTCAGAGAGGTTCAGAAACCTGTCCAGGATTGCACAGCCAGAAGTCAGCAGAGCCAGGTGGGAGACCCACTACCTCCCTTGCCAGGCGTGTGTGCTTTATCCCGGGCCAGGTGGTCCTCCTTGGGCCTCCGGCTGCCCCTCCGTGGCATGGAGAGAGCCCGAGGGCACGCCGAGGCCAGGGGTACCGGTGTGAGATATTCCTGCGAGGGGCAAGCTCTGAGCTCACAAAGGTCAGAGGGGAAGGGTGCCGGCGAGGGGAGAGGGAACACAGTGAGGTCGGAGCAAGGCGCTGTGGAGGGGCCAGTGGGCACGTGGAGTGGGGGCTCCCTGTGTGCCTGTTGGGCAGGGAGGCCCCAGGGCCAGCCACGCCGGGTCTTTGCAGCAGGGACGGGGGGTGTGATCTGTTTCCTCCTTGAAGGGTGGTCCTGGGGCTGGGACCTGGCTGGCCTGCAGCCCCGGGCGTGGATGGCACAGGCGGGTCCTGTGGCCCGCAGAGCCCTCTGGAGACTGGCTTGGCCGCACCCGGCCGCTGGGTGGGAGAGGGAGAGGGGGAGCAGGGCTCCTGGGGGCGCAGCAACGCGGTGAGGGGGAGGGTCACTGCGGAGACCGGAGACCGGGCTCAGCCCTCTGACTCACACACCTCTTGTCTTGTGGCCTCTGGTGAGTCACCCCACCTCCCAGAGCCTTAAACATCACAGAGGCTGGTATTCAGGGCTGACCCCCTTCCAGACACTGATCCAAGCAATTTCCATACGTTAACTCGTTTAATCTTCAGATAGCCCTGGGAAGCATATTATCCTCACTATGTCCGGTGAAATCAGGGGACGTGTGAACATCAAACAAGGTAGAGACAATGAAGCACTTCCTACTGTGTGTGTAGGGGGCGGTGTGTGTGTGTGTGTGTATAGGGGAGGGTTGTGTGTGTGTGTGTGAGTAGGGGGAGGGCTGTGTGTGTGTGTGTGTGTGTGTGTGTATGTGTGTATAGGGGAGGGTTGTGTGTGTAGGGGGCAGGGTGTGTGTGTGTGTGTGTGTGTGAGTAGGGGGAGGGCTGTGTGTGGGTGTGTGTGTGAGTAGGGGGAGGGCTGTGTGTGTGTGTGTGTGTGTGTGTGTGTGTGTGTGAGTAGGGGGAGGGCTGTGTGTGGGTGTGTGTGTGAGTAGGGGGAGGGCTGTGTGTGTGTGTGTGTGTGTGTGTGTGAGTAGGGGGAGGGCTGTGTGTGTGTGTGTGAGTAGGGGAGGGGAGGAGTGTGTGTGTGTGTGTGTGTGAGTAGAGGGAGGGCTGTGTGTGTGTGTGTGTGTGAGTAGGGGGAGGGCTGTGTGTGTGTGTGGGTGTGTGTGTGGTGTGAAGGGAAGGACTGCGGTGGTGCGAAGGGAGAACTCTCACTGCAGACTGAGCTCTGCTGGAGCCCATGAGGAGGAGCAGCCTCCTTGGCCTGCCCACCCCCCCTCACTCAGTGCACCAGACCGGGGGGGGGGGGGGGGGAGGATCCAGTGCGGGGACCGGGCAGAGTAGGTGGCACATTCCTGCCATTGTGGGATCCCTGTGAGCGGTGGGAACAGGCTGAGTCTAATAAATGCATCCTCTGCGCTGGAAACCATGTGGAGGGGAGAGTGCTTCAGAGAGAAAGAAGGCGGGGCTGGGGGGGCCACAGGCGGGGCCGGAGGCCTGCGGAAGAGGTGACGCTGAGCAGGGCCTGAGGGCGGGGCCGAGGACCGCAGGACAGAGGCTCTGAGCGGGCACCAGCTCAGCAGGCCCACGTGGCCGCAGGACAGCGGGGCAGAGGACACCAAGGGTCAGAGCGGACATGGCCTCGAGGGGGTCAGCGGCAGCACTTTGAACCACGCTCTCATGGCACCTTCCTCCAACCCCGACCCGGCCCAGGGTGCCCATCACCCTCCCGAGCCCAGGGACCCTCCGAAAGAGGTCCTGGCCCTGCATCCCTGTCCCTGGGCAGCATGGGAGGGGCGGGAGGGGTGAGATGGGAGGGACAAGGGCTGCCCCACTCACTTCACAGGGGGAGTGACTGGGGCGCAGACCACCTGCCGGGACTGGAACCTGGATGGGCCCTCCTCCCACCGAGGTCTCCTTCGCTTTTTTTCCTGCACAAGCGATGGATTTCGGTGAGATTTATGGGGGGCTCTAAACCTTTTTATATTATGAAATATAACACAAATACCGAAAAGCGAATAATCCGTAACTGCAGGGCTTAATGAGTTCTATAAAGTGAACGCCCGGGAACCACTCGGGCCCGGGGGAATAATGGCGCCAGAATCCACCCACCCCACGCCTGCTCCTCCCGCCCCTACCCCCTTCCCTCCTAGCCCCCCCCCCTCCCCTCCGAACACCATGCCCAGCCTTTATGGGCAGCCTTGGTTCATGTCTCTGCACAGAGCCCGCTCACCTGGGAATTCAAGAGAGTGGGGAATAGCCGAAACCGGTTTTGGCTCAGTGGATAGAGCGTCAGCCTGCGGACTGAAAGGTCCCAGGTTCGATTCCAGTCAAGGGCGTGTACCTTGGCTGCGGGCAAATCCCCAGTAGGGGGTGTGCAAGAGGCAGCTGATCTATGATTCTCTCTCATCGATGTTTCTAACTCTCTATCTCTCTCTCTTCCTCTCTGTAAAAAATCAATAATATATATATATATATATATATATATATATATATATATATATATATATATATATATTTTTTAGAGAGAGAGAGTGTGTGTGTGTGTGTGAGAGAGGAATACATGCCAAGTGACGTGGCTCCTGTTTCACTCCCCCGGAAGGCCTCAGTTTCCTCGTCTGTAAAGCAGAGGATTGGACCCATTTAGCCAGAACAAAGGGAATGCTAACCAGGCAGAGGAGAATTCTGCTGGGCAATCTGTGTGCAGGCGAGAGGAGTGGGGACCGGGGCCCCCTCCCTCCTCCTTCCTCCCGGCCAGGGCCTGAGCCTGGGCACCTCTTTCTGCCTGCCTTGCAGTTTTAGGGTTTCCCTTCCTAGGGTCGGGGGGCCACTAAGGTTCTCCGGACTCATTCCCACCCCCACCAGAGGGCCTTCTGTCCAGTATCCTGAGTATTTCCCTTTAAAAAGGAAATCAGTAACACTCAGAAGCTAAGCAGTTTCTTCCTTCCTGCTGCTCTGCCCACACCCGACCAGCCTCCCAGCCTCGCAGCCTGAGCCTGGGGACGCCGTGCCTGTGAGAAGGGAGGGGGTGCGGCCAGCACGCCCTGCGCCCACTGTGTGCCGGGCACTGCAGAGGCGCTGGGCATTCACCCTCCGGTGGCATCCGCCTCCTCACACACCTGGACGCAGCATTAACACCCCCATCCTCCAGAGGAAGGCGGGAGGCCGAGCCTTTAATCCTGAGTCCCTCCGCTGGGAACAGGCCTGCCACTCAGCTCCTCCTCCCCGCCCTCGCCCGGCCTGCCATGGAGTCCGGGAGGGAAGGCAGCCTCTTCCCAAGGGGCTGGGCGAAGGGGTGGGTAGATGACCCCGGAAGTCAGGGGTGATGGAGGTGAGATGAATTCAAAGGAAGTACAGAGTGGGGGCGGGAGAGAGGAGGTGGCGAGTTTCCCGCTGGTGGATGGTGGAGCCAAGTCAGGACAGAGCAGGTTGGATGGGGGCGGGGCTTAATTGTGAAAACTTTTCGTTTCGTTATTCACGTCCTTATTCTTTGCAGAGAGCCTGCTGTGGAGTGTGACCTCTAAGAACGGTGACTGTGTGGGTGGGTGGGTGTGTGTGGGGGACAGATGGACGGATAGACGGAGGGAGGGATGGGCGGCTGGGAGAAGGCCCGGGGTGAACACATCTACGGCCAGGGCCTCTGTGGGTCCCCACCGCATCCTGGCCCGGCTGGGGAGATACACACGCATTCACACATACGCACATACGTGGAGTAAGTACCCACCAACAAGCCACATCACCCACGTGACATGCTCCCGGGAACAGGGTTCCTGCATCTCCTCCCACCCCTGCCTCGTCCTCCTCCCTTCCATGCCCTCCCACTCCTGACCCTGAGTCTCACCTCCCCCTCCTTTTCCCACGGCCTGCAGGCCCCAGGAGCCATGGCTGGGAGCTCCCAACTCCTCTGCTGGTCCCAGCCACTCCAGCTGGCAGAGCTGGGGCTGGGAGAGGCCGGGGCCCTGGACTCGGCCCCCCTAAGCCCGGTGCCGGGGTGGGGCCAGAGCGCCTGGCCACTGGCTCCCGGGGCTGGAGCTGAGGGGCTGCTGGAGAGGAGGAGCTCAGCGGGAGGGACCCCGTCTCTGGAAAATGCTAAAACAAGCAGCCCCATGGCCCCTGCTGGGCTCCTGCTGCCCAGACTGAGTCAAGGCCGTGGTCTCTCAGCAGAAACCCGTGGCTGCTGGTTGCCTTTCCCGCTGAATAATTTCAGTTGACTAATTTTGCATGATCTCGGCACAGCATGGGAGAGTGCCGAGCTGAAATGAGGAGCTTGCACCATGGGGAAGGGTCAAATTAGAATCTAAAGAGCTCCCTGCACACTGGCTTCCACCAGGGCCTGGCATCTATTACACAGGGGCTGCTGGTCACCACAATCCACGCAGCGCCTCCTCTGTGCCTTCCTCCCCGGGGCCTCCCCAGGGGAAGGCTCCCCGGGTGGCTCCAGCCTTGTGTGGTCATGGGTGGGTCCCCCAACGATCAATGTACCAGGCCCTGCACAGGCGTTACCTCATTGAGTCTCTGCCACCTCTACCCTCCCCCCGCCCAAAACACACACACACACACACACACACACACATGCGCACACACACACACACACACGCACACACGCACACACTCACACACACACGCACGCACACGCACGCACACACACGCGCGCGCGTGCGCACACACACACACACACGCGCGCGCGCGCGCGCGCGCACACACACACACACATGTACACGCGCGCACACGCACACACACACGTGCGCACACACACATATGCACACATGCACAGCATCCTGGCAACAGGCCTTGCCATCCCCGGTGAGGGAACAGTGGTGCAAACTTACCTGACCCAGTAAGGGCCAATGGAGCCTGCAATGGACAAACCTCCAAAGAGGAAGTGCTCATGACACTAAGAGAAGGCACTGCAGCTGGGTTGGGGATGGAGGCTCCACACGGGAGGAGCGCCTAGGAGAGGAGCAGAGTGCAGACAGGAGTCCAGGAGTTTCCCTGACGCAGGAGGAGCTGGGAAAGCAGGGCCAGGAGAAGGTCTGGAAGGAACTTGGATTCGCAAGGTGCAGCCACCAGGACCCTGAGGGCTTCCATCGTCTTCACGGTACAGATGCTTCTCACAGCGGCCCCAGAGAGGTCAAGTGACTGGTCAAGGTCACCCAGCAGGGGAGCTGAGACCAGCGCCAGGTGCTCCTGACTGCCAGGACCCCACCCTCGGCTCGGCTGGGCCTCCCTGAAGGCCAGCCCAGCTGTAGCTCTAGCAAGGCGGGCCTGGCTGGGGCGGAGGAAGGGGGTGGGGGCGCCCAGGCCAGGGTCAGGCCCAGAGGGCCACCTCTCCTGCCGTCCCACTCCCGCTCATTACCATTCCCGGCATCGCCCCCTCACTCCCCGTCCTGTGGAAACCCGGCGATGCCGAGAGCTGGAATTTGGATGTTTTCCCAGCATTGGGACTGTTAATTAAAACTAATAAATCTGCCACTTGGAGTTGGCTTGAAGAGGAGAGAGAGGGAGGGAGGGAAGGGAGGGAGAGAGGGACCCCGGCTTAGGATCCCACGCACACACACCCCTGCAAGGGGCTTTTCCTTTCCAGCCCGCCTCCCGAATCACTTCCTCTACGACCGCTTACTCATCCCATGCCTGGTCCTCCAGCTGCTGGGCCCCACCGTCCGAAGCACACGCTGGACCCCTCTAAGGAGGGGGGGGGGGGTCTTGTTTCTAAGGCCAGGACGGGCACACCGTCCCCTCCCACGCCGTGCGACTGAGCAAAAAGCATGTGACCCAACAAAAAGGGAGAGACCTGGGTTCAAACTCCAGCATCGCCACTTTCTAGCCACGGGCCCCCAGGGAGTCACTGCTCCTCTCCCAGCTCCCCCTTCCTGCCCTCTAACATACGGACTACATGTCTACGGTGACAGGTCATTGTGAAGATGGCATGAGGAAGCATGTGCAGAATAGCCTGTTATTACACACTAAGCATCGCTTCTTGGCCTCCGTGATCTCCTATCCTGCTCTCTACTTCCTCCTCCCCCACCTCCCCGGGCTCCTAGAGATTCCCGCAAACATCGTAAATCATAAAGTAATAACCACGATGCCACCTGATACCCGTAAAGCAGGTTCTAATTCACAGAACACCTCTGCCAGGCTCTGGGCTGCTCTGGGCCATGGTAGTGTTTTATTCATCTGTGTTTTCTCAGTGCCCGGCCCAAGGCTAGACACACACAGGAAGTACTCAGTCAGCGTGTCTCAGATGGATGAATGGAGTACTTTCACGTCAGGAGGGGCATCCACGCCACTTTTCCGCCCAGCGCTCTGTCTGCTTTGTCATGTAACAGCTTCTCCCTTCCTCTGGGATCTGTGTTTCCCCACACACTGTGTGCTCCTTCCTCTTCCTGCTCCACAGATGGTCACATGACCAAGCTGGCCCAATCAGAGCCTTTCCCAGAATTTTTCTCTCTGGGACTGGGAGGGAGCCAGTCATGAGGCCAGAGAGTGGATGGAACTGCCTGTAGACATGACTCCAACCTTTCTCATGGAGGAAGATAAAAAATCACGTGCACAGAAAGGCAGAGATGAGAGATGAAATAAGGGTGCCCAGGCCCACTGCTTCTGGCCTTCCTGGGATCGGGTCATGTGAGCCAATGAAACTCCCCATTTCTTCATCAAACAACCAGCCTGGGATTCTGCCATTCACACCCATGACTCACTCAACATCTATGACCTTGTCTAATTTCAATAACATCCCAAGCAAGCCAGGTGGGGAATTATGTCCATTTTACAGATGAGAAAGTCAAGTCCTGAGAAAGCGAATGTATGTCCCGAGGTCACACAGGTGGTGACGGTGGAACCAGAATTGATATCAGAGACAAACTGTTACCGAGAGTGGCAGGGGACGGAGTTGGAAGACGGTGGGAGCAGTGCTAACTCAGTTCCTCCTGGGGTGGAGCACCCTCCAAAGGGAGATGAGACAGGAAGTAGGTCAATGTGGCTGCGGAAAAGAAGATAGAGGGGGCTTTCAAGCCTTCATGCTGGATTCTGGACCAGCTCGGAGCAGGGATGAAGCTCCTGTGATTATTGTCATTATGTACGTGGTGGTCACTCTCCTCTCCTCTCATCCCCAGCCCGTGCTGTCTGGGCCACACACACACACACACACACCCCCTGCAAACCCACATCTTCCACTGACTGGCCAGGCTGACCTCTGACCCCTGCCGAGGTCTACCAGAGCAAAGTGGAATCAGGGCTCCTGTCCTCTGTCCCAAGGTCCTTCTGCTTTGGCCGGGCGGGTTTTTCACAGCCGGGCTGGGGGGAGGGCAGCTCTGGGAGAAAAACACAGAAGGGAGCGTGCCTCTGTCTCCGGCCCCCGTCCTGACCGGCCCCGGGCAGACCCCTCGGCCACAGGGACCCGGAGCCGCCGCCACGCGGGAAGCTCCCCGTGTGCTCAGACAGGAAAGACTTCGCCAGAGTCAGCCTGCAAAAGGGGTGGTTTGTATTACAACTTAACATTTACCGCTTTAACGCAAAAATTACAATGTAATATAATTGCTGTATTAACAAGATGATTACAGGTTTATTTTTAATTAATTCGTAATGTGCTGCAGATGGTGTGGTCCGGAAATGGGACCGAGTTTAAAGTTACAGGAGGAATCGCTTCCCATGAGCCCGTGGGGGAAGTCGAGACAGGAGCAATGACCTCGTTTGGAAATGTCCAGAGAAGGTGGGGCCCAGCCTGGAAGCTTCTCCTGGCCCTTCCGGCCCCCACGTCCTCCATGACAAGCTCTGCTCTCGAACACACCTTCTCCTGAGATACCCGGGAGCGTGGGCCCGGGAGGAAACTTCTAGATGAACAGTCCAGACTCCTCCACTGGCGGGGAAGACCAAGGCCCCGCGCAGCGGAAAGAGCACTGGATTTGGGGTCAGGAGAGCCTATTTGAAACACACCTCTTCCCCTTATTACTTGTGTGGCCTCAGAAAGCTCAGTGCATCCCTCTGGGCTTCAGTTTCCTCATCTGTGAAATGGGCACACATGAGGCCTGCCTTCTGGAGCTGCGGTGAGGTATGAAGCAGCAGGCACTGGCTATGTGTGACTCCTGCTGGGGGGCAGATGAGGGGTGAGCTGGCAACAGAACTGGATTAAAATGCTGCCACACACCCAGCATCCCCTGCTCTCCCCTGCCCCCCAAACCCCACAGCTGAGCAGGAAGTGGGTTTGGAGGACAGAGTAGCCCCTAATTCCAGAGCCAGTGGGCAGAGACTGTACCTCAGGGCACAAGTCCTGCCCCCTCTGTGAGTTAGGCTTTCACCTCCAGCCATGAACTGGGAACAACTTGAGGTCAGGGGAGGAACCGAGCAGGGCCTGGCCTGTGGAGGTGCTAGGTAATCAGAAGCGTTGACGATGATGATGATGATGATGATGATGATGATGATGATGATGATGACGACGATGACGATGATGATAGTGGACGAAACCCGCTTTCCCCTTCTCTGATAAACACCCTCCAATGCACAGGGAAGCCCAACCACAAGGAATTTTCCATCCCAAATGCCAGGAGTGCCAGGGCTGAGAAGCCCTGGTTTGCATTGTTTTCTGCCTCTTCCACAATGAGAAACCCTGTCTGACTCTCTTACAACCGCAGGATGGACACCGTGCGGATGCTCAGGAGATGCCTGTTGACTGGCAGTGCTCTGGGTACCCAATAAACGGGCGGTTCAAACGCGTTCGCTGGGTGAACGGGTGGTAAGCGCGGTGCTCTAAGAGCTGCATGATCTCGGTGAGTCATTGAGCCTCTCTGAGCCTCCATGTGCAATTTGCTCGCTTGTGCAATAGCATGAATATTCATTCACGCAACTGGCTTCTAAGGAGACTCTTGCCTGCCCACTCTGGGACCATCGGAGGGATCACAGGAGCTCCTTGGATTCATCCTCCGGGACCCACTGCCATGTCACCTCCCCTGTGAGGTCTTCCCAGATCCTTGCCCTCCTCAGCACCCCCCCCCCCCGACACACACACACACACACACACGCGCGCGCACACACACACCACTAAAAATCTCTCCTCCCTCAGGTTCCCGAAGGCCTGTGCTTGCACCTGCCAGGTGGTGCTGTCAGCTTGAACTGCCCCTCGGGCTCAGCCCGATCAGATCCCTCACTTCCATAACCAACAGTGTGTAATGGCCCCTTTACGATCCAGAAATGAGATTCACAGATACTATTATCCACACAGACACATCATTTGAAAATAAATCAACACGATGCCCTAACTATAATAAAAAAGCAAAAAGAAGAGTATTTACAATAAAACGTGTATCTCCGCATGTAAATGCCGGGGCCCAATGGCACTAAAAGACGCCATGGAGGAGGCAGAGCCTCGCACCCGTGCGTCGGATGGACCACGGGGGCCACGGGTCGGAAGCAGCCGACACCTCCGAGGGGGCGGGTCCAGGACTCAAACACCCCAGGAAACGTTGCCATCGGAAATGAGATTTTCCGAAATGATGAATCACTCCTGGTAAATGTTTTCAGCAGAACAGAGTACAGTCTCCCTTCCGTTTATATGGTAGTTGTATTCCTGGAAAATGCAAGGCGTATTAAACCCGTGACACAAATACTTTATGTGTATATATATAAAACAGCTACGTCCCAGGCTCAAGTAATTACAAACAGGTTTTCTCCTGCTCGGATGTCAAGCAGGATATCTGAGAGCTGAGCTGCGGGACCTTGGGCACCGCTGCCCTTCCCACCAAATGTCCTGCCCGGCCCGAGTGGCTCTGCGGTTGAGCATTAACCTAGGAGCCGAGAGGTCGCAGTTCGATTCCCGGCCAGGGCACATGCCTGGGCTGCAGGCTCGATCCCCAGTGTGGAGCGTGCAGGAGGCAGCCGATGAATGATTCTCTCTCATCATGGATGTTTCTATCTCTCTCTCTCTCTTCCTCTCCCTTCCTCTCTGAAATCAATAAAAACATATATTTGAAAAGTAGAAATAAATGTCGCCCCCTGTAGTAATTGTGCCCTCAGAAAGGCCTCCACGTGTTCTCAAACTCTCCCTGGGAGCTGGCCCTGTCCCGCAGAGAAGGGGTTTCTGCCCTATTTGGCGTGGCTCTCACCTGCCTCTGAGCCCCGGAGCTAGAGAACTCCTGTCCATCAGCGTGCTCCCAGGCCCTGGAGGGAGCTGGTACCTGATGGGCACTCAGTAGATACTGATGGTGCAGCATCTGCGGGCCCCCCTGCCCATACCCCTGGCCAACCCAGGGTCACCTGCCACCAGACATGCCAACAGCTTCCTAAGCCTCCTGCATCCTCCTCTCATTTGCTGTTCTCTGGGCAGAGCCGCTGGCTGGGGCCAGAGAGGGACCAGGCGGCCCCAGCCCAGCCTACGTGAGGAATGGCAATGAGTTAACCTGCTGACCCCTAATCAAGGCCCGGAGCACCAAGGCTGGATGGATGCAGCCGCGTCCCCAGCTCCAATTTCTCTGCAGGAAGTTCCTCTGGTGGCAAGAGGCAGATGGAGCTGGTGCCAGAGCCAGCGGAGATGGACCTGTCCTGGGGCAGGCCACAGCCATGGCCTCAGCTCAGGGCCAGAGAGAGGGGAGAGGGGAGAGGGGGGAGGGTCTTCTGTGTCTCCATCCCCCACCACCAGTGCCTTCCAGTGCAACCCAGGCTCACAGAGCTAAACTCCCTTACGGCCCCAGCTCCTACGTGGAGGAGACGGGATCTGAGCCAGGCTGGGGGCGTTCTCTGCAAATCCACACCCTAGTCTCTCTCCCTCTCTCCCTCTCTTTTCCTTTCGGCTCTGTCACAAGGAGGAGAGAGGTCAAGGAGACCCTGGTTCCTCCCTTCATTCCCATGGGGACTGGGGACCAACTGCCTTTCAGGCTGTCCCCAAGGGCAATGCCAAGTGTCACCTGGCCATCCCGTCTGCTTCAAGGCACCTCGGCCACTCCGTGCCAGGGTCCCTGCCTCCCTGACACCCACCCATCCTCCTCCAGCCACCCTCCCATCGCCATGCCTCTCTCCACGCACGTGATGGAGCAGTTGGAACCCTGGGCTTCCCTTCAAGCCTCCTGAGAACATCCGGGTCCCTGGGGAAGGCTTAGCCTCTCAGATGAGGTCCCGGGCCTTCCAGTCTCACAGTGACACCCCCCCTGCTACAGAGTGAGGCCTGCGCCCACAGGCCTCTGGCTTGGGAGGAGGCCTCGGTGAGCCAGCCGGAGCCAGGCCTGGGCGACGGACTCTCAGTCCCCATGGAGGCCCAAGCCCGTTAACCTGTTTGGAGAGTTCACTGATTCGAGGGTAAGAAATGCCTGACCAGCCGGCAACCCCACCCGGGCCACTGTCCCTGGTCCAGCCCCAGCACCTCTCCAGAGACTCCTCATTAGCATCTTAATGCGAGCAGCATTTGCAATGAGGCGTCCAGCAAATCCCGGCGTTTAAGTTCATTAACAGTCGCTGGAAGTCCTCCTCCGTGCGGAGGTGGAATTATCGCTAAACTGCTTTTAACTTACCAGCTGCGAGCTAAACGGCAGAGGAGGCCGGCTCCGGGGCTGCGGGAGGGGGCCGGAGGCTGGCTTCCATCTGGGGGCCCCGGGGCTCAAGCCCAGGGACGGCGGCTGTGTTTTCCAGAGTCTGTTCAACACCCTAATGATGAGTGAAAAATTCAATCAACCAGCTGGCTTGTCCACTTAGGAACAAACAGCCTTCCCGACTGATATTGATGTGGCCGTGTGGTTCGGGTTAAGTTTTGTGACCCTGAGCCTCTGTGCTCAGCAGCTGATGGATGAGGGCGGAAATGGCTCGGCTCTCCCAGGCGGACCCTCCTGGGGCACCGGGCACCCCCTCCAGGAACCGTTTCTGCCGCTCTCCTCACCTGGGAGCAGGGTCCATGGCCTCATGCCAGCCACGACCTCATGCCAGCCACGACCCCATGCCAGCCACGACCCCATGCCAGCCATGACCCCATGCCAGCCACGACCTCATGCCAGCCACAACCTCATGCCAGCCACGACCCCATGCCAGCCACAACCCCATGCCAACCATGACCTCGCTGAGCTCTGTCTCTGCAGCAGAGGATCCCCCGGGCTCCGGGATGCCCGTGTATCCCAGAGCACCTGGCACGCAGGGTGCGCTCCACAAAGATCCGCTGAATGAATTAATTGATCGATTAAAAGCTCCTCTTTGCCGACAGTGTCAATCACAGCGCCTGACTCATTGTAGTGTCTCAATAAATATTTGCCGGATAAATGTTGAATGGCAGATAACGTGGTTGCTGCAGGGAGTGGGGGGGTGGGGGTAAGAAGTTTAGGATTCCGGATTTCAATGCTTTCTCCAACAAATATTCATGGGGTAACTGATCGGAAGGGTGGTTAATATTTATATTAGGTTTCCTATCAGCAAAGCGCACGTTAACTCATTTAATGTTTATTAACAACCCCGTGCGGAGAATTCCGATGCTGCCCTTATTTCTCGGAAGTGGAGACTGAGGCACAGAGAACCTGAGCAGCGTGCCCAGGGCCACCCAGGAGCGGGGACTGGCACCGAGGAGGGCTAGCTCAGGACCGCTCTGCCCAGTGGACGTGTAACATGGGGAGTGTGTGCAACTGCAAACGTTCTAAGGTCCCCAGTCTGAAAAGTGAAACCAATGGTGAGATTAATGTTAATAAGCTATTTTACTTAACCCATTATATCTAAACTATTGTCATTTTCGCACAGAACCAATATTAGAAGGCATTCATGAGGTATTTCACATTCCGATAGATCCCCGCTTCCCCCAACGGATGGACGGAGGATGACATAACTGCACCTGCGGCCTGGACATTCCTGAGCCCCTAACCAGGCACCTTATATAGACTGTACATGGAACCACCAACCAGCACCTGCCAAATACCCTAAGCCCCCCAATTCCTAAGTCCCTAAGTGCCTAACCAGGTGCCTTATTGGAAACCACCAATCAGTGCGTGCCGAGACCCTAAGCCCCACCCCTTTCCTTTCCTCCCCTCAAAAGGCCTCTTCACCCCTGCACGTGTGCCCTCTGCCCTTGTGAGGCAGCCGGCAGGGGTCCTTCTCCCCTAAAAAAGCCTGTGTCCTGGTCTCCGGCCCTGTCTCACCTTTCACCTTCTTGTTTTCATACTAACCGTTCACACTGCAGTGTGTGTTTTACACTCACGGCGTTTCTCAGCATGGACTCAACATCGCAGCTCTCCACGGCCACACGTGGCGAGTGGCCACTGCACCGGATGGCACTGGGCACACGTCTGGATTCTCCCCTTGTGTGCATCGTGCTGGCCACTAAAGGACACAAAGACGAGCCAGGCCGGGGAGAGAAGGGGCAGTGGTGAGAGGAAGGACGGGAACTCTCTGCACAGCCCCGGCCTCACAGACCCAGACGCCATCTTTCCACACAACTGGCTCCAGCTGGCCCCGGTGCCAGCAGAAGGGCCTGGGTGGATGCAAAGGGGCCCTGTTTCAGTAAGCAGGGCCCCCCCTCCTCCGTTCCGCCCAGCACCTGTCTCTGCAGCTGCCCTGCCCTCGGACAAGCAGCAGCAGCAGGAAGGTCCTGTAACTCCAGCTGGAGGCTGAGAGCTAGCTCAGCTGTGGACACAAAGGACACGGAGGACATCTCCTCTCTACCCCATGCTGTGACCTCTGCACCCTCACCCAGACCGTGTCCTTGGTGCAGAGAGGACGCTGGGCTGGGACTGCCCTCCCCTGTCCCAGCTGAGCCTTGGGGTCATGGCACAGCTAGCCAACCACACAGGGGTCTGCCCCCCCCCCCGCTCGCAGAGTCAGCCAGGCGTAGGACCCTGTGTGGCCTCCAAGGCCTGCTCAGCCCTGACCTTCTCGGGTTTATGCAGCCCACCCCGTGCGGAAGAGGAGGCTGGAGCCTGTCGCCCGAGGCTTAGATCCGGTCCTCCTCGCCCTCCCACCGGGTCCCCGGGTGCCCAGGTGCCCGTGAGGGGCGCACCCGGCCATGTACGAGGGCAAAGCCTCACCCCAGTGAGCCCTTTTCAACGGAGCAGGTGGCCTTCCAGGGCTGCCAGGTTCCTGAAATAAAAAACAGGATGTGCAGTGAAATTGGAATTTCAACGACAAATACACAACAGATTATTCTTTCCTGGGAGTGTGTGCCTCTCCATACGAGACGGCAATTAGGTGACGGGCGCTGCCAGCCCCTGGGAGGCGGCCAGGGGGAGGCTGGTTCGGTGGAAACATGTGGAGCTCGTCAGCCGAGGAGGATCAGCCATCCGCGTCCAGCAGTCTGCAGCCCCAGCATCCAGCGACCTCAAACGGCTCCGTCATCCCAAACCCAGCCCCTGGTTCCACAGCCCGAGGCTGCAGAACAAGACTGGTCCTCAGAGAGGAGGGGACTGGTTAGGGGTGTCAGCTGATTAGGATGAGGCTTTCAGGTTCCAGACTGGGGGGCCCAGGCCCAGGAGCCATGAGCGTAGGAGAAGGAGTCTCTCAGGGCAGCCCCCACCCCCAAAATGATGGGCCTCAGAGCAGGACCTGGACCCTGTTCTGGGCCAGGCCTGGGAAGGAGTTCAAGGTCATCATTCTCAGGCGACAGTGTAAATCCCTCCCATCCCATAGCCCATACACGCACATGCACACCACACACACACATACACACACACACACACACACACACATGCACACACACACCACACACACACACGCACTGATATTTTCAGCAAGGCCAGGCAACCTGCTCTCCCCAGTCCCAAGACAGACGCCACCCTGTTTGGAGATTGAAGGCTGATCAGCAAGGAGGCTGCGGGCCCCTCCCCCACCACCCCTGCGCCACCCGCTAGTTCCCTGTGGGGGGCCGAGGCCCCTGCGCTCCCCAAAGGCGGGCACTGCCGTTCCGGGACATTAGCTTCCTATTAGGAGTCACTTCCCTCTGCAAACACGGACGCAGCGGAGAGGAGCTGGCGGAGCAGGGGCTGCCCCGGGTGCAGGAAGAAGCAGTCTCCCTCCAGAAGCACTTTATTAATTCTCTAATTAATTTACCCCATGCGCTGCAGGGAGCCCGGAGCGCGGGGAGGGTGTGGGAGGAGTGTTTGAGATGGAGGAAGGGTGGTAGGCTGGAGACACGTAAATGCGGGAGGAAGGCCTGGATTTGCAGGTGGGGAAACTAGGGCTCAGCGAGGTTGGGGAGGGGAGGGGAAAGGCGGGGGTGACAGGGGAGGGGGGCTAGGGTGCCCCAAGTCCAGACATGGTGGGGGTGGGGAGCTGCTCCTGGCTTAGCTCATCCCTTACCTGGTCAAAGGGCCTGCCCGAGAGGAGGTGGGAGTGGCGGGGTGGCAGGGTGGGACAAGGACCAGAGGAGGTGGGAGTGGTGGGTGGGACAAGGACCGGGGCCAGGCGTAGGAAGGTGGGGCCGGTGGCCTGGGAGGGGTGGGCCTGTAGGAGCAGGCAGGGCTGCAGGCCTCCCTTCAGCTGGAATGAGTATCACACTCAGGCGGGACTGAAAGGCTGGGAGGTGGGCTCCCCTGAAACTGAACAAACATTTCCCTCTGGATGGAAAGACTGAAGGGGGAACAGGGGCCAGCTGCTGCCGGCCCAGCCCCCCAGGTGCAGGCAGAAGCAGGAGTTCCACGGGGCAGGGTGTGTCCTCATGGGGCCCACTCTGCCACGCACAGACACACTCCTGCCACTCAGGAGCATAGTCATGCCCCCCACCCCGCCACACACACACACACACACACACTCACTCACACACACATACACACACCACACACACATATACACACATACTCACACACACATACACACACACACCACACACACATACACACACTACATACACACACATATATACACACACTCACACACATATACACACACACGTGCATACACACACCACATACACACACACATACACACACACACACACACACACACACACACTCACACAGCAGCAGAGGCACAGCCGAGGGGGAGGGTGACTTGGAGCAACAACATGCTCCCCAGCAGCCTCCAGAGCTGCCAGGTAGGCCCTCCCCGTCAGCCTAGCCCAGCAGGGACGGGTCCAGCCAGGAATTTTCCAAGCTGGCCTAATCTTGGGTGTATCATCATCCTTTCTTATAACAAACCTTTTGGAATGCCCTTTTGAAATGAAATGAAATTCAAAGAGAACATAACCCACTTCCAGGTGTAATTGTAAATGCCCTACCTGTAATATAAAGGAGAATAGACAGAGGAGAAGATTGCAATAAGTAACATGTTCAGTGTGTGAATGCTTGAGCACAGCCACCCACACAGACACACACATGAGTCAAACGCTTGCGCCTGGCGCGTCAGGAACCGGAGCCTCAGTGCTGGCGGGTCAGGCTGGTCTTCTCGGGACTGAGCCCCTGAGCACACCGCCTCCCGCAGTGTGGCTTCCACCCGGCAAACAATTCTTAGTAAAATGCTCATCAAACAACGTCTAATCTTTCTTTAAGAGATGATAGATAGATGATAGATGATAGATAGATAGATAGATATAGATAGATGATTGATAGATAGATAGATAGATGATAGATAGATAGATGATTGACAGATAGATAGATGATAGATAGATATAGACAGAGATAGATATAGAGATAGATATAGAGATGATAGATAGATAGATAGATAGATAGAGATAAATAGAGATGGATAGATACCCTATTTCCCCGAAAATAAGACAGCATCTTGTATTAATTTTTTCTCCCAAAGTTGCACTAGGTCTTATTTTCAGGGGCTGTCTTATCTTTCCATGCGCTAGGTCTTATTTTCGGAGGATGTCTTATTTTCGGGGAAACACGGTAGATAGATATAGCAGAAACACAGGTCACATGGAATTAAGTTTCAGCCTCAGACAAACATTCACAGGAGGTGTATCACCTGTGGCACCTGGCAGACATGCCGCATCTTTAGTCCTGCCCACTAAATGCCAGGGTGCCCCAACTCATGGTGCTAACCCAAACACCCCAGGGTGGCACTAGTTTGAAAAACAGCAGCACATCAACCCAGGTGGGTGGGGTCTTTGGAGGGGGGGCGGGGGGCAAAGGCTGGTGGCAATGGCTGGAGCCCTGGAGTGTGCAAAGGAGACTCACCCAAGCTGGGCGCTGGCACACATCATCTGTGAGGCGGGTCTTGGGGTCCCCTCTGCACTAGGCAGGGGACCGAAGCTCTAGATGGTTAATTACTTGAGTCCAAGTTTATCTGGATCAAAGCCCTTACTCCTTCTAAGACCCCTCGTGCCCTCAGGAGAGGCTCCGGGGAGGGTGGGTATTTGCATTGAGGATCATGCCACCCAAGCTAAAGGGCAGAGCTTCCCAGCAGGCAGAGGGGGGCATCCCGGTGGGGAAAGAGGTGAGCCTAGACACGGAAAGTGCATTCCCGCAGCACGGGTTCTGGGCTTGCAGGGCAAGCGGACTGCGTGCTGTGATGGAAGGTGACTCTGGAAAGACGGGTTTTCCTGGTAGCACATGGCCTTCATGTTCAAGGGAGGAGCTTGGTCTTGACTTGGTCAGACTGGGAAGCCACTGAACGTGCTTGAGCAGGAGCGGGAGGAGCCAGATCCGCCTGCCTGCCTCGCCCTGGACTAGCCCCCCAGCCTTTTCTCCAGTCCCCAAAACAAGGCTCAGCTCAGCGCCTGCTTGTGACCCGGCCCCTTCTGGGGCGGGGGCTGTGGAGGAGTTCCCCCGGCCTCCTGAGCACTTTCAGCCGTAATTAATTGTACAGTAACAGGGTCTAATTGCCTTCCCTTTCCAGCACCCCCGGAGATGCTGAGCTGTACCTGGAAGAAGGTGTATTCAGGAAAAAACAAATTAATTAACACCCTGCACAAAGAGGCTGCTAATTGCATTGTTCCTGTGACTTGGGAAGACACGTTTTTAGGAATGGGAGTTCCGGTCCTAGGCTTGCTGTACGAAAAACCAGGGATCTCGGGGGAAAGAGGCCCTGTCCCTGCTCCTCCCCAACAGAAGAACTGCAGTAACAGCCATCCTGGCTGCAGAATGAAGTCTACATTTTCACCCTGGCCAGTGTGGCTCAATGGATAGAGCAGCAGCCTTGGGACTGAAGGGTCCCAAGTTCAATTTTGATCCAGGGCACGTGCCTCGATTGCAGGCTCCATCTCTGGCCCTGGCCAGGGTGTCTCTGGGAGGCAACAGTTGATGTGTCTCTCACACATTAATCATCAATGTTTCTCTCTGTGTGTGTGTATCTCCCCATCTCTTCCACTCTAATATCCGTGGGTGAGTTTATCACCCAGGGAAACAAACAAAAAGTCTACATTTTTCTCTGGGAGAGCCAAGAACCCAGGGTCTTCTTGTCCCCGTCCTGCAGATGGACAAACTGAAACCAAAAGGGACGCCAGCTTAGGTCCCTCCCACGAATCTGGTAAGGAGGGAAAGGACAGGGCTGGACAAGGGCAGATTCTTGCCCGAAGTTCTCTCCACTCATGAAGAAGGATGTGTGTGCAGATGGGTGGGGAAGGCCCCAGCTCCGGTGTCCTCACCTGGGCTGCCACCCACCCCCGGGGGTCTGCCCGCCTCCCTAGGGAGCCTGCCTCCCGGGGCAGGGGCTGTCTGCACGGGGACTGCCCGTCCCAGCCTGGCCCTCCGGAGACCCGGGGCCTTCCCAGCCAGCCTGCAGGAAGACGCTGAATAAAAAGGGCGCTCTGGTTGCTTCCAGACATCCAGGATGGACACCAACGAGCCAGCAGTAAGTACTTTGCACTTGACAGGCTGTGCAGTTTCGGCCACAGCTGCTCACTTCTGCCACTGCCGAGGGAACATGGCCACGGAGCATGCAGAAGCAGACAGGCGTGGCTGCGTTCCAATAAATCTTTATGCACACAAACAGGGGGCAGGCCAGGATCGTCCACCCACCACAGACCACAGCTCTGCCACCGGGGTCTGGGAATCTCCCTGAGGGCACATGCTGCATCTCCTGGACCCAGCACCCAGCACGACCCCCACCCACACAAAAATCCATCCAAAATGCAAACAGCAGATCACCCGGCATTGTCCTCCCTGCAGAGGGAAGGAATTCAAACCCCAACGAGTCTGAGACCCCCGTGTCCACCGACCAAGCCAGCCTGCAGGCGTCCATCATCTGTGAGGCGGGTCTTGGGGTCCCCTCTGCACTGGGCAGGGGACTGAAGCTCTAGGTGGTTAATTACTTGAGTCCAAGTTTATCTATGATCCTCTCACCTGACTCATTCATTTTACAGGTAAGAAAACCAGAGAGGGAGACCTCGCTGCCCAAGGTCGCACAGCAAATTGCAAGCAGACCCCAGTCCTAAGAAACAGAAGTCCTATGCCTGCTCTGCGGTGCCCCCTGTCCTCAGGAGAAGCCATCTGCAATGTGGGCTGCGAGCGACAAAGCGGCTCCTGCCCTTTGACCTGGCAGTTCTCCTTGAATCGACCCCTGGGAAACGATGCAAAGCGGGGGAAAGAGGTTTGACAAAGATGTTCACGACAACGCTGTTGGCGAGATTGAAAACTTTGGCTGCCACCCAGACGCCGAACAATAGCGGTAAGCAAACTGTAGTGGTATTAATGCTCTGTGGTTATTAAAAATGACAGCTCCGCAGACTGAGTGGGTACAATAGAAACATTCATGTAAAATACTGTTAAGTGGGAAAAGCAGAAAACGGCTTCACACGTTGGTTACAACCAAGCAAGACAAGTGGATGGTTGACAAAGGCTGGGGGAGAAGAGGGGAGAGATGAACATGGATTCTTGTTCGATAGAGGTGGGGTGGTGGTTCCCTCCCCGCCCCAGAGCTGTTTAGTATCAAAAAAAAAATAAATGTTAAGGGCTTTTAAGTTATCCACTTGTTCTGCTTGGTTGTAACCAGTGACTTAATGATCGGAGAACAATATTGCCGAGTCCTGACCCCCACCCGGCCCCCTCCCACACCCCAGCTCCCCTGTACACGGGTGCTGATCTGCAGGTCTCCCTCGAACCATCTCGTCAGAAGGATGCTTTGGTGGCATCTGATGGCAGGACGTTCCTCCCTGCGTCTACCCATCTCCTTGAGGCTTCAGCAGCCGGGAGAATGGGCCCTGTGGGGGCATCTCGCCATAAATCCTAGCAGCAGTGGAGGGAACCAGAGGTGAGAGAGAAGCGGAGAGAAACACACAGCGGCGAGGGACAGTGAGCCGGAGAGAGCGGGGAGGCGCCGGTGAGTTTAGGCTTTATGGGAGCGCGCTTGGGGAGAGATTAGAGGTGCAGTTGGTTCCGGGCCCAGGAGGAATTATGAAAATCCTCCGTGCAGAGGGAGCCGGTGCAGGCAGGCAGAGGCGTTCTGCAGAGCCGGTGCGTTTGCAGCAGAATCGGAGGAGTGGGAGGCTGACTTGGGTGAGCTGAGTGAGGAACATAAATAAAAGGGGGGAAGACAGGATTGGGGGTGGCTCTGAGGGAGAGATAGTCCATCCCCGTCCACCCCCGAAACTCTTTCCTCCCTCCCAACTTCCTCAGCCCCAAATTTCTGGCGGTGAGTCCGGTGGGATCATGTCATCAGAGGCTTTGGGTCACAGCACCTCCGTGTCCAACTGATGGGGACGATGCCCGGACTTAAGCAGAGGAGGGAGCGATAATCCATAGAGCAGCGCTGGGAGCCAGGCCCTTGGGAGCAGCCTACGGTGTCAGCCCTATGACCCCATTTGACAGATGGAGACACTGAGACTCGAGAAGGCGATGTGGCTTGTGCGAGGTCACACTGGCAAAGGGCGGAGCCCGAAGTGTATTTTCCACCACACCACACTCCAGGAGTCAGCAGCCCCTCCAGGGAACAGACATGCCCCGGCCTTTGTGTCAGTTGAGTCGAGGCTCACCATGGCCAGAATAACACCCCGGAGTGTCAGTGTGTGGGGCCGCAGGAGTCAGACACGTTGTGGGAGGAAAGAAGCTTTGGGGGTGGAGCTCATCAAGTGGCCAGGTACCAGCTCGGCTCGGCCATGGTAACGCTTGGGTCCTGGTCTGTCTCAGAAAGAGCGCACGCACTCACCGCGCCTGTGGGCCTGGAGCCAAGGCCCAGTCTTGCGGACATGCCGGTGAAGCCCTCTGTGCTGAGACGGGCCACCTGGCCAGGGCACAGCTCACTGGACCAGCGTGGGCTCCTCAGAAAGCCCTCCCCTCGAAACACTCTCCTGGTCAGTGTCTCTTTGCAGAATGTGACTTGGAAAATACGCTTCATTGGAAAGGCCACGAGGCTGCCAGGGCCTGGGAGCGATTTAAAGTTACAGGAAGTAGAAACCACAGGACATTCAGATGTGGGAAAAGGGAGGAGGGAGCTGCTGGTGGCGGGAGAAGCAGACAGGCCCAGAGAGAAGCCACCATGGGGAGCCAGCGGAGCCGTACTCATTGTGTCTCACCGGAGGAACACCCAGCAGTGCTCACTGGTGCTGCGGAGATAAGAAAACTAGATCCAATGTTCACCTTGGACCCCAATTTTTTCTCCCAGGTCTAATGTCTGTGATGCCTGAGTCCTGTACTCCCCATAGGATTTCTGCCGACTCTGTTATTCCAGCCGTACAATGAGTTCTCTATGTCGAAGAAACTCAAGTGAATATATCTGTTCCTTGGAGTTCAAAGGTCTGGGTTAAATACCTTCTAAATGTTCCCACAGCCCCTGCACTTCCCGTATTAGCCCACTATCTCTCTCGCTCTAGACTCTAAACACCATGAGATGCTGACCCGTTCACCCCTGTACATTCTGCATCCCCAGCATTTAACAGAATTGAGCACAAGTGAAAAGGAGCAGTGAGGGAAAGGAGAGGGAGGGCCTGGGCCAGAGTGTTGCTAGACAACCAGTCCAGCACATGGTCCTGTGGACCAAGGACTGAAGGAGACCTCCATCCTCTTCCAGCCAACTGCACCCAGAGGCAGAGCTAGCCTTCCAAGCTGAGTTTCCCACACAGGCACTACTGGCATATTGGGGTGAAAAGGTTTTTGGTTGATTGGGGTGTCTTGCCAATTTCAAGATGATATTGAGCATCTCTGGCCCCTGCCTAGTAAATGCCAATAGTTAGCCCTCAGTCATTGTGAAAACCCAAAACACCCCACACATCTCCATTTCTGGGTGTCCTTCTGGTCACGCTATCCCCAGTGTCTCTGATCATGTCTACCTCCTTTGGCAAATCTTGCAATGGTGCCATGGGTGATTGTTACAGAATCTATATATATAAAAGGCTAATATGCAAAGTGTCCCCTCAGGAGTTTGACCAGGGTCAGCCACTCGCTATGATGTGTGCTGACCACCAGGGGGTTCATGGAAAGAAGGAAGGCTCCAGCTGGCCCTGAGTGTTGGCTAAACCTAGTGATCCTACCCGTGCACAAATTTCATGCACCGGGCCTCTAGTAATTACAATAACAGTGGCCAACATCCAAAAAGCACCTTCTCTGTGGCAGGCAGTGTTCTAGGCACTTTATAGGAATTAATTCATTACAGCAGCTTTTATCGTACAATGGGTAATGCTGTGGTCCCCATTTTACAGATAAGGAACGTGAGGCTCAGAGAAGTTAAGCAGCCTGCCCCAGAGCACAGTCCCTAAGTGGCAGAGCTGAGATTCAGGCCTCTATGGATGTGACTCCAAGCCTACACCTGCCACCACCACCCCAGCCTGCAGCTCCAAACTGGCTGCTGCCTGCTTCTCCAGGCCTCACTCTTTCAAGCATATGTGCACATGTGCGCATGCACACACACACACACATACACACACACACACACACACACACACACACACACACCTATCTATGTTGGACCACTCGCTTCTGCCAGGACCTGCCAGCATTTGCTCTGCTGAAGCTCCTCCTGAAAGGTGCTTCCCTCACCCACCAATTAGGTCCTTCCCAGCCACAGAGGTTCCTCCGCAGGCTTCCAAGCCTCTCTCCCCGGCAGAATAACCTACTGCATTCCCTCAGGCTCTGTGGCCTATAGTCCTGTCCCCATTAAGCAGGCCATGCAGGCTGCCTTGGAGCCCAGCTATTTGTGGGTGTGTCATGAATGGCTGGGCGAACTCTGAGCGCCTGCAGCCTGCTCCCAGCATGAGCTGGCGGCCCAGCCTTCTTCTCCGGCCCTCACCAGCCCTGCCGCTGGGTCACTCCTCTGCTCCAGCTGCCCGGGCCCTCCCTATGCAATCTCCCAGTTTGCCATTTTCAGAAATAGCTTTGACCACCACTTCCCTCAGTCCCCAACCCTGGTGCCCAGGATCCTAGACCCACCACCAAGGAAATGTCATTTAGCCTCAGGCCTCCCTACCATCCAAGCTGGTGAGGGGTTGACAGGATGCAGGAGTCGCCATGCCCTCACTCTGTCCTCCCCAGGGGCCTCTGACCCTGGCCCCAGCACACATTCCCTCAACTCAAGGCTAATGGCCCTCCCCCCCCCCCCACATGCCCGCCCATCGAGGGCCACTCCCAGCCGTTAATAATAGCAGCACCGAGTGGCTCGCTCCTTAGCAATTTGCAATCATTAATTAGTGGAAATTGCAGATCGGGGCCATGAAGGAGGGTGGCGTGATTAAGCTCATTTGGAAATTAAGTTAAGCGAGTGATGGAGAGGGCCAGGGCAGCCTGGCTCAGAGCAAGCGTCCCTCCTGTACCTGCCCGATCAGATGCTGGGCTTGGACCAGGGCTCAGATACCCGGCGGGGGGGGGGGGGGGGGTGTTAGGGGGGAGAGACAAAGCAGGAGGGAGACGCCCAGGGACCTCCTGTTCTGGGTGAAACAGGAGGATCTACAAAGACACTGGGCTAGGCATGAAGGACTAAAATGGACACCGTGGCCACTCCCTCCATTGATACTTGGTCCTGAGTTGCTGACCGGCCCCTTGAGCCCCCTTGGTTCCTCCCCCTGCTCCCTGGCCTCCAAGAACTCCCAGCCACCTGCCTCTCTGAGCGATTCCAAATCCTTAGGCGTTCCTTGCCTTTGGGGACTGATTCTGCAGAGGGCACTTCGGAGGAAAGAGTTAAACAGTCCTCCTACTCCCCCCTCTCCCCCCGAAGGATGCTGAGTAGACAGCTCTTCTCCCAAAGATGAAAGAAAGAGGCTGCCGCGGCACCCATATTTCTTCCCGAGGAGACACAATTATCTCCCCCACTTCCCTCTCCAGCGAGCACCAAGACGACAGGGCCCTTGATATAGGGCCGCTGGCAGGCGCCCTGTGCTGGGTAAGGATACATCTGAGAGCTACCCCCCTGAGTCATCTCCCCTCCCCCATCTCTGGGAGGAATCTCAATGAGAAAGGTAATGAGGGGGAGACTGGGAGGTCCCCGCAGGCTCCCAGCCAAGGACCAGGGCTCAGAGGTCCCTCCCAGGGGATGGGATAAGGACTTAGAGGGCTTCTGCCTCCACCTTCACCCACCCCCCACCCTCCCTCACCTCCCATCCCATCCACCGGGGGCAGCTCACTGTGCTGTCCCTCCTCCAAGCTCTGGCCCAGGCTGGGTGCTCTGCCTGGAACACCACTTAGGAGCTTAGTCATCTGCTTCTTCAACATGTACTCAGCCTCTACTGTTAGCACTGCTGATGGAACACGGGGTTTGGCGAGATTCACAAGCCCCTGCCTGATAGAACAGGGAGCGACCTTCTCACCAGGAGGCAATTAAAACATAGTGTGGGGAGCCGTGGTGGAGGGAGAGCTGGAAAGGGTGCCTGCCGCGCAGGGCTGGTCCGAAAGGGTAAAGAGAAGTCTAGCAGGCGGACAAGAACGCCGGGAAGGGTGTTTTAGGCAAAGGGATGGGCAGCGGCTGAGTCATAAAGAACACAGACATTTGGGGAGCTGGAGCAGTTTGTGATTGCTGGATTGCGAGGAGTAGCTGAGGAGCGGTGAGACACAGAACCTCAGGGTCTCACAGGGCCAAAGAGCGTGCACCGGGCCACCTCTATGGCAGCTGAGGGAAGGGTGGCCAGAGCGGGTGAGATAAGAGACAGTGTGATGGGCAAGTTAAGGGGCCACGGGACTAGTACAGGTAAACAGGGCTGAGGCTGGAACCAGGGTGGAGCAGTGAGCATGGTGAGAAGGTGTGAATTTCAGAGACACCCAAGTCAACACATCTGGAATCCTACCCAGGCTTCAAAGCCCAATTCGAAGACCCTCCTCCTCCAGGCAGCCTCCCTGATTACCTCCACATCCACAACAATAAAGGTGGCCTTCCCCGGTGTTCCCAGACCTCTAACCTCTCTATCAAACTCGTAATCACATTCTCCCCTAACGAACGTCCTCCTGTCATCCCATGAATACTCCCTGAAAGCAGGAAAAATGTCTTATCATACATGTACTGTGTTTTATTTTACTTTATTCTTTATTTAAAAATTCTAATGTTGACATAATTGCAGGTGTCTCTCTTTTCCCTGCCCTTTGCTCTCCTCCACCTGCTTCACCTCCCCTTCCCTTGGCTTAAAAAAAAAAAATCCTGCAGAAAGGTGATGAGAGTCCATTTTATAGATGAGCAAGCTGAGGCTTAAAGAAGCAAAGAGCCAAAGAATGGGGTCATCACCCCCAGGACTCCGGTGGGGAGACAGATAACATACCTTTAGGAAAATCGCAGTCTGTTGAAGGAGGAATATGCCCCGTCTCAGGGAGTCCCAAGGGAGATACAGCTTTATCCTGGGAGTATCCAGTAAGATGAGGGGTGTAAGCCCTGCCCAGTGGGAGTCCCCAGGATTGGGGAGACATGGCCCTGGCCTTGGGAGCCCCAATCTGCTGGCAAAGGCACAGCCCTTTCCCTCCGGAGCTGCCGATTGGCTCGGGGACCCAGAGAGGAAAGGACCTGGGCCTGGGCCTCTTGTCCCGCACAGAGCTTGGCTGCCTAGACTGGGGGAGAGATGCAGGGGACAGAGCAGGTCCACGGGGTGGGCGGGCAGTCCAACACCATGAACACCACACTTTATGGTGGCCTGTAGGCCCATGGCTGCGACCCGTCCATCCTCACCTGGCCCCAAGACACTAAGCACTGTTGGTGCAATAGGTGGCTGAGTGTGAGCTACAAATTACAGGTGGGGCCGGGCCTCCGCCAGGCCCAGCCGAGGAGCCCCCTCCTGCATGCCCGCCTCCCAGGCTCCAGCGAGTGGTCATGACCCTTGACCTCAGGACCTCTTGCCCCACAGAGACCCTCCGAGGCTGGGCCCCTGAGTCTCAGACAGCCCTTTGCCCATCAGGAAACTGTAAAGCACTTTGAATAGCTCCGCCCCGCTGGAATGTCTGTGCCAGAAAGGTCTGGGGTGCCTCTTCTGTGCTTCCGTAGTGCCAGCTTCTAAAATCTACCACACGGGGTGCTAGAGGGATGGGCCTGCTCCCCACCAGACTGTGAGCTCGCCCAGGGTTGGAGCCCTGTCTCTGAACACATCTGCTGTGTCTGCTGAGCCTCGCACGTGGTACACACTCCACGTTAGAGGGTGTTCGTCTAGTCCGTGACGAGGTGGCTCTGACTCCTTGGCCAAGCTACATTCTCTCGCTAGACCCAGGTGCCCGGCTACCACATGAGGGGAGTAGACCACAGCAGAAGTTGCAAACTGGAGCCCCCTGGCCCCACACAGGTGTATTGCATGCCTCATAAGACTAGGGGTTTGTGTTATTCCATTATTTGGTGATTTTATACAACTGGAAATTTCATCAAAAGTTCAAACTTCTAGTATCTCTTTGAAAATCAGAAGAAGATGAGACAACCCTAAGCTTACATCCCTAAAACTCTCCAGTCTCCCCCTGACCTCACCTCTCCCCAGTGTGCTCCTGTTCCCTAGCACCTGGCCCACTTCACTCATTTCTGTCGCCTTCCACTGGGCCTCTTACATTTCTCTTTCATAACCTAGACAGAGCCCCACTGTGTCCTGTGACTCTGGAGTCTGCAAAAGATGAGTAAATAGATGGGAGGAGCCTGGCCGGCGTGGCTCAGTGGTTGGGCATTGACTTATGAACCAGGAGGTCATGGTTCAATTATCGGTCAAGGGCATATGCCCAGGTTGCAGGCTCGATTCCTGGGGGAGGGGGGGTGTTTGAGGAGACAGCCAATCAATGATTGTTTCTCATCATTGATGTTTCTCATCTATCTCTCTCTCCTTCTCCTTTCCTCTCTCTAAAATCAATTAAAAAACACACACACCACATCTTTAAAAGATAGTAATAATAAACTAAACAAATAAATAGAGGGAAGGAGATGGTAAGTTAATGTGCTCCAACCCCTCACTTCCTCTGTGAGAAAAATCACTTTTCTGCCTCTTAACAGCGGAAACACCTTTCCTGCTCCCAGCTCCTTCAGATGATGCGGAAGGGAAGTAAGTTTATAAAATATCAGAATGGACAAGTGTCAGGGACCCTGATGTGCCACATGACACAAAGGTCAGGGGAAGTGTGACTTGGGAGGTCAGTAGGGAGAGGGGCCCACTGCTCACCTGCTCTGAAGCGATAACCAGCCAAAGCTTCCCTGTCACCATCCCCGGTCAGCACCTCGGACAGCTCCACCGGCGCCCTCTGATCCTGGCTGCCCTCAGCCAGTGCAGCCACTCCTGTGCCACCTGCCTCCCAGTGGAGGCCCCTCCTTCCTTGTGCTGTAGCCATGACGGGCCCTGTGCACAGTCCTCACACTAGACAAGCCCTTCTCCATCCCAGGGTCTCTGGTTCCTTCCCCCGGAAGTGTTATCTCAGCTTCAGCATCCCCGTCTCAGGGAGAGCTGCTCAGAACGTGCAGTCCACATGATGCCATCTCACGCACCTCCCCCTTTCCTCATAGCGCTGGCCTGGTTGTAATGACGCAGTGATGTGTCAGTATTAATTAATGTCTCCTTCCCCACCGCAATAGGAGCTCTGGGAGGCAGGGTTCAGACTAGTTTGCTCTCCACTGTAGGTCCAGCCCGTGGCATAAGGCTGAAAGACAGCTGTTGAGTGAATGCATCCCTGAGTCCCTCCTGTCGGCAGGAGCTATGCTAAACATACAGTCCCTTTCCTAGAGCGGCTATGACTTTGTTGGTAATGAAAGACTAGTTTACCTGGAGTTAAAAAAGCAATCTGATCCACCCCTCCCATTAAAAAAAAAAAAAAAAAAAAAAAAGTTGAATTAAGATTCTAAAGCATGAAGTCATGCCAGAGCCAGCCCGATTCCTGGTCCAGCCTTCTCTTCCCTCTATGGCTCCACCATTGTTTCTGCCTGTTAATGACCACACACATCACCCCCACCATCATCCCATCAGCCCCGCGAGGGCATCTCCATTGGTGCATTTAACCCCCCAGGGTTCCTGTTTGCACAGGCTCCAACCCATCGCTGCTCTCCCGGGGATGGCTGTCTGGCCTCCACCGGCTCTGCACTCTGCGTGTGGACAAGCAGGAAGATTTAATGTTGCCGCTTTGGTCTTTGTCTCTGCAAAGCAAACCCTTCCCCGCTGGGAAACTCATCATCACCAAGCATTGAGCTCAAGCTGCGCTCCACTTAGCTGTTTGCAAATGGTGTGTGTGGGGAGGGGGGGGGGTGTGAGTGGCTCAAAGCCCAGGGAGTGGCCTGGAGGCTTGTGGGAAGACACAACGACAATGGTAGGGGGCTGGTGGGGAGGCAGGCGAGGTATGTGTAGGCCTATGAGGAAGGCTGGCTGACTGTGAGCAACACAACCAAGGAGACAGGTCTGCCCCGCCCGCAGTCACACCCCTACACTGACTGTCTTCTCATCACAAGCATAGACTTTGGGCAGCACGGGCTTCGGCACAATTCCTGTGGTATATGCAGGCTGCTCTCAGGTTTCTGTAGGTGGGTTGATTATGTCACCAGATGTGAGTCCCGGGAATGCACCTGACCTCTATGAAGCTCAGTTTACTCACCTTGAAAATGGTCGCCTTGTAAAGCTGCTGTTGGGATATAATGTGATCACTCTTCGGGACTGGTTTGGCTCTGTAGATAGAGCTTCGGCCTGCGGACTGAAAGGTCCCGGGTTCAATTCCGGTCAAGGGCATGTACCTTGGTTATGGGTACATCCCCGGTAGGGGGTGTGCAAGAGGCAGCTGATCGATATTCCTCTCTCATCGATGTTTCTAACTCTCTATCCCTCTCTCTTCCTCTCTGTGAAAAATCAATAAAATATATATTTTTTAAAATAAAAAAATAATCTGATCACTCACACTCACACCCCATGAAGGGTTCACACTTCATAGAACACATGGCAAATACGCTCTCTTCCCCAAAACAAGCACCTGGCCTTGCTTGCTCCCTACTTTGACTTACCCAACAGTGTGGCTCACCCATCATCACCACCGGGGAGGCCATCAAGGAGGCAAAAACGGGATGGGTGGGTCATGGCCATGCTAGCACGCTGTGTCCCCATCCATTTCCGCAGCTCCTCCAGCCCCACACCTCCCCTCCTCATTCATTTCAGATGTCAGGATTCCCTGGATTGCAGACAGTTACTTATTCTGTTCTGAGCATCTTCTGTTGCCCCCACAAGCCCTCCCCCACTGCCATTTTGGCCTTCGTCCTCTTCCCTCCACCTGTGAACTGGAAGACAAAATACCTCTAGAGGAAATGAAAAGAGTGGAAAGAAAAAAAAAAAAGCAAAGACCAGAAGAAAGGGGACTACATCCTGCTGCCGTGTTAACCACCCTCATTGAATGACTCTCCTACCTGCCTCTCCTTGTCGGCTCCCATGCTCCTCCATTCCCTCTGACGACCCTTAAAATTGTCTCCCCATCTCATCAAATCCCTCCCCTCGCCTCCCCATTTGTTCTCTAAGCTGCAGATTACTTTTCATAAAATTCCATTTCTAGTCATTCTCATTACTTACTCACTTAATGTGGCTGGTTGGGGTAGGGGGCGGGGGGAGGAGAGCAGAGGAGGAGGAGGAGGGAGGTGGGAGGCGTGTTCTGTGCTGCACTTAGCCAGCCCAGGCACCCAGGCCCCTCGCTGAGGTGCATTACAGTCTGATATGAGTAGATAATGGACTTCTGTCCCACACAGGGAGCTGGCACTGGTGGACTCGGGGATTGCAGCCTCATGTCCGAGGGTGGCAAGACTCGCAATTGTCTTCAATAACTCTTCTCCTGCTGGGAAGACGCCACTGGAAGAGCCATTTCTTCAACAAATATTTACTGAGAGCCTTTAATAGACCGGGCACTCTATTAGGTGCTGGGAGTGAGGCCATGATCAGAGAAGCCCCTCACCCGGACTTGTTGCTCAGGGGAAGAATTCAGGAGGAAGTGACATGGGAGTGATGCAAGCTCAAAGGAGGAAACGAGGGGTTATGTTCTATTAAAACAGCGCCCGGAACAAGGTCCTGGGGCAGGTGATTTACTCCAGAGATGATTTCAGGGAAGAGCGGGATGAGACAGGGAAAGGAGAGCCCACCATCGGCAGGGTGTTGAGCTGGTTACTGCTAAGAAAACTCAGGGTCCTCTGAATGACCATGCAGAACGGACCTCAGAATTCTCCGTTAGAGGAGAAGAGGCGGGGGCAGTGGCCTCGGACCCCAGACCCCTTGTGTGCGGGTGGACCCCAGAGGGACTTATTTTCCTGCACTTCCGCGCTGCACGTGTGCAGACTGAGCAGGCGTCTCTGGCATCAGAGAAAGCCCTGAGTCAGAAGAACCGAGAGACGCCACTTTGCACGCTTGAGATAAGATGCTGGCGGCGTGCCCAGAGCTGTCCACTCAGTTGCACTGAAATCAGGTCAGCTGAGGGAAGGAATGCTGCATGGGGCTCGGAGCGTGTCTGCCACATCTACCCCCTCGTGGCTCTCGGATCTGCTCGGGGCCCAAAATAAGTGCCCTTTGCCACTGAGTTTGTAAGATGTCACTGGCCTTCGTCTCTAAAATAAAAATTCTGCAGGCAGGAAGGTTAGTGGGTCAAGGTACAGCACCAACTGCTGCAGCAGGTCCGGAGGCCACAGCTGATCTTCATCATCTACTTCCTGGACCACGTGCACTGTATCGCCTTCACCCTCGCTCAGGACTTCAGTGGGCCTGGGTTGCTTGCTCCCTGAGGGGTAGAAGCCCTTGGTTACCTGGCCCTTCTCAGGCTATGGTTGCCGCCATTGCCCAGTCCCTACTACCACCAGGCATGGAAACATCAGGAGATGTCCCAGTACATCCCTGAGCTCCATAAAAAGGCTTCTTGGCCCTCACTGGGTAACAGCAACCCTGGATCTTTATGAAAACCATGGCCAATCACCCCCACCTTTTCTTTCCCCGCTATTCCACTGACATGAAGAACCCAAGGTGACCAGGCATGCCCATAGGGGGTGCCTATCGTGTCAGCTGGTAGAAAGATCCCCCACAGGAACCAGAACTTCCACTGCACCAGAGCCCAGAGTTGTGGCAACAGAAAACACACATCCTCCATGAAGATTATTAGAAATGGTGACGCGTAGACCCAGCTCATGTTTCCAGATGCTTGGGAACACAACACCATACAGTAACCATTGATTCAATGCCTACGCCACAGTCTGGAGGGCAGTGCCACAGCCCCACAGAGTGTTTTTCATAAACTGGCACCCCCCCTAAGCCTTTCAGAGGCAATTCCGGTGTGAAATCAGACCAGCTGCTTCCAGATTGTGTGTTATATAGTAGAACCAGTGAATTACACGGCTCATGACCATGCTGACCGCCTTCCCCATGAAATGAGTCTCTTGGTCTGAGATGATGTTCGTGTGGGATCCCATGCTGATAACTCAGGCATGCTTCAGTCCCTCAGACAGCAATACAAAAAGGCACTGCAAACAAGAACAACAAATCAAATACAACGGGGAGGAAGGCCAGACAGGTGGCTTGAAAGGGAGATCATGGAGACCGCCAGCCTGCACCTTTCAGATATTTGAGGGCAGCACTAATCTCTGCAGTTCCACCTGGATAGCTTTTGAGTCTCATTCTTGTCTAAAAGGCAGGGTGGGGTCTTTCCATGAGGGGAGGGGGCTCAGCAGGTTCCACTACGCTCTTCTTGCCATAAAAACCCTTACTGCGCAGGTGCAGGCCTGGGATGTGAGGGTTCTGTCAATGTCTCAGTACATCTATCCCAGTGATGCACACAAAGGCAGAGAAATGACTGTAAGACGAGTCTCTGGACCTATTACGTGCACTGTAAAGGGGACATCGGCAGGACTAGATGTGTTACCTGGCCTTCAGGCACCCCCCCCCCCCCGGCTCACTGGGGAACTTTGATGGCATGACCAGTCCCCTAGCATCAATGAAAGTCCAGACCCTGATCCATTAGTCCTCAAAGGTCTGGGCGGTCCTCTTTCTTTGGCGAATGGCCCCGGGTGCCATGGGGAAAGAATTGAGGGAATACGTACTGTATATACTCATAGTGGCATTGCAGGTCCTCATGAAGACCCAGTCTCCCCATGGGCTCTGGGCCTGAGAACTAGCCCAGATTTGGATGCTATCAGCCATCAGTACCCAGGTTTTTCTTTTTTCCTGGTTGTACATGTCCTGGTCGGCCGCCTACTTATCAAAATCCCCAGGAACACGGCAGTGTGTTATCCATCACCACAGCACGCCGTGTATCGAGGCAGACCACTGCTAGTCCAAGCTTTCTCATCCCTGTTGGCACAAGGCAACTCAGTCCCATGGCTACATCTCTTCCTGTCAGCTCTGGCCAGCAAAGGACAGCCCCCACTGAGCTGCTCCGCGATGCCAGAGCCTCCCTCCCAGCCCATTCCTTGTCAGCTTAACGGGGAGTGTCCTCTTGGCACTCCCAGGGTAGATACTAACCTCTGGGTTTCCTGGCTTCATGTAATAAATCCATTCTGAGACACCCACTCCCCTGAGCCTCCTCGGTGCTTTCCTATGGCCCAGTAAATCCCTGAGCTCCATAAAAGTCTTCTGACACCTTCGAGGAGCCGTCCCATTCTGACATCTTCGAGGAGCATGTTAGAACTGGCTCCGGGAGTCCTTGCCAGGCGTTACATCCTCAGTCATGGGAGAAGGTCCTCATGTTACTAAATCTCCTGTTTCCAGCTATTAGTCCACCCCTCTCCAAGTCTAACGCCTCAAGTCCTGCTCCCATACAGAGTCCCCAGGTCCTACTGTCATATGTCAACCAGATCCTCCTGCAGCCGAGGCGGCCATTACAAACGGCAGAGCATTCGCATGACAGAGGACTTCAGAGCTGGCAGTGCCATGGAGCCGAGCCAGCTATCCCTGAACGGCTCGCCTGCAGACTTTTCCGTTTTGGGGTTTCTGTTACACTCTAACCTAATTTGAATTGATACAGGACTCTAAAGTGGATGCAAACACATCAATGAAAGAGTCATTGCAAGAATCTGGGCAAAGGATAATAGTAGCTTGAACTGGGGGGGCGGGGCGGGGAGGTAGTGGCAGTGGAAATAGAGAGAAGTGGATGAATCGGAGGACTATTTTGGAGGTTAAATCTATGGTTTGGTGTGTCTGGTGTGTGTGTGTGGAGTGAAACAATTTGAATGGAATCAGGTTCTAGGCATGAGCACAGGTGTAGTGATGGGACTCCGTTGGTCATGGAGATCAGGTGAGCAGACACAAGGCAGCAGGTTCCCTTGTTCCTAAGAGAGGCCAAGGCTCTGACACCAGGTCCCCAAAGGCACCCGCTCCCGTGAAGGAGACCTTGAACCAACTTCCAAAATGAGCTCAACTTCTTAGTAAACCTTCTTGAATTATTCCTGGACCCCCACCCCCAATACCATCCAACTTTGTGACTTGCTCTTGACAAGCCCCACATCCATTTTCAGTGTTTCCTGGGAAGCTCTGAACATTTCATGCTCAGGGAGCGACAGGAAGTGAGCTTAGCTGGGAGCAGAGTTAACCCTGGGACAGACACTAAGGAGAGAAGTGAAAATGAAGCTGTCTCCACTCTCAGGGAGCTCACGGCAATGAGGGTAGCTTAGCAAACGAACACTGTCCTTTCCAGGGAACCCCCCTGGTTACTGTGTGTTCAGGGTGCAACCGTTCCCCCAGAGAAGGTGGCTGTCCCTACTGGAAGGCTTAGAGAAGACATCCCACATGAGTGGCCTTTAGACCAGGTTTGGAAGCTGAGATGAGGACAGGCGTTCCTGGCAAGGGTGCTTGCTTATGCCAAGACCTCTGAGGGTGAATCAGCGTCCTAATTTCAGAGAGCCGTTCGCAGCCGAGTATCACTGGAGTGTAAAATGCCCGTGATTTTTTGGAGGAAGGAGGAATTGGAAACTCAAAATGCAGTGAGAGCCCATGTCTGAGGGGACGTTATGAGCCACACTAAGTGTCCTGGACTGTAGGTATGGGCAACCAAGAGGGTAGAGATGGCGGATCTTAGGCAGGAGAGCGCCGAAATATATAGCAAGGCAGTTGCCATAATTACAATAATTGCTAAGACTTATTGAACATTTTCCATGTGCCAAGACTGGTGCTAAGCATTTTCCCATGCCCTCCCCACCCGGGAAGATGAGTATTTTTAGCTTCCCCGTTTGCACAGACGGGAAAACTGACCTCCAGGCAGGGTGTGGAACCGGCCCAAGGTGACACAGCTGAGAAGTGGTGGAGCCAGGATTCTAACCAGGGAGGCCTGCCTCCAGAGCCCATGCCCTTCCCCAGGATGCTGATGTTAACGTCCCCTCTCGCTGCTTCTGTAATGAGATGTGTAATGAGATCCATTACTTTGCAATTATACTTTAAGTCATTAGTGTATGGAGGTAGGGAGGAGGAAGAGGTGAGATGTTTTATACTAAACAAGTTTTCAGTAAATATCTCTGACCAAGGGAGAAACGGGGGCACAAACATGGAACCCCAGACGGCTGAAACAAAAAAAAATGCGCTTTAGAGAAACCCTGATTCAATTCTCTCACGTTCCCCGAGATGAAATTAAGGCTCAGAGAAGGGGTGGCACAGACAGTGGGTGACAGGACCTGACTGGCATTTCTCTCTTCTCTCAGGGAGAATGAGCAGGGACCCTATAGCCTGTTCCTTACCACTCTATGCAGCACTAGCTTTCCGCGGATGCTGGAAAAGTGTACTTTCCCTGGAAGGAAAAGAAACAGCTTTGTTCTTTTCCTTTTTAAACAGCAGAGGTTCCAGAAACAAAGCCAGAATCGGCCCCAGGAAACCTGATGTGCACACTGCCAAGTCCGAGCCAGCGGGGTGTCAGTGCAGGGAAAAGCACACTTTCCCCGAAGCCATCATCACCAGGAGGACTTGGACCACAAAGAAGAAGAGACTAACAGGTCAGATAAAGAGCTCCAGGCCAAGTCCCCACGTCCAGGACGTGTCCATATGAGCAGGAAGAAGGGCTGAGTCTCCAGGCGACAGAGAACAGCACTGAGCATCAGGTACACTTGCTTCCGCTGACCTGCCCCATATCCCTGGGCTCCTGGAGGGGACACACTGTGCTGGTCACACAGACTTCAGTGGCTCTGGCTATTGGGATGGAAGATACCACCAGCATCCCCTACACGTTAACGGCTTCCTCTCCCCTGATTCTCGGCCATCTTCCCATGGCCACCAACACGCAGTGGTGAGGGAGCTGGACCTAACTCCTCCCCCATCACACTGGGGGCTCCTCCTGGGGAGGACTGTGGCTCCCACATCACTGTGAGCTCCCCTAGGACAGAGCCTGAGACTCCTCTTGTCTTCAGACCGGGCTTCTGTGAGTGGAGACCTCAGTCCCTTTCCAGGTCGGGCACCCCCACCCGATTGGGGGCGGTGTCAGGGAAAGGTCTATCCCCCCTCACAGACTGAGGGCTCCCCCAAGACAGGGAGAGCAAACAGTTGGGAAGGCTATGTAAGCTACTGGAGCCTCAGCTAGCAGCTTGACATTAGCTTTGTTTTGTTTTTTGTTTTTGTTTTGTTTTTAATAAGTTTGAATTGATTTCAGAGAGGAAGGGAGAGGGAAAGAGAGATTTAAAACATCGATGATGAGAGAGAATTATTGATCAGCTCCCTTTTGCACGCCCCCTACTGGAGATCAAGCCCACGACCGCAGCCAGGCCACGTGCCCTGACCCGGAATGGAACAGTGACCTCAACACAACCACTGAGCCACACCGGCAGGGCAAGCTTCCTATTTTGATCCTTATTCTGTGATCTCAGCTCTCCAGTCCAGGGTCTCCCCGAGGCCAGGCTTGACTCTCCCAGGAGACGGAAACCCTCGGGGTGGGGAATCCTAATTCCCCCAGATCCATCCTATTATAGCTCCGCTAGGCCCCAGCACCAGCAGGGGCCCCATGGTCAAATGTGGGGGCGAGACTCAGGGTTTGGGGAAGACCCAGGGACTGGTGGTGATCGGGGAAAAAAGCCCCTCCATCTCCATTGCTCAGCGGGAGAGGGATGAATAAACACGTCTGAGGACAAGGTCGGAGCAGGAGACAGACCTGAAGAGCCATTTGAGCTGGAGCAGAGGGTGTCAGCAAAGGCAGTGACTGCACTTCCTGAGCTCCGCCCAGGAGGAGGCTCAGCAGCAACCAGCAGCCTGCTCTCCGGAGAGCCACCCTGGCTTGGCTCTCCAGAGGCTTTTGGACAAGACGGTCTGGACTGTGTTCTCCATCAGCAGACACACAGGCATGCACACGCACACGAGCACACGCACACGCACACACGCACACAAGCACAAGCACATGCACATGCACACAAGCACACGCACACGCTGCCACTTCCGCTCCGGCCTCCGGAAGCGCCCTGGGACTTCCTGGCCATCAGAAGGCTGGGTCTGAGGACAGGCCAGAGACACCGAGCAAAGGGCTTTGGGGCATATTCCTGAGACAGCCACGAAGCCGTATTAAAACCCGAGTCTCCTCATCCTGCTCACAGGCCTCACCTCCGCCTGGGCTTCCCATCACCACCTGCACCGCATTAGGACCAAATTGAATTAGAATAATTAACTTTTGGTCACACTTTTAATTTGGTGCTGGAAATGAGAGCGCTAATGGAGATTAAACAAGGCTCTGGCTCCAGAGACCAGCCTGGAGGCTAAACAGGGAGGCCCAGCTCTGGCGGGGAGGGGTGAGCATCAGAGGAAAGAGGCAGGGATACGTGTGTGCCATCTGTGAGCCGCGTGCTCGTCCGTGTGTGTTTACCTATGTATTTGCACTTGAGTACCTGCATACCCGGATTGCATAAGGAAAACGTGCCTGAGTCATGTAGGGAAACATGTACTCATGTGTGCATGGGACAGGTGTGTCAGAAGGTTTGCACACATCTCTTTGTATGTGCGTGAGCACGTGTGTGCGTGGGCGTGAGCACATTGTTTTGCATACGAGGCAGGCAAAACTGCTGGACTTTTATGGAATCCTGTCAGCTCTGACTGGAATGGGATCGCATCCATGTCTCTAAATCATCCTGCTGCCTGAGGCTCTCCGTCCACCACCGTTTCCCCGAGAGAGAACATGTCAGCTTGTGCTCCCCACTGGCGGAGCCCTCACCGCCACCGAAGGTGGCCTGTGCAGTGCTGATTGCTGGGAAGCACTTCCTTCCTTCCTCCTCCACCCACAGTCCCAGGCCTGCCTCCGAGGTCACACACCAGGCTACGCACCTCTCCTCCATGGCATCTCCTGGCGTGGGACATCCCTGACTGCTTCCAGGCCACTCCCTGTGGCCACCCCCCTCCGCCTGGGCCAGAGCAGACCCAGGAACCAGCCTGGTCCCTCAGGCTGCGGCAGGAGAGCTGGGAGCTGTGGGCGCCCATGGAGGGGAGTGGGGTGCGGAGGTCCACGGAGAACAGGGACAGCCCGGCCCCTTGCCGCTGCAGTGGAGAGCCTGTGAGGACAGACAGTGCTGAGCCCTATGCATGCGAAAGGGCCGTGGCTGTGATGGGAGCTGAGTGCCCGTGTTTCTGTCCATGTTCATGCCCCACCGCGAGCTTGGCCACCAACATCTCCCTTTCTCGGGGCCCCCACCGCCCTTGGTTTCTCCCCTGCCCTCTGGTGAATGCCAGGGAAGAAGCGAGAAAGGGACAGGAAGTATCTAGAACATCTTGGTGTCACGCAGTCGCGGGGACAGGTCTATGCACCGCCCACAGCTCCCTGCACAGGTGACCCTGGCCAGGTCCACTTGTCCTTGGACCAGGTCCTGCCACAGCCGAAGTAGCAGCCCGTTCCTGACTTTCCGTGCCCTCGATACCTCACATCCTCCTTCTCCCTCCAGGGGCGTCTCTCCCTCCCTCTCCCCTTCCCCCGCTTCGCCCTGATGAACATTAGGAAAATTCCCGGATGCTAATAAGGCCCGTGACTGGGAGGAGGCCCTCCTCCAGGGAGCAGGGCTGGAACTTGGTATCTGAGGCCTGAAAGGGGAGCGGGGTTTGCCAGGGAAGGTGCTTGGTGAGGAGCGTCCGGTGGAGGAACCAGCTGGTACAAGGCTCCCGCATAGGGAAAGCTTGACTCACTCCCTCGAGGATTAAAGAGAGGCTTCTTGCTCGCCGATGTGGGCCTGAGGGAGGGGTGTCCACGAGGCCTCGGGCCCAGGGCGGCCGTGGTTTTCCGGGCAGGCCGGCTGTCTGCCTCCCACGGCCCCCTCCTTCCTGCGTGAGCTCCGCCAAGCTCCGTAACTACTGGGAGCCCCAGAGGCTTGTCTAGAAAAAGGGAAAATACCTCATAAGCCGGTGTGATGATTTAAATTAAACTGTACCGGTATGAACAGTGCTCAGCACCTAATATAGACTTAACAAAATTGCTTCGCTCGCCCTCCCTCCGTGTCGGAAGCCTGCGTTGCAAGCTCAGCCCTGTCTTCCCTCTGGGGTGCAGAGCGTGGAGACGAAGGTCGCCCGGAGCCGTGACCCTCGCTCCGTCTGTGAAGTGCCACTTGCTCTGTTAGCAGGAGCCTGCCTTCGCATCCTGTACCCTCCCGGAACTCACTCCTGCTGAAAAGCTGCCTCCCTGCTTCGGGCCTTGCCCTCCTCACACAAGGTTCAAGCCGGCCATCGGCACGATCCTGTTAAAACCGAAGTTGGGTCAGAGCCCTCTGCTGACTCTCTCTCACTCAGCGCAAAAGCCAAAGGCAGAGCAATGGCCCCCCCTGCTCTGGTCCTCATGGTCCCCCTCCCCTTACCGCCTAGCGCTCTCACCTACTTTCCTCTCAAGTCCTTTCTGCTCAGGCCCACTGGTCTCGCTGTTCCTCACCCCTGCCAGGCCTGCTCCTGCCCCGGGGCCTTTGCACATGCACAGACACTCACATGCCCCTCCCTCTGCCAGACTTTACCAGACGCCATCCGCTAGGTAAGGCCCTCCCAGCTGTCATCGGTGAATTGTATCACCAACACCCCAATCCCCCTCCATGCTTTAAAAGCTCCGGTGTCTGCAGAAAAGACACAGGCCTTCGGAGTCTGGCAGATGTGCATCTCGGCTCCCACGTGGTCACTTCGGAGCTGCCATTTCCAGACCCTGCTGGTCAGGTTTGGTGTGAGCCATGAGCTCACCTGATCCCTTCGCAGCAGCAGAAGCTGAGGGCATGAGAGAAATGAGGAGAGAGATGGGGCATAAGGCATGCGCCCCTGACCCCCAGAGTCGGTGGGGAGAGGATAGAGGAAGGCAGGGGGAAAGAAATAAACACTCCCTGAGCATCTGCTCTGTGACCTGCTCACGGCCAAGTGCCAAGCCTGAGCCTTGCTCAGAGAGGTTAATAACTTGGCTGAGGTGGCCCAGCTCCTAGGTGACCACGCGGGAGCTGAGATGCCCATCTGCCAGACTCCCAGGGCCTGTGTCTTTTCTGCAGACACAGGCGCTTTTAAAGGAGGACAGAAGAACCTCAAAAAAGGAGAGAAAACTTGCAGACACATTTTTCCTACCATCCAGTTCCCCGGCGATCACCGTTATCTGTGGGAGAAAAAAAAAAAAGGTTAGGGGAGGTAGGTTTGCTTGGTCTGCAGAAGACAATCTGCGGAGTATGTTGAAAGAGAAGCTCAATTTCTATTTTCAGCTACTTGAAGGGCTTACATCAGGGAGGCAAAAAGATTTGTCTCTATTTCCACAAAACAGAGACAATGGACCCAGCCTGCAGCGAGAGGGACATGGAGCAGAACTTCCTAACGCACCTTGAAAGCTATGTCAGTGAAGGAAGGGCTCCGTCCCTGACGTGCCCTAGACAGGGAAAGTCCTCTGTGCCGAATGCCTTATGGGTGGACCCACCAGTCTTAGGGTCATGGGTGCCGGTAAACACACCCCCATGCATTCACACACACTTCCTGGAGGCTTGCACATGCGTGTTTCTCCCCGATGAGAAACATAGCTAGACTCCCCAGCCCCTCCCTCAGCTCCCTCTGTGTGGCATCAGGACTGCCAGGGAGGGCCCCCCGGTGGGCGGATGGCAGTGGTGCCCCCGCAGGCAGACAGGCAGGGAGCCAGAGCAGACACCGCTATCTTCTCATCACCCCAGGCGGCCACCTCCGAGCCCCCTGCCTTTCAGAAAGCAGAGTCAGGAAATTAACAGGGAGCTGGGACTCTTCCAGACACCTGCCTGGAAATTCAAACCTAAGCCGCCGGGCGGAGGCTGGCTCAGGACGGCAGAGGGTGTGCTGGGAGGGGCTCCCTGCAGAGAACCGTGGACGCGAGGACGCATGCAGGGGGCATGCACCAGCCCTTGGGAAGGAGGTGAGGGGGGTGTCACACGTGGCCAACCGGGCCTCCCACAGCCAGCGAGTTCTGGAGGAGCCTGCTCTACCCACAGCAGGAGGCCTCGGAGCAGGGGCGCCCTGGCGACAACGTGGTGATTTGTTCTGGAGCTGCCTCTACCTAAAACCCCGCTGGGGATGGAGGCAGAGGAAACAGAAATGAGGAGGAGGCTTCTCCACAGGACCAGGAGCTGAGCAGGGCCTGCATGGATACTGACACAGACACAGGTTTTATAGCCTGGGTTCAAGCCCACACTTCATCACTCACAAGCCCTGTGACCTTGTGTCTCTGTTGCCTCATTAATGAAATCGTCTTAACAACCACAACCTGCATTAATCAACATAGGCCAACTGTTCTAACAAGTAGTCCCCCAAATCGCAGTGGTTCAGACACACATTTCCTGTCTCCAGTCGAATGCCTGGGAGGCCAGGAGAGCTGTGTTCCACACAGTCACTCAGGGACCCCGGCTCCCCTTCAGACTGCCCAGGGCTGTGGAGCCCTCTAGACCAGGGCTTCTCAATCGCAGCACTCCTGGCATTGGGCGGGGTGGCTATGTGTTGTGGAAGCTCTGTGCTAGGTGCTGTGAAATGCTTAGCAACATCCCTGGCCTTTACCGGTAGACATGAGCGGCATTCCCCAAGGTTCTGGCAACCCAAAATGTCTCTAGGTATTGCCAAATGTGCCCAGGGAGAGGAGGAACAAAACTGCCCTTGTTGAGAACCACGGCTTCACCCTTCTTCCGCAGCTAACCAACAGAGGAAGGAAGAACGCAGGGAACCTCAGGAGGAGGTTTGAGGAGCCAGCCTGGAGGAAGCAGGGTGGACTACATCTCCCACATTCCATTGGCCATGTTGAGGTCACATGGTCCCCCTGCGGGGCAGTCTGGGAAGTGTAGTCCACCAAGTGTCCAGGCACAAAAGGATGCAAGGTCTGCCTCTCTGCTGCACCACCTATTAAGGTGTTGGGATGATATGATGAGCTAAGGGTTTTCTGTAAATCAAATACTTGGTAGATGGTATATGCTGTCAACAAATACCGATGATTAATGTTTTTGGAGGGTTTGAATGAGTGCCACACCGTGTTCTGCACTTAGTGCATCATCTCACCAGATCCCCATTTGGTGATGCAAAAGCTAAGGTGCAGGGAGGGCAACTCCTGCAAAAGGTCACAGAGTTGGTGGCTCTGGGATGCTGGTTCCAGCCCCCACATCGTTACCCTATGCTGTGCTCTCTGCCCCAAACTCCCTGTGACACCATCACATGCAACATGGTCACAGCAAGTCATAGAATCAAGAAAGACGTCATTCCCACAGAGGAGGGCGCGGCGGCCCTGAGAAGCCATTGCCCAGCATTACTACAAAGCGGCAGAGCCAGAGCCAGAACCCGGGTCCCCGGGCTGCAGACACAGCCCTCTCTCTGGGGAGGAAGCCATTCTGTCCCGCCGTGGTTTAGCAACACGGGCAGGATTCTGTGCTCTTTGCCTTACCGCCGTTGCCTGGACCTGCCACTCATTTGCTGGGTGGCCCTCAGCAATCCCTTCGGTAATGACTGTTTGTGTCACCTTGACTGGGCCGCTGAGTGCCCAGGTACATGACTCCACATTATTCTGGTGGATCCGGGAAGGTGTTTCTGGATGAGGTTAAGATCTGCACCGTTAGACCCAGTAACGCGGGCGGCCCTCTGGTGTGGGTACGCCTCCAGCATGGGGAGATCAGCCCCCCCTTTAGGACAGCCATGGGCCTCCATGAGCCTCGGGACTCCCCATCCCCCTGCCGAGGAAGGGAGCCTTCCTCTCTGCCTGACTTCCTGAGCGGCCACGCCGGTCCCCTCCGGTGCCTGGACTGGAACTTCCTCCACCAGCTCTCCTGGGTCTCCAGTTTGCCAAGTGCTGATCTTGAACTTCACCGCCTCCGGCTGATTCCAGCCCCAGCCACTCGTGCCTCCCCGTGACATTTAGGTTTTCCAGCCGAGGCCTGAGCTCTGTGGAGTGAGGATAGGCCGTCCCCCGGGGCCCTGTCTGAATCTCTAACCGCAGAGCCTGTCAGGACGTAATAAATTGGCTGCTGTTTCAGGCCACTGAGTTTGTGGCACTGCAGTCATAGCCACAACTCTATTACGGTCCACCCCATCTTACAGGTGAGAACACGGAGGCAGTGAGAGGTGACGTCGCTTGCACAGGGTCCTGACGATAAGAGGGAGCTGGGCCAGGATTTCAACTCAGACAATGAAGCTTAAGGAAGGAGGTCAAAGCCCTCTTACCCTAGAAGCCCTGGTCTAGGGTCCCTGAGTGACTGTGTGGAGCACAGCTCTCCTGGCCTCCCAGGCATTCTCTCGGCCAAATCTCCGCAGTAAATGACTCTTATATCACTGGGCTGTAATTAACTACCTAGGCATGTCTCTGCCTTCAGACCCAGCTTGTTGGGGGCAGGGATGGGGCTCTCTGTTCCCATTTTCAGCACCAGCTCAGCTCCTGGCCCAGAGGGTGGGTCTGCTGAGCTGACCACAGGGAGCCCTACAGGCTTGGCCCGGAGCTGAGCCTCCTGCCTGGTCTCCTCTGGTCTCCCCGGCGCTGCCCAGCTGACCACGAGGCTTTCATCCCTCCCAAGCCTCTGAGTCATCATCTGTCCAAAGTGGAGATTTTCTGCCCTGTCTGCCCCTGCTCCCGGGGGCCCGCTGACAGCTTCATTAAAGACGGTGGTGTCGGCGCCTCCTGGTCCAGCAGAGCCCGCGGCGTGTGTCATCGCTGACCTCGCACCCCTGCCTCCAACTCGGGGGACAGCCCAGTTTTGAGTCAAGTGTCTGACTCACCGCTGGTTACGACCATGGACCCCTCCGTCCTGGGTCTGAAGACTGAGTTCCCAACCGGATGGGCCCATCCCTCCATGGATTCCCCGAAGGGAAGACGGAGACCAGGACCGGGGGTCAGTGGGAAGCGGAATGCAGACCCGGGGTCCATCCGGGACAGCGCTGGCCTTGGGGAAGTCACCCCTCTTCTGGGCCTCCTGCCAGCCCCACCAGCAGAACCCCAGAATGAGTCCTGAGTGGGCCTTCCGGGGGCTGGGTCCATCCGGACAACTCCTCCCGAGCGGTGGGGGGGAGGGGGGGGCGGGAGGCTGCTTTTACAGGAAGGGGCTTCTCCCACAGCCCCATGCTCTCCCCTGTGACGTCAGGCAAACCGCTCACCTTCCTCACAGGCTCACGCCAGTGTCTGGACACCCTTCGACTGAGAGGTAAGACGGGCACACAGCCGGCACTGGCTCCGCTGATGAAATAATGACGACATAGCTTAGGGGTGTCGAACTCAATCATAGAAGGGGCCAAAATCTAAAATCCAGCCTAAATCGCGGGCCGAATGGTTTACTGAACAGTCATAAACTGACAATGTCATAAACTGACAGCGGAGTGCAGTGATGACAGCGCGGTGCGGGCCACATTGCAAGGCCTGGTGGGCTGGATTTGGCCCTCGGGCCTTGTGTTTGACACATGTGACATAGCTAATGCCTCTTAACCTTTTTCTAGACCCCAGACACTCCCCCATGGACTTCACCTACATACATGTATTTATTCCACCCAGCAGCACCGGTAGGACTGCTGTTATTCCCATTTTGCAGAAGAGGAGGCTGAGGCACAGAGGGAGTAGATAACTCGGCCAAGGTCTCCAGCACAGGCAGCAAGCGGAGGAGGCAGGAGCCAAATCCTCGCAGACCAGATCCAGAGTCCTGAGCACGTAGCCCCCTCACCCCAGTGTGAGGTTCTTGGCACAGCTGCGGCCCCCGCGGCAGAGGGGAGGGGGGTTGGGACACGTGGAGCCCGGGGGCCACAGGAGGGCCCTCCCCCCCCCCCACCATGAGGGTGAGGAGGGGGACCAGGCCGTCTCTGGCCTGCCTTGTCCTTTTGTCCTTCCACTCGCAGGGGGAAGGGATCCAAGCGTTATTTACTGCGGAGATCTCTCCGTTACTGTACATCCTTTAAGGTGAAATAAAAACATCTAAAGGGGGGGAAGGCTTTTTATTAGACATCATAAAAGCCATTGGCAGACGTTCCCCCTGGAAGGGAGAAACGGCATAAAATCCTGCAGTGACATTGCCCTGGAAGAAGCCTCGCTGCCAGCCGGAGGGAGGAGTGAGCGGTGGGGTTGCTACCAGGGGCCTGGCTTTGGGCCCCAGCAGTGGGGGGGGGGGGGGGGGGTGGACACTGCTACACCCCCAGAGCCTACAGCAGAGTAGCGCAGAGAGGGAGTTTGTTAAAGTCAGGAGTGAACGAAAGGATGAGCACAGAGATGGACCCTCCCCAGACTTACTGCCCCATCGGGAGGGCAGACGCGGACAGGAGTGCCCTGGCACCCAGCACTGAACCTTTCCCCTTCCCCCTCCCCCCCCCCAGGCTGACTTCCTGGCTGATCACCTGACAGGGGGCACACTCTCTCCGTCCACCTCCTTGCACCTGTGTTCTTCCACCTGCCTGCCTCCATCCGCTTGTCCAAAGCAACTCCTTGTGCTCCCCACTCCCAGCCTCCACCTCCAGGGGCCTCCTCCCCTCTCACTGGGCCGGTGCTCCCTCTGGGCTGCTCCGGGCTCTCCGCGGGGTGTCAGAGGTGCCTGTCTTTGGTTTCCCCTGAGAGCCAGTGTTTTCCCGAGCGTGGGCTCCTGCCAGGCAATGCTCACTGAGTGTGTCTCAGAAGGATGAACAAATGAGCAAAGGAACAAGAGAATGGCATTTGTGTGATCCTTGACACGTTACAAAGCATGTTCCCATCCATGGCTCCGAGACCTCTGGCTGCCTCCCCGGTGTGGCAGCAGCTTTCACATCACAGGCCTCGCGTTACAGGTAAGAAAACAGAGGCTCCGAAAGAAAGGTGCCAAAGAGACTATGGAAATGAGTGTCTTTGAATCCAGGTCTGTATCTGTTGCTTTTCTACTATAGAAAGTTGAGATTCACACACTGTCACAACACACAAACACACCCAAAAAAATGCATGCACTTACACCAATGCAGGTGGATACTCACATACCCATGCATGTGTGTTCGTGTGGGTGCATGCACATGCACAGGTGCATACAAATACATGCACACACACGTGTGCGTGCACACCTACGCATCCCAGCAAATACAAGCACAGACCTGGCGAGGAAAACAGGAGCTGAGAAGAGAGGGAAGACGTCTCAAAGGCCCCCTCCCCATCTCCCAACACCATAAGGCTCTGCCTTTGATTTCCACTTTTAATTTTCACATCACCAGTTACCACATCAAAGCCATCCTACTGCAGGTGCGCGGGACCCAGGCTGTTTGTAGCTGCTCTGATTCCAAATCCCACTTCCCACGGGGCCCGCATTGCCGATGGCATTTCGCTTCTCATCACACTCCACTCCGGGGAGCAGGGGAAGCAGGGGTGCTGGTATGGACCCACCTCTCACCTGCTCCCAACTCCTGCTCACTTCTGTGTAAGGCTGCTGACGGAGTGCTGTTCGGAGTCCCGGGGAAGCACGGCAGAGAACACCCCCTTCCCTGCCCCTCCCCGGGTCCTCGAGGAGATAAAACGGGGGATGGCTGGGGATGGGCTGTGGACACTCAACAGAGCTGTGCTCACACGAGGAAGCCGCTCTGCCTCGCTTCCTCTCAGCACCGCAGGAAAATGGCTGCAGGATTCTGTGAAGACACAAGCAAGGCTGAGAGAAAAGGAGCGGCGACAACACAGCCGCCTTCTCGCTGCTCGGAAGCAGATGGGTGAATAATTACTGACTCAGGAGAGGGGAGGAGGCTGGAGCCTCCGTCAGCAATGGGGGGGCCCAGGCCTGGCTGGTGGCTGGCGCGGAAGCCCCAGGTCCTGGGGAGGCCAGCTGCTCCGGAAGTGGGGCTCACATCAGGCCAAATTCTAAAGCATTCGCTGCAAGTCTGCGGGTGACGCCGCCAGACCCTCGGCCCCACCCCTCCTCCTGGCACAGGACAGGAGCCATGAGCTGGACAGCTTTCAATTCCAGAACGGCCCTAGCTGGTTTGGCTCAATAAATGGGCCTGTGGACTGAAGGGTCCCAGGTTCGATTCCGGTCAAGGGCAAATGCCCAGGTTGCAGGCTTGATCCCCCCGGACGGGGGCGGGGGGGAGGGTGCGTGCAGGAGGCAGCTGATCAATGATTCTTTCTCATCACTGATGTCTCTCTCTCTCTCCCTCTCCCTTCCTCTCTGAAATCAATAACAATATATTTTATAAATTCCAGAACGCAAGGCCTCACCCCGAGCAAAGTACTGACGGAAGCAGACGTAGGAAGTAAAAACCTGCCGTGTCCTTCTCCCACTCAGTCTCTTGAACTTCAGCGGCCCAGCTTCCACCACCTGGCGGAGCTTGGAGGAGTCCTTCCTGATGGAACAGGCTAGCCCAGGAGCAGACCGGGACAGTGGCCCCAAATGTCCGCCACCTTGAGCACCCTCCACCCTCTGGCCACCACCAGGCCCAGGCACACGGAGCCTCCAGACATCCGATACAGAAGACAGAGACCAAAACAAAAAGCCTGGCGGGGAGGGGGAGGGTCAAACAGAAGCAATGCAGCAAGGTGAAGGGCATCTCAAAGCCTTCCAGCCATCCTCGGAGAAGTAAGAGAAGAGGGGCCTTTGAGGCTTCTGCCCTGTCTTCTCGGCTCCAGCTTTTCTTGTCAGGTCTGCGTTTCTGAATATAGACGAGGCTCCTATTAACACACACACACACACACACACACACACACACACACACTAGCCAGTTGGCTCGGTAGGTACAGCATTGGCCCGTGGACTGAAGAGTTAAGGGTTTGATTCCAGTCAGGGGCACGTACCTCAGTTACAGGCTTCATCCCTGGTAGTGGTCGGGGTGTGTGAGAGAGGCAATCAATTGATGTGTCTCTCTCACATCGATGCTTCTCTCTATCTCTCTTTCTCTCTTTCCCCCTCCCTTCCACTCTCTCTAAAAATCAATGGGAAAAAATATTCTTGGTTGAAGATTAACAACAACAAAAAACACACACACACAAAAAAAACACACAACACATTCAGGAGATAAAAAGAATTCCTGGAATGAGAGAGGGAAAGAGAGAGAGAGAGAGAGAGAGAGAGAGAGAGAGAATAGAAAAATTTTTTCCACTGAAGGGTTAGTAATAACATTGAGGAAATCTATAGAAAGAACAAAAGGAAAAATGATTTTAAAAATTCAGACAATCAGTCCAGGAGATATAACATCTAACAGGTGATTCCGAGAGAGAGAGAAATTGGAGGTAAAACAATTATCACAGAAGTAATGTAAGTAAATGTCTGGGCACTGAAGGGTGTGAGTTTCCAAATTAATAGGCCCCTTGATACCAAGGCACTGCGTCGGGAAATCTCAGAACCCCGAGGAAGAAGGAGAGATAGGACAGCCACGGGGAGGAAAGAAGAAATCTGGTCCCATGGGGAAGCTCGGGAAGCTGTGTGGCCTTAAACCGCGCATGAGCAGCCTCAGCAATCTTATCTCCCGGGCGCCACCAACATAAACCCATAAACCAAGAAACACGTGCAGGTGTGGGATCCGGGAAACACGATTTTGACAAAAGAGAAGCAGAAGGGCTTTCCACCGTGGTGGCGGAGAAAGCACAGGACTGCCGTTGTGCCGGTGCGAGTGAGAGAAGGAAGCGAGTCTCCACAAGGAACGTCCCTGAGGAAGAACGAAACCGAGAGACCCCTCCAGGCCTCTGGTCACCCGAGAGCAGGTGTCCATGTAGGACACAGAGTTTGGGGTCTCCAGGCTCAGAGGAAGGATGCTTCTGCCAAAGTGCTTTCTTCAGACCCTGAGAGGCGGGTTTTCCTCACCTCCTACCCCTGAAGGGAAAGCCGTTCGGAGCTCATCCTAAATCACAGCTGGTTGCTATGGAAATGATTGTATGCCTAAACTGAGCAAACACCTGGGGCGCTCATCTCTCTCCAGAACTGGGCGAGGGGAGCTACCAGGCATTGCTTTCTGAGGTAGGAGGTGTTTACTTATTTATTCAGAATCATCAACATCGGAGTGAGGCTGCCTGGTGGAGATGGAGAAGGCTGTGTAAGAAGTTTAGCGGGGGCCTGGCTGGTGTAGCTCAGTGGTTGAGGGTCGACCTATGAACCAGGAGGTCAGGGTTCGATTCCTGGTCAGGGCACATGCCCGGATTGTGGGCTTGATCCCCACTGTGGTGTATGCAAGAGGCAGCCAAGCAATGACTCTCTCTCATCACTGATGTTTCTCTCTCTTTCTCTCTCTCTCTCTCTCTCTCCCATCCTCTCTGAAATCAATTATATATATATATATATATATATATATATATATATATATATATATATATATATAAAGAAGTTTCGGTGAGGACTTCACACAATGGCCTGGAATTGATGTTATAATGTTGGCTACCTTCGGGGGATTTATTTGTTTTTGGAAGAGAGAGAATTTCAACCATAAACATTCAGAAAGTCCTAGACATTGGTGACAAATGGGAAATGAGAGGTTACTGAGTGTAAGGCTTTCACAGCACAAAGAACAGCCCCAGGTGACACAGCAGGCTGGGGGAGAGCCACAACCAGAACCCAAGTCTCTTCACATTCCTCACCATGCAACATGCTTCCAGAACCTTCTCCAGGGTCACCCGTGTCTCATCCCAGCCTCCTACAAAAAAAATAGACTCAAGCACCTCTTCTGTGCCAGGCCCTGGGGGTACTTAAGTGAAAAGACGCAATCTGGTGACAAAGGAAGCGTATCAAACGATGGGACGATGGGACGTGTGATACAGGCTCCGACGTGGGAAAGGGGTGCAGGTCAGCCTCTGGGGCGGGGAAGGCCTCCCTGGGAGGGCCTCAAATGGGGGGGGTCCCCAGGGGGAGGGGTGGCATCCCAAATGAGAGACACACACGGAGCAGCTGGCTGAAGCCTAAGGTCAGAGCTGGGAGCTGAGGATGGAGAAGTGGGCTGGGCCAGGTCTCCGGTCTCTATTCCCGCCGCACAGAGAGGTGCCGCTGGGGAAGGCCGGGCTCATGGAGCTATTTGGGGGGGCGGGGGCCGTGAGTCCCTGAGTGAGAGCAGGTCCCTGTGACCTGAGCAGGAAACGGGAAGGAAAGGAAGGGAGTTTGTCTCTTAGACCTGGGGCTGAACAGGAGCGTGGGGATAGGAGGAATGCCATGTTCACCCGTCTCCCACCCTCTCTCTCAATTCCCCAACCTCCCCACCCCCACCCCGACCCCCCACCCACCGGTCCCAGCCTGCAAGGTAATTATAAGGAAGTTAAACTGAATTACACACGCAGGGTTTATTTTGTGTTTTTCTGCTGCTGCCGCTGCCAATTAGGGTGCAATTAGACTGCCTTCATTAGCAAATGAGATTAGAATTAACATTGTTAATTACTCGTTCTGTTAAATGGGAAGCGGTGTGGTGGGGAGGGCGCTGGGTGGGGGGTGGAGGGAGGGAGAGTGCAGGGGGAGGGGTGCAGCCCTCCTAGGGCTTCCTGGCCCACCCCCCCACCCCCCCCAGGAGTGAGTGGGGACGGAAACCAGGATTTACCAGTTGTCCGGTCACCGTGGGGCGAGCCAAGATGGAACCTGCCGGGTGAGAAGGCCTGACTGCTCAAGAACACTCACTGCCATTCCTGGCGAGTGTCGCTGGGCTGCACTTCACACGCATTATTCACTTGACCCTGTGCGAAGCCGGTGTGAGCAGCCCCACTCAGAGTGGATCAAAGGGACACTCGGAGAATCGAGGTGACTTCCCCAAGGTCACACAGCGGAGTCAAGCACTCCTCCATCACCGAGCACCAAGACCTGCGGCTGGCATAGGAAAGGGAACCCCCGTATACAGGAGACTTGATGTAGAGATCGCTTGGTGTTAACTCATTGGATGCTCCATTTTGCCCTGGAGGAAAACAGAAATCACTCGCCTCATTTTTCTCGTGAGGACGCTGAGACTCTGACAGTTGATTTACCATGGCCTGCACGCCCAATCCGGCCTGCCGCCTGTTTTTTGGTGTGTGTGGTTTTTTTTGTTTGTTTGTTTGTTTTAATATATTTTAATGATTTTACACAGAGAGGAATTGAGAGGGACAGAGAGTCAGAAACATCGATGAGAGAGAAACATTGATCAGCTGCCTCCTGCACTTCCCCTACTGGGGATGTGCTGCAACCAAGGTACATGCCCTTGACCGGAATAATCGAACCTGGGACCTTTCAGTCCGCAGGCCGATGCTCTATCCACTGAGCCAAACCGGTTTTCAGCCTGCCTGTTTTTTTTTTAAATAGTTTTATTGGGACACAGCCATCATGCCCAAGTATTGGTGTGTTATCGGTGTCTTCCTTTCCAACGGGAACAGCAGAGTTGAACGGCGGTTACAATGACTGTCCGGCCCACCACCCCTAAGACAGGTACTGCCTGCCCTTCAGAGAAGACGCACACCCATCGCTGTTTAAATAACGGACCGAAAGCCATACAGTTCCTGCCTCAAGGTGTGGGTCTGAACCCAGAACTTCCGGTTAATTTATTGGAGGTTCTTCAGCGACATTTTCCCAGAGGGAAGGGAGCAGTGCCAGCTGAGCTGGGTTTCCAGTGAGCTCAGAGACCCTCCTCAGTGCCCCAGGGAGAGAATCACAGCAGACAATAGGCATTTCATCCTGATTTCAGAAATCCGATTGAGTGGGCTGCTTTCAACAGTGATCAATCAGGAATGGCTTTTAAAACAAGCGATTTATTATTTCTTATAAAAAAGAAGTCCGAGGTAAGGCAATGCCGAGTTTGGTCAATTCAGCTGGGCCCAGAATACCACCCAGAACCCCGGGGTTTCTCCCTTTCTCTTCCCACCTCGGCACCTTCACTCCCTCCCTCAGGGTCCTGCTGTGGCTGCCAGGGCTCCGGCGTCACTCCCTCACCCATCAGCTTCCAACGGTGGCGAGCAGGGTGCTGTCTTCCAGACCTCAGGGAGCCTTCTCCGCCCACGCTCTTCCCCTCCGTGGTCCGTGGCCAGAATCTCGTGGCACGCCAGGCATGACTGGTCACCAGCAAAGGAAGGAGGATTATCGCCTTTGGCTTAATTAATTGGAATTCACTCCTGGGCAGGGAGGGTCCCAGCTTCTCCTGAGCAGCATGGCGGCGAGCACCTGAGTTCTGACAGAGAGAGAGAAGCGGGGGAGCGGGTGCTGCTGGGAAGGCAGCTGACAGATTCCCGTTCCATCGGTCACAGGGAGAGTCCTAGCCACCGAGGCCTAGGAAATAGACACAGTCCACCTTCCTCGTCTCTCTTTTCAACTCCCCGCTGCCTCTTCCCTCTGCCTGGGGCAGGAAGGCCAGGCTCAGTGTTCACCTCCCTGGTGGCCTGGCCGCTAGCCCATAGCACAGGCACAGATCTCTCTGGAGACCCTTTGGTCCTCTCTTCTCCTCACCCACATCCCAGCCCACAACCGCACGGGTTTCCTGGGCACCCGCCTGCAGTGCTGCCTCCTCAGTTCTGGTTCTCTCGCCTTGTGTTCAATGACCTCACCAGCCGTGAGTCATGAGCCAGGGAGTGGATGGACCAACAGGCACCCTAGCCGAGAGGTGCTAGGGAACTGTGCCTGCCTGTGCCAGATGCCAGCTCTGAAGTGGCAGTGCAGGTGGCTGAGCCAGCCTGGGCAGGGCTTGTCCTGGTGCATGGAGCCCCTCCATTCTTGCCCAGGCAGCCAATTCATACCCTCTGCTTCCAGATCCCCAGCAGACAGATATTCTCTCTCTCTCTCTCTCTCTCTCTCTCTCTCTCTCTCTCTCTCTCTCTCTCCCTCCCTCCCTCCCTCCCTCCCTCCCTCCCTCCTTCCCTCCCTCTTTCTTCATTCCTTTTAGACCCTGAGCATGTGGGTCCTTTGCCAGGACCTCCTTCCTGCCATCTGGCAGGGTTTGTGAGGAAGAGAGGTTACCCGGATTTTTAAAAGTTGAGAGAAGCAGTCAGGTAAGGTAGGTCCCATCTGGGTACTACCTGCAGGCAAAGGCTCAGGGGTGAGTTCCGGGGGCCCCTGGCCTTGGTTCAGGAAGAAGAGCTATGGCAGGACTGAGGGAACCGCCTGCAGTCAGCGAGGGAGGGCCTGCTTCTCTTTCCTCCCGTCACCCCCACTGACAGCGCGCTGGAGCCGGGCCGGTGCTGATGGCCAGCACAGGTTTGCATTTCAGCTGACAGGCTGATTCTTGGAGAAATCTCCTCTGTGCCAGAGAGGAGGGACATGTTCCCTTCGAACTTGGGTCAATCAGGCAATTTATTCTGTAACGGAAGGCCCTGCATTAACTACAGCACATACGTGCGCGTGCGCGCACACACACACACACACACACACACACACACACACACAGCCTGCTGGCCCGGCGGCCTGGATGGAAACAAACATTTCCAACATGTTGGCCTCTAGCCCTTCCTCTGGTGAGTGGCTTTGACCTGCAGAGGCCCCGTTTCCCTTCCTGTGCTGTCACATCCCCACCACAGCTGGATTCTCTTCAAAAAGCCTTGGGGTTTCCCACAGCATTAAGCCTCTCCAGCTGTCTGTAGGAGAGAGTTAGCTCTTCTCAAGGCCCCCAAGGTGACGGATGAGGCTCCCAAGATCCGTGTCCTCTCCCTCCTGCCAACCCCAGCCATGCAAGACTCACCCTTTCCAACAAAGTCCACTCCCTAACCCCCCGTCAGATGCCAAAGATTTACCCCCAGCCTGGGGGCCTGGCGGGGGGTGACCCCAAAGGGAAAATCTAAAAAGGGGGGTGGGAAATGGACACCTCTTGAGTTGGACACAGACATGGCAGATGCCAAAGAACAGAGAAGGAGGTTTAAATTATCCTTCTCATCCCAGTCCAGAGCTAGGAAGGCCCATGTCCCTGGAGAAGGGACTTCCATCCCGGAACCTCCGGGGGCAGGCACAGACTGTGATGCAGAAATAGGACCATTGTTAAGTGACCCGAGACCCCTTCTTCCCATGGGGGGCTGCACTCAGGCTCAGCTTTCTGCAGACCCCCTCTGGCCTGCAACTTCCCACGGCCTCCAGGACCCGAATGCTGGGCCGCTGACTCACAGCCAGCCCCTCCCAATAGCTGGTACCCACGCCCAGACTGCCTGGAGCCAAGATGTCTAGGTTTTCTCCCCTGTAAGCAGGTAGCTGAGCCTCGGGCGGGGGCTCAATGTCTCCCTAAGGCATGCAGACTCCTTCCAGTGTGCAGCACGGAGCTGGGCCCCGGCGTGATGGGAAGAGCAGGGACCCAGGCCTTCCTTCTCCTGCTCATCCCAGCGTCATACACCCCCCTTCCCCACACAGAGCCTCTTCCTAAACGCCATGTGGCTTTTAGAATCCCCAGGTCCCAATCCTGCAGGACCGGCATCCATTCTGAAGCTGTCCTGCCTGGCCCGCAGGGAAGTGAAGGAAAAGCAGACACGTGGGAAATGAGTATTGTCTGATCACCCAAAGCAGGGGTCCTCAAACTTTTTAAAGTGGGGGCCAGACCACGGTCCCTCAGAGAGCTGGAGGGCCGGACTATATGAACTACTAATCCCTACTGTAACACCTTGGCTGCGCTCACTGCCCAAAAAACCTGGCGGGCAGGATCAGACTCCCCTGGGGGCTGCATGTGGCCCGCGGGCCGTAGTTTGAAGACCCCTGACCCAAAGCATGCCAGGTGCTCCCGGTAAGGAAGACTGCGTGGCCAGGGGGTCTGACAGCCTGAGGAGCAGCTTCCCAACCTCAAGATGAAAGGAAGAGCAGGGGTGTTGGAAGGCTGGGATGATGGGATTTGGGGGTGATAGCCAAAGTCAAGAAGAATTGGAAAGGCCCAGTCCCGAGAGGAGCCAGCCCTGGGTACACTTGGAGAGGAATGGGGGACATGGAAAAGTGAATTGAGGTCAAATACCAGAAGGCTTTGAATGCCACGTCTGGGAGGCTGGACTTATCTGCCAGGCAACGGGGAGCGATCAAAGGTCTCTGAGTGAGCCAAAACCTGTTTGGCTCAGTGGATAGAGCATCGGCCTGTGGACTGAAAGGTCCCAGGTTTGATTCCGGTCAAGGGCATGTACCCTGGTTGCGGGCACATCCCCAGTAGGGGGTGTGCAAGAGGCAGCTGGTCGATGTTTCTCTCTCATCGATGTTCCTAACTCTATATTCCTCTCTGTAAAAATTCAATAAAATATTTTTTTTAAAAAATGTTTGTCAGAGCCATGGCCCTCACACAGGCATTAGGGTAGCTCCTAAGGGAAATTTGAAAATGTCCAAAAAAAAAAAAAATAGAAATTAAATAAACCCACAGAAACAGTTTGTTGTCTGTCATCTTGGTGAAGAGAATATTCCAGTCTCAGGCAGAAGACCTTAAATGACTACAGACAGTTAAATGGGCCACCAGGACCTGGGGAGCTGACTCAAGATAGTGTGGTACCTGTGGCCACTGACAAATCCACTGCCCGTAGGTGCTCCCCTCCCTCCCCCCGCCCAATAAAGTCAGCTCCTGGCCAGATCCCATCCACCTGACATCTCTGTTAATAACAAAGCCTAATTAGCATGGCTTTTAAGCATCCATTACATTAATTTAACACGAAAATCTAATGGAGCTCTATTGGAATGTTTTTCAGCAAAATTAACCCTGCAGGTTTCTTACACGTGTTTTCATCAGGGACTGTGAGCGGTGGAGACCGTGAGAGAATTAGAATGAGCTCTTGTGGTTTTCGCTCTGATCAAGTTCCTCTGTCCCCGAGCCCCTGGGCGGGCATATAGATCTTTATTTAGCCAAGCTCCTGCTCCCACACCACGTGGTTCCCAGAAAGGATGATTATGATGGTGGGAGAGTGAAGCCCAGGACTTGAACGGGTGCCTGTCTGATTCAAACACATTCCATCCTATTCCCAGGGCTGCGATTCTGAGACCCTGGACAATCTCAGGACAGGATCCCTAGAGAGAGAGGAAGTTCCTACCGTGTTTCCCCAAAAATAAGACATCCTCCGAAAATAAGACCTACTTACAGGTTTCCTTCTGAGTGAAATATAAGGCATCCCCCGAAAATAAGGCCCCCCTAGGCTCTGTCTCAGAATGCTATTGCTAAACATGAGAGATTTGGTCCACTGATTCTGAAAGAAATGGAGTCACAAGAAATTCACCAGGAAATTCAGGAATTGGATTGTTATGATGGTGTTCCAGAAGATGATGGCATGATTGTCATTGAATAAATGAGTAAATTCTTGACACTGTAGGATGCACAGTTTGTCTGGTTTGTGTTGACAACTACCGTACTACCGTACCGTAGACAGGTAATAAATTTCCTTTATTTTCATTTTACAATAAATGTGTACCATATTCTTCTTCGTGGAAAAATAAGACATCCCCTGAAAATAAGACCTGGCGCATCTTTGGGAGCAAAAATTAATATAAGACACTGTCTTACTTTCGGGAAAACAGGGTGCAAGATGGTTTGACCCAAGGCTGTTCCCCACTCGCCTCCCACTGGCTATCTTCCAGCGAGGGGTGGCCATGTAACCCAGGTACGGCCTAAACGGATAGGCAGAAACCTCAGGAAGGGCATTCTTTCTTGAATACAAAGACAAAACTAGCTGGAAAAGCATGCCCTCTACGCAAGCATCACTCACCCTTTCCTCTTCTTCCCGCCTGGAATGTGCATGTGAAGTATGGAGCAGCTGCAGCCGTATTCTGCCATGAGGGAAAAGCCCCAGGCTTGTTTTCCCCAGGGGGGTAGGGGGGAGAGATGACAAAATGGAGAATGGAAGGTTCTGGGCCACTGATGCATCACAGGGCTGAACATAGTGCCAATCCTCAGCAGTCCACGCCTGAGCTCCTCATTGCTTGAAACAAACTCTGTTTACAGAAGTCTCTGCTAGACCACGTTGCTGCTACTTGCAGCCAAAAGCAATCCTAACTGCTAGAGCTGAATTCTGGTTTCCTTTGGGCAGGACTCTGTCCCTCTGAGTAGCCATGTCCTCACTGATAAAATAGCAGGGAGAGGAATGGAGGCCCAGAAAGGGTAAGCCACTTGCTACAGATCACACAGCTCGTCCTGGGCTAGCTAGGCAGTCCCCCGGGTCTCCTGGCTGTGACTCGGCATGACATGGCGACAGGGAGTGGGGGGAGCAGAAGCAGCTGTAAGAAGGAGCCAGGCTGGATGGGGCAGGAAGAGCATGACAAGGTGCTGTGGCCGCGCCAACCAAGACAAAGCCCTCAGATAGGCCACGCTGCTGAGACAGGAAATAAAGGCTCCTGCTCCCCAATTAGTGTCAGTGCTTCTCTGTAACCCAGCCCCCCACCGGTGGCAAATCTGGCTGCCTTGCCCCCCTGCCCAACTCCTCATGGCTCCTTGAGGGTCTTGGCAAAGCCAACAACTTCAGAGCTTGGGGATAGGGGCTGGGACCCGACCTGCCTGTGTCGTGTGAGAAAAGCACCCAAGCGCAGCTTTCAAACCCACCTCTGCCAGACGCCGGCTGTGTGACCTTGGGCACGTGCCTCCCCTCTCTGGTCTGCAGGCTCCCTGGCTATAACATGGAGACAGAAACCGGGAACACGGAACCACACGGAAAGGTATCTGATGTGCCTGGCACAGGCAGGCCCTGGGCAGGTGTGACTTCCTGCCCTCCCCTGCCCTCTCCCCTGCCCTCCGGGACACAGCCGCAGCCCTGCCCTGAGCTGAATCGCTCAGAAGCCATTTTGCTCTCGGGCGCCTGGGATGAAATTTTTCTTAGCAGAGAACTGGCAGACTTTTTAAAATCGGGATTAAGGTTTACTCAAGCCAAGATCAAAATGAGTTTGCCTTTCTGAGCTCATAACCCAAGACAATTTAGGGGAAGATGAATGACCAAAAATGAAGGCTTGGAAATCGCTAGGTCAGACTGGCCAGTCGTAGGCTCGTGTCACGCACCCCACAGTGCAGCGTGGGGAGTAAGAGACTCGGTGAGGCACCCTGCAGGGCCTCAGAGACCAGGAGGAAGCCTGGCCGGAGGCTGCAGAGCTGGCTGATGGCCCAGGCCAGAGGGAAGCAATGCCCTCCATTCAAATGTGAGCATGAGGCACATGGAGCCACATCGGAGCCAGGTGGGAGAAGCGGCTGGTGGCCCTGCACAGTGCCACGCCTCCTGGCCTCGGCTGGCGTGGACCATCGCTGCCCCCTCCCTTTCACATAAGCCTCTGGAACTCTGGCCGATCCTGAGGCCCTCGCAGTCCCTCTCAGGCTAGGCCGTTCTGCACCAGCTTCCTGATCATTCCCTGCTCGGTGCTTCTCCACGGAGCGTGAGCCTTCAAAGGTTCGGTCCCCTTCCCACTCCTCTCCGTGGTGCCCAGGAAGTGTGGGTCCGGCTGGTCCACACTGAGCACGCTCTGTACCACCTGGCCCGGCCCTGCTCTCTCAGAGAGATGGGGGTGCCAGCGCCATGGGGGCCCACAGCCCATCTGGAATAATGACAGTCAAAGCACCTCCTGGGTGCACCCAACAGGGAGACCAGAAAGAGCTCTACATCTGACGCTTGGCCCAGTGTTGCTGCCAACTTGCTGTGTGACCTTGGGCTCTCACAGGCCCTCTCTGAGTTTATCTACAAAATGCAGTGGTTGCATGAGATGTCCTGAGATCCCATCTGCTTCTGACATCCTGACCCCCGCACCATCAAGACCTCACCCCACTTCTAACCACAAAGGGGAGTCAAAGAGGAGAGGAGAGGAGAGGAGAGGAGAGGAGAGGAGAGGAGAGGAGAGGAGAGGAGAGGAGAGGGGAGGGGAGGGGAGGGGAGGGGAGGGGAGGGGAGGGGAGGGGAGGGGAGGGGAGGGGAGGAGGAGGAGAGGGGAGGGGAGGAGGAGGAGAGGGGAGGGGAGCTGGCCTGAACCCTGGGCTTGGCCACACGGTGCTGGGGTGATGTGAGGGAGTGAGCAGAGCTAACACAGGGCCCTGCCTCTGCTCCAGGCCATCCAGGGAGCCCCACGCTGGTTTAATTGCGCAGGAGCCAGTTGGAGATGTTGAGCTGAGAGCCAGTTTAAAGGAAGGAATGGGGCCCATTTGAGTGGTTATGCAAATTGATTGCTGCGAGGACTTCTGGAAAAACTGATTATCTGGCTGTGAAGAAACAGGGCTAAGGATGAGAAGAGGAGAGACTCCACCTTCTGCAATCCTCATCATCCCTCGGAAGCTGACTCCTCCGTGCTTTCTGGCCTGCAGAGCAGAGGGGCTCTTTTCCGGTTACACAGAGCTGGCAGGCAGAGGCCCGGGGTGGGGGCTGGGACAGCTGCTCAGGGTCACACAGCCAGTGGGAGGCACAGCTGCCTGAGACCTGCCTAATCCTGATGACCTAGGAAGTCTGTGCCCCTGATCTCCAGGGGCCACCTCAGCCCCCCAGCCTGGCTCTCTTCGTCCCACCCCAGGAGCTGCCGTGGGTTCTTCCCTGGTGGAGGGTGCAGCGTGCAACCTGCAAGATGACCCCCAATGAGCCTCACCTCCTGGACCAGGCCCGCCTGCGGGCCCCTCCCATCCTGTGTAACCAAGGGGAGATGGTAATGTTGCCATTTCCACCTGGTTCTCTCTTACGTGCCCTGGGACAGCCTGCCGCCATGTTGTGAGGACACTCAGCAGCTCTGTGGAGGCCCATGTGGTGGGCTCAGTCCCCAGTGTGGAGTGTGCAGGAGGCAGCCAATCAATGATTATCTCTCATTATTGATGTTTCTCTCTCTCTCTCTTCCTCTCTTGTCAATAAAAATATATTTAAAATAAATAAATAAAATAGAGATCATCATCGTCATCATCATCATCATCATCACCGTCATCATCCCTCCCCTGCTTCCTTCACAGCCCATCACGGAGATGTGGTGGGACAAGGATGTAAACTGAAGGTGGTGCACCATGAGGAAAGCTCTCCTTAACTCTGCCAGGACCCAACCACCTCCACGCCGCACTGCTGCTCTGTCCCTGAGCCCAGGTTTCAGAACTTCCTGGGACCTTCTGGAAGGAAGGCAGGACACGGTACCCTTCCTGCTCCCTGCCTCCTGCCCGCTCCCTGGTGCAGTGTGCTCCCTGTGGCTACCCCCAACGTCCCCAGGAGCATGAAGAGGCCCCTCCAGCCATGATCTTCCCGCGCCTCCTTTCTTTTCCCCTTTTTTTTCCGCAGGCAAACTCGAGACATGGTAACCGTTCTCCCCATTATTCAAATGGCATGAAAATTACCTACTTGGCATTCCTCTTTGACATGGAGCCTTTAATTAGCCACTGGCTCCCATTCCCCCCGTATTTCTCCCTGCCCTGCCGCTGCCTCCCTTCCTCCCCCTCCTCCCGCCTCCATTAGCATCCTAATCAGGGATGCCCAGGCTTGTAGGGGAGAGAGAGTGAAGGGCTGGTGGTTTCCGGAAAGAGCCATCCATGGCAAAGCGGAAGAGCCTGGGTTCTGGTCTCTGCAGCTGTCACCACCTCTCCCGTGGCTTTAGGGTTCTGTGGGGTCACACACAAGTGGAGGGCAGAGTGGGACTCAAATCGGGGCTTTGGCCCAGGTCCAGATCTCTATGCTCGGCTCCACACAGCAGCACCCCTCGGTTCACAGCACCTCTCCCTGGCCCACCTCACTTCGCTCCTGCTCTACTCAGCCTCCCCATGGCTGCCGAGGACCCCCACGGCTCCTTCCCTGGTGCTTGGGCCTCCTGCACGCTGGGGCCTCCAGAGATCCGAGGGGCTGTGGCACCGAATCTGTGGGGTCAGTGCTCAGCCTGGTCCCTGTAGGCCATCGCTGTGGGTGGATGAGTGGTGGCTGGTGTGTTAGGGGTCATGAGCTGCTGTACTGGCTCGCAAGGGACTGGCCAAGTAATTGAGAAATTAGGCTGTTACACAGGATGCCACCCAGGATCAGGAAGGAGGCATAGAGGCTGGACAGGCCACACTCCCTCTGGAGTGTATCCATTAAGGTAACACCGACTGCTACACCAGGCAAGCCCGGAGTGCTCAGGTAAGGGTTTATCTTGCTCACGGAAAGGCTGAAGCCGCCTGGGATGGGGAGAAGGGTGAGGACACCTTCTCCCGACAGTCATTTACTGACCAGGCCGAGAAAGGCTCTGCCATGCTCAACATGCAGCCCCCTCAGTCACCCTGGGCCCGGAGGGAGAGAGGATGGAAAAGACACACCCAGGCCTTACCCACCTCAGCCCAGCACACATCCCTCCAACTCACATTTTATTGGTGAGAAACAGACTGGGACACCCAGTCCTGCTGGGCAGCTGCTTTCGCACAGTCACTTCATACTGAGGCTTAGCGAGTTGTCTCTGCCACGTTAAGCCTTGGTTGTATTATCTGTGAAATGGGGGCAAGGAGGGCTGGATGGACTATCAGAGCTGGAAAGACTCTCAGATTTTACAGGTGAGTCAACAGAGGTCAGAAAGTTAAATGACTTGCCCACGCTCACAATGGCACACCAACACAATCCAGGTTTATGGACCCTCCAAGCAATGATAAAAATTATAGCTGCCACTCTCAGAGCACCTCCTCACAGAAGCCCTTTGCGTGCATTGTCTCTGATTCTCACAGCATCTTCGCAGCAGGCGGCATTGTCCCTGTTTTACAGATGAGGACATTGAAGTCCAGGGAGAGCAACTTGCCCAAGGCCACGTGAACTCTTTGACACGCCAGCACCCACATCTCCTTCCCTTTAGCACCCAGCCTTCCTGTTCAGAACCCCCCAACTGTGTGCACTGGGGCCAAGTCACCTCTGGAGGAGCAACCTGACCAGGCTGGCCTTCAGTGGCAGCTTCGTGTCCTCTGCCCACTTCATCGTAGCCCCTGGGCTTCTGCTGCCCCCAAGACTAGCCTCCCCCCTCATTAAGATCAAGGACGTCCCCATGAACCTTTAACTTCATTCCTTATTGTTAAGTTACCCAGAGTTGGTTTCCACAGCAAACAGATACCCTGACTGATGCTCGAGCCAGGCCCATGCCCTGACATATAAGCCCCATTCTTTTTTAAATATATATATTTTGTTAATTGACTTCAGAGAGGAAGGGAGAGAGAGAGAGCTAGAAACATCAATGATGAGAGAGAATCATTGATCGGATGCCTCCTACACATCCCCTTGTGGGGATTGAGCCTGCAACCCGCCCCCTTCACCCCTGACCTGGAATGGAACCATGACTTCCTAGTTCATAGGGTGACATTCAACCATGGAGCCACGCCGGGGGCGCTAAGCCCGGTTGTCTAAGCGAGCACACTCGCCCTTGGGTTTCTCTGTCCTACCCCTTTTTGTGATCAATGACAGATGCCCATCCTTGGGTTTCTCTGTCCTACCCCTTTTTGTGATCAATGACAGATATCTCCACCCTCTGTCCCTCTTTTTTAAGGAAGGAAGAGCTAGTAGATCCCGGATAAACAAAGCTATTGAGAAAGTATAACCTTAAAGGAAGCTCCCCTCCAAAAAAGGAATCATAACCAACTGAACTGACCTCCTTTGAATTAGGCCGTGTTCACTTCACAGCCTTTTGCTGGCTCCTGCTGGGCGCGGGCGCTGTGCTGGGCACCAGGACCTGCGTGAATAAATCCACGCCTTTCCTGGGGCAGCTCACGGTGCAGCCTCCCTCAACAAATGAAATCCCAGCGACTCGGCAGGATGGAGTCCTCATGTTTTATGAGATTTTGCATTATGTGAATTTGACACTGTGATAGAAAGATATTAATAAAGTCTCACTTTACATGCAAAATTTGAAATAATGTGGGTCCGCACACGCTCTCTAAGCATGAGGAATGTGGAAGCTGGCAGGTCCGGCGAGCTGTAAAGTGTTTGCATGCTCACCACACGGCGATGCCACTTTAGTTGATAAACAGAAACACATACCAACCTTTGTCAGGTTTAGCAAGTCTGATGCAGCCCGGCCTTCGGCCTTCGGCAGCGTGCGTCTCACACTCGCCGCGCCGGCCTGGTGTCCGGAGTCCTGGCGGTGGAGTCAGAGTGTGGGGGTTTTGGATGAGGCGTGGAGCCTCTCAGTTTCCTCATCTGTACAATCAAGATAGCAGAGCCTGCCTCTGGGAGCCAACGAGGAGTAAATGCGATCCTCCATGCCACGGACTCGGAGCAGGGCTTGCAGCCACACCTCGCGGGGCTGTGGGTTGGCAGGAAGGGGTCGTCAACACTCTAGGAGGAACACGAACTGCCTCCCAGAGCAGAAGCAATGCAGCCACACTCTGTACCACCCTGGCCCCTGCAGTCCCCACACACAGCCACTGGAGTCCTTCCCCAAGGTCAGGTTTTCTGTTGGCACCACGGACACCTTTCTAGTGCCGTCACTGCCCCTTCCTACTTGAGGGCACCATCCAGACACTTGACTCTGACAGACTCTGTACTCTAGATTCTGATAAAAGCTAACCCAGCACTAATAGGACCACATCCTTATCCAAAGGAGGAAGCACAGTAGATGGATGCCCAGGTACCCCAGAGGCCTCCATGTTCCAAAACCGGCCTCTCCCAAGTGCTCCGTCATGGTTAACTTGTTCTTAAGCCAGTCCACTATGACCAGTTCCACCCTGGAACTCACCCTAACCCTAACCATAACCATAACCCTAACCCTAACCCTAACCATAACCCTAACCCTAACCCTAACCCTAACCCTAACCCTAACTCTAAGGACTGTCCTGATGATTCTACTTGCTCATGTTCGCAATAAGGGGAAAACTCAACTGCAGTTAAAGGTGAGTGAAAATAAAGATGTAACTTTTTCACACCCAAGTTCACAGACGCCACCCCCCTGAATCCTCTCCGCATTCCCCTTGAATCTGCAGTACACCAAGAGCCCCAAAACTGGCTCTGCTACTGCTCAGGGCCTTGGCAAGAAGCCCCACCAGCCAAGGCCTCGTACCTGTGAGGACTGAATGAGTTGATACTAAACAAAACAAAACAAAACAAAACAAAACAAAACAAAACACAGATCGGTGCCTGGCACCAAGAAGGTGGTCAAGAAGAGGGTTAGCTGTTGGCGTTCTTGTTGTCAGCCCCCAAAGACAATGGGGAGCGAACCTCCCCTTGGGGGCATTATTTACTAACGGAAGTCCTCTTAAAAAGCACACAAAGCACAATTAGCAGAGTTATTTCAGTTCTGAGGTTTGCTCACTATAAAAGCCTCGCATTTGTCCTTCCCTGATTTCTCTGCTAATTGCAACTGCTGCCGTCCATCGCAGCTGCCACACACGCCCATGTTGGCTGCATCTAAAGTAGCTGTTCCGGCGGCGTAATGGCGTGTGCTAATTGGCCATCGTGCCAGGATGAATGGAGTCGGGCGGTCAGCGGACGCAGCCAGGACTGGCCCCAGGACCCCAAGCTGCACAGCCCCTGGGAGCTCCCAGGCTCCCTCCTGCCCACCCAGGTGTCCCATTAGGATTCGGCCATGAAAGAGTGAAGAAATAGACGTGCTGAGCTAGGAGGCCCAGGAGCTATGGCGGGCCAGTCCTTTCTATATCTATCTTACAACCACGACTTAGCCCCGGACAGTCCCTGATATCAAAATCTTTGATAAAGAGGCACATTGCTATACACACATTTCTTTCTGCCTCCTGCATGCCCCCTACTGGGGATTAAGCCTGAAACCTGGGCATGTGCCCTGCCCAGGAATCAAACTGTGACCTCCTGGTTCATAGGTCAATGCTAACTACGGAGCCACACTGGCCAGGCTGGGCTGCACTTTTTTTAATTTCTTTATTGATTAAGGTATCACATATTTGTCCTCAACCCCCCATTCCAATCCCCCACTCCTCCCACTCATGCCCCCACCCCCCTATTGTTCTTGACCACTGGTTAGGCTCATATGTGTGCACACAAGTCCTTTGGTTGATCTCTCCCTTTTATCCCCACCCGCCCTTTGAGGTCCAACAGTCTGACCCATGGCTCCTGATCTCTGGGTCTGTTCTTGTTCATCAGTCTATGTTGTTCACCATTTCCCCCAGATGAGTGAGATCATGTTCTACTGGAAATATACTTATAAGAATCAAAAATGAGACAAGCAATAATCATTATGCTAAAAGGCATATGAATCAGTCTGTAGTGAGTTTCTTTCTGGGCCACCAGTTCTTTTGAGACCCAATTTCAATGTCAAACAGTTCCTTATGTGTACATGTCAGCAATGATATTTCAGTTCTGGATGGTGGGCAAATGGTGGTAATGCAGGTCCAACCCTCTCTGTTTTGGTCCCGGGGAACCTGCAGTGATACACAGCTGCTGACTGCTAGTATGGCAAGGCGACGTCAGCATCTTCCATCTCTGGACTGCTTCTCTTCTGTCTTCATGGTTGGAATAGTCCTGTCAATTCCTCTCTGTTGCCAGAATCCACATGGTCTCGGAGTTGTTTTCTGAAAATATATAAACATATTCTCGACCAAAAGTTAATAAAGGAATATTTTCTATAAGTTTGAGTTGGGATGCTTTTTCATTTTTTGCCCAAATGATTTTCCTCTGGCTTGCTTTGACACCATGTGTGTTTTTCATGGGTGTCTTGCAGATGGGCTGCACTTTTATTAAGGGTAAAATGAGGGGAGAAGGAGGAAGATCTAGATGCCCATAAGGCAGTGGCTGGCTCAACTGCTCTGTTGATTGAATTTGCCAACCACTGCCCTAGGGTGAGCAGGCCCCAGCCTCCCGCTCCGGTGCCTGTGCTTCATTTCCCCTCAGCAGAGTGTGCGAGCTGGCGACGCCCATGCTGCAAATCAATAAATAAAGAGCATGACTCTGTGTTTGAAGGACAAATGCCAAGTCCCCTCTCGGGGCCCTCTCCCGCACCTCCGTACATCACCTCCGCATGGCCAGGCTGTCGGCCTGCCACCCTGAGCTCGCCTGGCTGTGATATACACCAGACACCGCTTCCTGCACCCTCAGGCCCTGCAGTCGGGGAGAGGGGAGTGGGAAATCCATCCCAGCCACCCCAGGATGTATGCTCAACGTTGTTTTCCTTTGTCGGGGGAGAAGAGGAGCAGGTATTTCTAAAGGGGAACCTGTAACTCATGCAGGTGTGCTGCTGCATCATGCCCTGGCAGCACCCCAGCTGGACGTGGGTTTGCACCAACACCGGGCGTGCACACCGACAGGCACCCAAGGGGTTGCGGTTAAGGCTAAGAGCCCACTTCCCAGCCCAGGGAGCCAACAGGAGACACACACACAGAATGCTGGGAGGTGGGAAAACTAGTCCCAGGTCCCAGCTCAGCCACCTCTGCACCTTTTGGCCCTGGGGCAGGCCCCTGCCCTCTCTGGCCCCCACTCTCTCCAGCTGCAAAGGGGACGCTGACCACAGAGAGGGCCTGGGCTAAGAGGACTCATCTCAGAGCCTTTCTCCACCTCGGATATGAGGCTGTTCTGCCCAAGGCCCCAGGTGGGAGCCAACCCTCTCCCCAGACTGGGCACTGGCCTCAGGGAGGACCCTTCAGTTCTGTGGGGGAAAGAGCCAGAAGACAGCAGCCTGGCTCCGGAGGGAGTGCAGTCAGAGTACGGGGCACAGGGGTGGACTCTCGAACCCTAGTCTGGCTCAGGAGAGGGTGTCTGGGAAACCCTGCAGGGGCCTGAGCACCTGGCAGTCATGATTTCCTTGGGGGGCTTCTGTTGAGAAGAAAGAGAAGTCCCAAAAAGTAGAAATGCTACGGGAGGAAACTTCGGTTTGTTGAGATGTTATGAGGCACACAGATACCTGCATTTAATCCCCGTAGCCCTAGGAAGCAAGTACTATTTTATCCCCATTTTATAGATGAGAAATTGGAGGTTCAGAGAGGTCACATGCCCTGCCCACGATTACACAGCGAGAAAATGGCAGGGCCCAAGGCCAAGGCTCTATTCCAGAGCACATGCGCTTCATGGGACCATTCCACTGTGGGGGCTCTGGCATCAGCCTCAGACACCTCAGGAAGCAGCCTGGCTGGGATCCCCTCCAAGGAATCAGAGCAGTCACTGCCCAGGAGGTGCTGAGACAGGACCCTGAGCCCTCCCTCCATCACACACCACCCCCCTGCTCCCCGGAGGCTCTCAGCCCAGCCCCCTCTTCCCCTCAGCTCTGAACCAGGCACCTGGAGGCCAGCAGTCGGACCCTCACACCTCTTTCCTAAGTTCAGCAGTCTCTCCCCGCTTCCCAGCTCTGCCAGACCATGCTGTACCCATACCTGCTGGGCTCTGGCCCCCCGCTGCCTGACTCATGGCCACCAGGGTAATGAAGTGTGCAGTCTAATTGCAGCCCCTAATGATAGCCCTTAGCCGCCGGAGACAGGTGCAGAGGCGGAGGGGCGTGCCAGGGCGCTGGAGCCGGGAGAAGGGGCAGGGGCTCCATTCCACTCCCATACTGCAGAGGAGAGGAGGACTAGGGGGTCAAGGGTCAGGGGAATGGGGGGTGCTGGGGTGGGGAAGGGCTCCTGGCCCCCTGGGACCACAGAGTCAGCGCTTGGCAGGAGCTCTCCGGCCACCAGATCCTTCAGACAGAATATTCTTAAATAGCTCTACGCAGCTAAGCACTGTGGGGAGGAGACAGGATCTGTCAGGGCAGCGGCCAGCCAGGCGGAGAAAGTATGATGGAAAGGGCAGTGGCCCGAAAGGTTGGACTCCTGGCCCCACCACCAACTTACTGTCTGGCCCTGGTAAGCCATGGCCCCTCCTTGGGCCTCAATATCCTCGTCTGGAAATCTGGACTTGGACTTGGAATTATTTAAGCAACAAACTGCACATGCTAACCAGGAGCCACTGAGAATGGAGAGCACAGGTGAGACCGGGAGACACTAAGAAAGACACAGGCACTGCTCTCAGGGAGCCTGCAGTCTGGTAGAGAAGTCAAGATTTGTAACAAGCCCAGGGCATGGCTCCGTGGTTGAGCGTTGACCTATGAACCAGGTGGTCATGGTTCGATTCCCGGTCAGGGCACCTGGGCTCGATCCCTAGTGTGGGGGCTTGCAGGAGGTAGCCAATCAATCTCTCTCTCTCTCTCTCTCTCTCTCTCTTTCTCTCTCTCTCTCTCTCTCTCTCTCTCTCTCTCTCTCTCTCTTAAAATAATAATCTGTGTGTCACAGTGCCGTTTTAGGGGGGTAGGGAAATATCTTTATATCAGTCTGGAACAATATGTACAGAAAGTACGAGGCAAGAGGTGGGGAGAATAATCACACTTCTCAAACCAAGGCCTGGCGAAGCTACTAGAAAAGGGGCAAGAGGGAACATGCAGGGCAGCACGGTGGTGAGGAGAGAGGGAGGAGGAGGAGAGACGGCGGAGGGCATCCCGTACACACAGGGGCGGGAGGGCCGAGCTCCACACTGGACTCCCAGCACCCTGACAACTGAACCCTCGTCCAGGCCCAGGCTCACACGGAGCACTGCAGCCGTAAACAGTAATGTTGGGGGGACATGCTGACATGGGGAAATGCTCACATATTTCAAGTGAAAAGGCGGGTTTCAAAACAGCCTGGCCAGCCAGCGTGGCTCAGTGGTGGAGTGTTGTCCTATGAACCAGGAGGCCACAGTTTGAGTCCCGGCTTTCCGTTCCTCTCTGAAATCAATAAAAACATTTTCTAAAAATATAAAAATAAAACATTAATCATATGTCTGGTCTGACGCCATTTTTGTAGGAGAGAAATATCTTTACATAAGTCTGGAAGATGAGACACCCAAAATTCCAATAGTGGTTACCTTCAGGCCGTAGACTGTGAATAGGTACCTTTTATGTTCTTTACATTTTCTTATATTTTCTACTTCTTCTACAAAAAAAAAAAAGTCATCATCTGTAGAATGTTTAAGGTTATTTTTTTAATAAGGTAAATATATCAAGGCTTTTGGCAGAGGGGTGCGGACAGGAGGAGAAATGTGCCTGTTTCCCTCCAGCGTCTGCAGTAAACAGTCCTCCTGGCTGCTCTCAGGCGTTATGCCCCAGAACGAGAATCAGACCTCTGAGGTCCCTCCCTCCCTGAGGTCTGAGTCAGTGGAGTAGGGCTTCCAGGGCAGAGAAGGCGCCCAGGTAAGAAGACCTGGTGAAGGCCTGGCCAGTGTCTCACAGGCCCGTGTCTGAGGCCTCTGTCTGCAGGTGCACAGCAGGGATGCCAGCCTCTGCCGGTGGAGGCAGCAACGGCGGGCCTGTGGTCTGCGTGCGGATGGCCGGGCAGGCCGAGGGCCCGGGAGGACATGGGCTCAGGGAAGCAGAAGCGCACAGGATCGCAGGCAGCTCTGCAAACTGAAATGTCGAACCCATTCTATTAGCCTTTCCGAGAGTGCATCAAGGTGACAGCACAGATGTTCGGTGAGCATTTAGCGGCGATGGAATTAGAGGAGACATCGTTGCTCATAGACACAGGAGCACCCACAAAGGTAAAGATTAAAAGCTATAAACACGTGAGTGGGTCATGCAAAGCAAACAACTGACACTAATGTAGTCACTCTGACTGTTAACCAGGTACCTTTGACATACAGCCTAATAACTATTGTGTGTGTGGGTAAGTGGGGAGGATTTATAGAGAAGCAAACAGGCTTGCTCAGAGGGGGAACTTCCCAGTAACTGAGGCTGCCTGACAGTGGGAATATTCCGGCAGAGGCAGCCAGGAGAGAGGGCTGGCTCTCAGATCCTCTCTCCATCCTCACCCTGCTCTGGCCCCAGGAGGCTGGCCAGCATGGACCCCGGCCCAGGCCCCAATCCCCTCTGCCTCCTGTGGGGTCTGGCCAATGAGAGCCTTGGCAGGGCATAGAAGAGGGAAAGTATTCTTTCCCAGGCTCCCTGTCAGCAGGGCCACCTCCAAGACTTCTGCACAGAAGGTCACGGCCTCCCAGGAGCAGCCCAAGCCACCTCCCGCTTCTGGTTTCCGCTCCTTCTCTCACCCTCGCAGCCCAGGGAGGGGCAGAGCCGGGGAACAGCGGTCTCACCCCCGAGTCCCCGCACTCCCCCTGTGGGCTCCCTGCACCCTGCCCGCACCTTTGTAAACTGTTCCTTTAGTAAGCGCCTCCTAATGCGCGTGTGCCATCTGTTTCCTGCTGGGATCTGGCTGGTACCCGGGGGTTCCTAATCAGACAAGAAAATTAAACTGGATGGCCTCTCTCCATCGTAGAGTTAATTCAGCAGTTCCGTGAAATGTGAGTCAGGCTCGTGTCGTCTCCTGCTCTATTTCACTGCAGTGCTAGCCTTTCTGTTCTCCACCATGTTGGAGGCGGCCGTGGCTCAGGGCTTCCAAAGCCACTGCTGCCCGTGCCCACTCGCCTACACACAGGAAACTGAGGCCTGCCAGAGCTTTGCCCAAGGTCCCAGCCAAACACAGGAAGCCAGGGACCCCAGGACCCCACCCCAAGGTGCCTTCCCTGAGCAGAACCATCCCACTGGCCCCTCCCACAACGGAGGCAGCTGCCCCTTCCCTCTCCCCAACCCCCATTCCCTCCCCTATCCCTGGGGGGACAGGCCTTTGGGGAAAATGATGAGGTTTTTATAGCATTTTGTGGTAAGCACTTAATAACTCTCCAGGCTGCAGATCTAGCTGTGCATGGGCTGGGGATAATTCACAGTAAAATATGACTTTTCATTTATCACACTGACATGTAATAAATACTTCCCAGTGAAGCTTGGGCACGAAAGGGGGGTGAGCAGCCATCAGAGGAGGCTCCGTGTCTGAGTGTTGGGGTTCAAGTCCCTGGCAGATGGACTCGGGACCTGGGCAAACCTGAGTCTTGGGAGTCCAAAACCCTGGGACCAGGGATGCTCACAGTGAAATGGGGAACTCTGGGGGATTACCAGCCAGTGTGGCACCCCCACTCCCCACCAGCCTTACCAGCATTTCTGGGAAGTTGAGATCCTCTCTCCTGGAGCCAAACACCCCAAAAGCCAGTGGCGCCTGAACCCAAATGTCCAGGCAAATGTCCTCTGCCTCCGCCCTCACATCTGGCTCTCTCAGACTCGTCTTAAAGAGCCTCCTACCCCTCCCCTCCCTTTGCAGCACCTCCTTCCCGTCCCCACTGACATTGAGCTCCTAACTGGACATTTGAGCCAAAACCAGTTTGGCTCAATGGATAGAGCGCCAGCCTGAGGACTGAAAGGTCCTGGGTTTGATTTCGATCAAGGGCATGTACCTTGGTTGCGGGCACATCCCCAGGAGGGGGTGTGCAAAAGGCAGCTGATTGATGATTCTCTCTCATCAATGTTTCTATCCCTCTCTCTTCCTTTCTGTAAAAAAATCAATTAAAAATTTTTTTTAAATATTTTTATTGATTTTTCACAGAGAGGAAGGTAGAAGGATAGAGAGTTAGAAACATCGATGAGAGAGAGACATCGATCAGCTGCCTCCTGCACAACCCCTACTGAGGATGTGCCCGCAACCAAGGTACATGCCCTTGACCAGAATCGAACCTGGGATCTTTCAGTCCACAGGCCTATGCTCTATCCACTGAGCCAAACTGGTTTCGGCAAAATCAATAAAATATTTAAAAAAAAAAAAAAAATACTGGTTAACTCCATGGACTCAGGACCTCTCTCCGTCCTCAGTGATCCTCACGGATCAGGATGTCTGCGAGCCCATTTTTCAGACGAGGAAGCTGAGGCTCGTGGGGATGATAGTTCTCCCCAACCCCCTCAGCGGGGTTATGAGAGAACGGGGACCTGGGTCCTGGGTCTGCTTCTCCTGCCCTTGACCCCAGGGCTCCCTGCCCCTAAGGCAGCATGTGGGGGCCAAAGATGCCGCCCAACCCTGCTTCCCCCTCCAGATTTGACGCATCGAGCAATAAACGATTTGTGGCATCGCTCGCCTACCGAAGTGCACTTCTTGCTTACACAGGATGTGTGGGTTTCTGAATAATTAAGTACAACACTCAGCTTCCAGGGCCCAAGACTCTGAAAGGCACAGCAAAATGAAAGCAGAAATTTTCCATCAGCAACTGAGCCAGAGGGAGCTGAAGAAGTTGTTCCTCGTGTCTGAGGACCAGGAGGGCCTGGGCTCCCCCTGGGACAGGAAGCCCGGGACAGTAGGGCCATAGAGGATGATCTGGGCCCAGCACCTCATTTCCGGGCAAGAGAACTGGGGCCCGGGAGAGGGACTCACCCAGGGCCACCTGGAGCCTGAGCCTGAAGCCCTGGATGGGAGTTCAAACTTCAGGATTTGTGTGTGTTTTTTTAATATATATTTTATTGATTTTTTTACAGAGGGGAAGAGAGAGGGATAGAGAGTTAGAAACATCGATGAGAGAGAGTCACCGACCAGCTGCCTCTTGCACACACCCTACTGGGGATGTGCCCGCAACCAAGGTACATGCCCTTGACCGGAATCGAACCTGGGACCTTTCAGTCTACAGGCCGACGCTCAATCCACTAAACTAAACAGGTCTTGGCTAAACTTCAGGATTTGAATTCAGCTCTACATTTTCGCTGTGTGACCCTGGGCAAGTCACTTTCTCTCTCTGAATCTTAGATTTACTCTTTCCACATGTTGATGACCCCTTTTACAGATGGGAAGAGGGAGGTGAGAAATGTAAAAACCGTTGTGGGTTATATACAAAGATGGATGGGCTTTAGAAGCCTGGCCTCCTCCCTCTGGGTCCCAGCATGTACTCTCCTCTCCCTCCCCTCCTCCGCCTCCCACCTCTACGGCCTCTAAGAAAAGCCATAAAAAAGAAGGAATTCTCATCATTTCCAGCAACCTGGATAGAATTAGAGAACATCATGCTGAGTGAAATAAGCCAGTCAATGAAAGAGAAATACCACATGACCTCACTCATTTATGGATATTAAAGAACATTATAAATTGATGAACCAAAAGACAGATATAGAGACAGTAAAGCAACAAGCAGACTGTCAAATTGAAGCGGGGAGGGGAGGGAGATCTGGGGGAGATAAGAGATCAACCAAAGGACTTGTATACATGCATATAAGTACAACCAATGGACACAAAACTCTGGGGATAGAGGGTATGTATGGGGGGGGGGGCAATGTTAAAATATGTACACAGATAATAATTTAATAAAAATAAAAATAAAATAAAATAAAATAATTTTTCAGGGAAAAAAAAAAAGACTGAGGACACACTCAGGAAGCAATAGGAAAACGAGGTCGAATTAGAGCCAGAGTGCCACCTTCAGAGGAACGACAGAACTCGACAGAGGCAGCTGCTAACATGAAGAAGCAGAGTTCAAGGTCAGCAGACTGAAGGCTGGTCACATCTCGTGAACCATCATCATCACTAGCATTCAGTGACTGCCCACTGTGCCAGCACTATGCTAATCCCCTTACATACTCTGCCACACCCAGTACTTACATCTCTGAGAGAGGGTCCTCATTTCACAGAATGGGAAACTGAGGCTCAGAGAAGTTCAGTAGCTTGCCTGAGGTCACACAGCCAGGAAGTGGCAGAGCCAGGATTTAAACACAGTGGTTGGCCTCCAAGCTTGCACTCTTAAGCCCTCTGGGTTTCTGCCCCCTGAGAGCAGGTAGGTGTCCGCTGAACCCCCAGGGACTATGCAGCTCAGACAGCAGAGAGCTTCCACATCTATAATTGAGGGAGATGGTAAAAAACAAAACAAAATAAAACAAAACAAAAAAAACCTCCTCTCACCCCCATCCCTGCCCAGACATGGAAAAGGGGACATTTTGTGGAAGGAAAGAGAGAAATTTGCCTACCACCCCAAGCAGATTAGGATCACAGATCCAGTCCAACTCTCCCATTTTACAGATGGAGAGACTGAGTTGTTTGTGGGAGCAGGGACTCCTCCAGACTGTACGGCCGCCCAGGCCAGCCCGTTGCCTCCTCTCTTGGGCAGACTCGATACCCACCCTTCCCACACGAAAGCTCAGGCTGCATCCTAATAAAGCAGCTACGCCTCTGAATGATGTTTAATTATTCTGCAGTAGAATCACTTTCATGGGCCGCGTGAAACAAAGAATTTTAATAAAATTTCGTGCGCTCTAGGGCTCCAGGCCCCTCCCCATGCTCCCCTTTGTTACTCCTCCTGATCTCATGAAGATAGAACATTTGTCACTGTTTCATTAGGAGCCACGGTGCCCCATGCTATTTATGAGCTTGTTATTTATCAAAAAATTATGTTTTTGAGGGAAAAGAAGGGGAGGGATGAAGTTCATCACAGAGAAGGCTTGGCAAGGATTTTGTGACATTTCAAAGTCCTCAGATCCCTTTTCCTATACAGATGGAATGGGCCAGGCCCCCGACGGGCTGATCCAGGCTGGGGCTGGCCCAGGACTTTAAGCTTTGACTATCCTCCTTGATCTGACCTGTGTCTGTCTTCTCCAAAAACCTCGTTTTATCCGAAGCCATGTAAGCACAAGGTCTGGTGCCAAACTGCTTCCGACGCCCAGTTCCATTCTCCCAAGGCAGCCATGACTAAGTTTTTAAAACGCCTCTTCTTATATTTACCTCCATTTTTCTAAATAATATGTTTCTGCTGATACTCCTTGCTTCATCAGTTTCAGACACAATCTATTGGCTTACTGCTGTGATAGATGAGGATGTATCTCCCTCACCACCTGCACCTCGCCGTGCCATATCTCTATTTTCAGTTCTTCCATCGGTTACCTCTGTGATGTTCCACCCTCGGAAGTTGCACTTCAGAAAGAGAGAATCTGAAGGCCCCGGCCAGGTAGCTCAGTTGGTTAGAGCGTTGTCCCAACACACCAAGGTTGCGGGAGGTTGCAGGTTCCATTCCCAGGAGGTCACAGTTCGATTCCTTCCTAGTGGCTCATCTGCGCTACAAAGAAAAGTTGGGGTCAGAGATTTTGACTCCGGGAAAGAATTCACATTGAAAATGCTGGGGCAGGAGCATTACTAAAAACAATAATTCCTCTCCCTTACTGCGCACTCCCAGGACATAGAGGGAGGGACAGGGGGAGTGAAATAGAGACGGCTTGATAGATTAGCTGAAACAACAAATGCCCCTTTGAGTTTCTCCAGAGAAATGTAAAGGTCTGTGGGTGGGGGGAGGTGTGTTTTTTTTAATATATTTTTATTGATGTCAGAGAGGAAGAGAGAGAGAATCATTGATCAGCTGCCTCCTGCACACCCCACACTGGGGTTCGAGCCCGCAATCCAGGCATGTGCCCTGACTGGGGATCGAACCGTGACCTCCTGGTTCATAGGTCGATGCTCAACCACTGAGCCACGCCGGCCAGGGCTAGATAAACCACATTTTATGTATCCATTCATCAGTTGGTGGCATTTAGCTTGTTTCTACCTTTTATGAGTATGCTGCCATGATCATTCATATGCAAGTTTCTGTATGGACATGCATTTTCGTTTCTCTTGGGTAGATATGTAGGCGTGGAATTACAGGATCACAGGGCAACTCATGTGTAACTTTTTTGAGGAAGTGCCAGACTGCTTTCCAAAGTGGCTGCACCGTTTTACGAGGACATTCTCACCATCAGTGTCTGAGGGTTTCCATTTCTCCACATCCTCACCAATACTTGTCATGACTTACCTTCTTTTAAATCCTGGCCATCCTGCTGCCGTGAAGTGGTATCTGACTGGGGTTTTACTTTGCATTTCCCCAGTAGCTGATGACATTGACCACCTCTCTCACATGCTTACTCGCCGTCGGTACGTCTTCTTTGGAGAAATGTTTATTCAGATCCTGTGCCCATTTTCATTGGGTTATTTGTCTTTTTACGATTGAGTTGTAAGAGTTCTTTATATAGTATTCTCAATGCAAGTCCTTTCACAGTTACATAATTTGAAAATAGTTTCTCCCAATGCCATAGATTGTCATTTGATTTTCTTGATGATGTCCTCTGAAGCACAAAGGTTTTTTTTATTTTGGTGAAAATAATTTAGTTTGTTGTTGCTGCTGCCGCTTGTCATAACCTCACCTTAAATATTTTTAAAATGAGGCGGGTGTTGAACAACTTGCCTGATAACACAGAACAGTAACTGACAGAGCCCAGGCTGCCTTGGAGGCCCGGGTCTGCCGAGCGGGTGCAGGCACTCCTACCCCTGCCCATGGGAGCCGGGGACGGCCACAGCATCCGGCCTGGCAGTAACAGGCTGCTCCCGTCACAGATGCAGATCCCTGAGCCCCCGCTCAGCACGTCTGCCCCAAGGCCCGTGGGCACAGAGAGAAGTCTCCCTCCAGGAACGTTATCTCCGGTGCGGCCTGCTCGGAAAGAACCTCTCAACGCAGGTCCCCCCGACTCCAGAGACCGGAAGCTCGCCCGGCAGCATGAAGAGATTCTCACAAGTCCTTCATGCTCCACTTTTACGTTTCCCATTCATCACCTCATTTTTCTCTAATAAACAGTCATTCCTTCAGTAAATATGTACCAGGCACCTATGCAATGAAAGCACTGAGCTGAGGAGCTGGAAGACAGAGTGCCTTTCCTCTTTAGAGCGCCCTGGGGAAGGAAAGAAACGACTGTCTCTGGTCTGAAGAGGGGGAAATGGAGGCGCCGCTCTGTGACCTGACCACGGTGACAAAATCAGACAGTGGTGACCTGCCAGGGCCCAGGTCCTTGGACCCAGTGTCCAGGACTCATCTATATCACAATGAACTGTCAATGTTGTCAAACTCAAGGTTATACTTAAGAATGGCACTCAACTAGGCCAGTGTGGCTCAGTGGTTGAGCGCTGACCCATGAACCCCGGGACACATGTCCAGGTTGCTGGCTTCATCCCCAGTAGGGGGCGTGCAGGAGGCAGCCAATTGATGATTCTCTCTCATCATTGATGTTTCTCTCTCTCTCTCCCTCTCCCTTCCCCTCTCTCTGAAATCAATAAAAACACATTTTAAAAGATTGGGACCCACCCATTAGAGAGCGATTACCCGAGCCCAAGAACACAAAGGCGGCCACCGATGGGTCTCACAGCAACCGCTCCTCCTGCCACAGCCTCGCAAAGGACCTCCCGTCCAGGGCTGGCCTGGCAATCCAGCTTCCGGCCGGGGAGGAACGGGTCCAAACCCATCTTTCCATTATTAGTATTTTATGATTAATTTCCAGTCAAGTCCTTTATTTGTACAAAAGCCCATCCAGCCTTGAGCACATTTTCTTGTCTTTGAATTTTATCTTTTTAATTAAAAACAAAAAACTCACATAAGGCAGCACAAACGAAGTCACCATCAAAGACTTCCCAAAGAGCAGCCCACAGGCATGGATGCTAGTCTTCCCGCTGGCACAGGGGGCGGCATTGCCCGATGCACTTCACCTCCACGGGCTCAAGGTTTTCCTCTCAAACGCGTGGCCTGGGCTCCCCCTCCTGAAAGCCAGTTGGGAGGGAACAGAATGCCAGGCAAGAGCGAAGGGGGTGCTGGAGGAACCCACGGGCAGCCCCACTGGGACAGGCTGCCCTGGCATCCAGAGTACAAAAACGCCGCCTGCCAACTGCCAACAGGACCGGTGCCTTCCCGCAGGCCCAGGGCACAGGCCCTGCAACCTGCATCGAGGCTCCCGGCCAGCAGGCCCAGGCGGCACTGCTACCTGGTTCCTTGGCGTGAACCTGGACGAAAGGACTCTGCAGTGTCTCGCTCTGATGGAAAAGGACCCAGGATTCCCCATCGCTGGCTGGGTGCCCTCTGAGCTCAGCCTGGGTCTCAGCTCAGGGGAGACTCTGAACTCCCCTCCGCTGGCCTCTCCTGGGGCTTGACCCTGCTCTGATAGCCACCTTATCTTTCCCAGGTTTCTTTTCATTCTTCCCAATGCCCCCCCCAGCTCCTGGGAGTCTCAAGAAATTCTCCAAACATACTCACCCTTTCCTGGGTAATCCCATTGTCCAACCCCGCCCTCTCCCTCCCAGTCCTGTACCAGGCTTCTCGGATGTCCAACAAGTGTCACGAAAGGGAGGGAGGGAGAAGAGAAGGTAAAGGAGAATGGAGAGAAAAAGATCAAGCGGCCCATTCACGATGGGGCCCACTGGCTGGGAACCTCTATGGAGGTTGCACGGCGTATATTTATCTGATTTACCGTCTCGGCCTCCGAAGCATCATTTAGGGGCCTCTCGGAGAGAATAAGCCGCTTGCTCAGCACCCACAGATCCCGGTGGGAAAGGCCAGGATCCAGCCGGGAACGGTGTCTGTCACCTTTGCACCATCAGGGAAGTCACTTGAAGAGCATTCCCTCCGCCCTCCCCGGCCGGTCAGAGAACAGCCCCCTCCATGTCAGAAGAGCAAGACAGCATGTGGCTCCGAGAAGCCAGGCCCCGGGCTCCTGGGCGAAGTGGCTGGAGATGGTGGAGGAAACCCAGGCTGACTGACTCCGGACTCTGCCACTTGCCACTGCGGTAAACATCAGCAAGTCCTAACCTCCATGTTCTCATCTGGGATGAAAGGACATCAACACCGACCTTCCCAGCACTTACAAGAACTGAACCAGCCGAAACCGGTTTGGCTCAGTGGATAGAGCGTTGGTCTGTGGACCGAAGGGTCCCAGGTTCGATTCCGGTCAAGGGCATGTACCTTGGTTGTGGGCACATCTCTGGTAGGGGGTGTGCAGGAGGCAGCTGGTCGATGTTGCTCTCTCATCAATGTTTCTAACTCTCTCTCTCTCTCTCTCCCTTCCTCTCTGTAAAAAATCAATAAAATATATTTTTTTAATTTTTTAAAATATATTTTTATTGATTTTGTACAGAGAGAAAGGGAGACAGATAGAGAGCTAGAAACATCAATGAGAGAGAGTCATCGATCAGCTGCCTCTTGCACACCCCCTACCAGAGATGTGCCCACAACCAAGGTACATGCCCTTGACCGGAATCGAACCTGGGACCTCTCAGTCCCCAAGCCAAACCGGTTTCGGCAAAATATATTTTTTTTAAAAAAGAAAAAGAAAAAAAGAACTGAACCTGACCATGGATATGAAAATACCTGGCAGAGAATATGTGTTGCATTAATACAACCCTCCTTCCCTGTCCCCCCAGCCCTGCTTCTCGTAGGCTCAAGTCCTGGATTCTTTTAGATTTCAAAGCCTGAGCGATGGGCATGGATGCAGTGGTTTTCTTCCCGCACCCCTGCCCGCGGAGGAGGCATGGCACAGGGACAGCAAGCGGCCAGGGCAACCTCCACAGCCAGGACGGCCACACAGGCTGTGCCTTCTCCTCCCTCCCCCTCCCCCCCCCCACCCCCCGCCTGGGTACCAGCCATCTTCATGCATTCCCTTCAACCTGCAAGTTGGCACACAGGTGCCACAAGCCAGATGTCTGAGTTTTGTGAAGAGCGGCTTAAATAAAGCCTTTAAAACAATAATTCTCAGCCATGAAAGAGACATTTCTCTTCTGGCTTCATCTCTCTGACACACAAGAGTTGTGTTGTTGTTTTTTGTTTTTTTGTGGGTTTTTTTTTTTTTTAAGGAGAAAACGGGGGGAGAAAATCAAGCCTTCTACAAAGCAGGAACATGTGTAGAAGCGCCCGGATTCTGCCGTCACGCTCAGGCCTTGCTGATGTCGCCAAGAAAAGAGAAAAGAAACTTTGGGGAAGAGCCAGTTTTCTGCAGCCCCGGGCACGCAGCTGCAGCTGCAGGAGGCGTCTAGGGGAACCTGAGCAGGTGGTGGCCATCGGACCAACTCCCCGAGGCAGATTTTAAAGAGATACACGCTTGGATGGCATTGGCGAGGTGGGGAATCAGCCTCCTTCTCCTGACCCCTCTCCTCCTCCCAGGTGGGGATTTTGTGAACAATGTGCTCCAGACAAGGACGAGAGAAGGACGAAGCCGGCCCTCCCACCTCCCCGCGTGATGCATTGAGAGGGTGACCTGGATCCGCCCCCTGCAGGCCAGAGAGGGTCCTTCCCGAGGAAGGTGGCCTGGAAGGGGGCACGCACGGAGGCAATGCCACCCAGAAGACCGTCATAGGCACAGTTTCACATCCCCAAGAGCCAGTTACAACACGTCATTATTGTCTTAGTACAAATATCTACTCTCACAGCTTGAAGACCAGGCTCCTAGAGACTGCTAGGCCTGGTATAACTTTAAGAACAGACCCTGCCACCCTAGCCAGCTTAGCACAGTGGATAGAGCATTGGTCTGCGAACTGAAGGGTCCCAGGTTCAATTCTGGTCAAGGGCATGAGCTCGGGTTGTGGGCTCGATCCTCAGTAGGGGGCGTGCAGGAGGCAGCCGATCAATGGTTCTCCCATCATTGATGTTTCTATCTCTCTCTCCCTCTCCCTTCCTCTCTGAAATCAATAAAAATGCATTAAAAATATATATTTCCAGGCTATTGTTACCGCAGAATAACCTAGCCTCTCTCACAGGTCTCAGCTGCTGGCTCCCCATCTTGTCCCAGCCTGTCTCTTCTTGGGAGGGTTCCCCCCTCCCTGCTCACCACTACCTCTTATCCACGCTCCCCAACGGACAAGGAGCTACCCACAACCGCCCACAACCGCCCTGGGAGACGGGTCAGGGACATTACCTTAGAGATGAGGAAGGCGCGGCTTAGAGACACTGAGGGACACAGTCTGGGACAAGCCTGACCTCCTCCCTCTAGAACAGTGTTTCCCAAACTTCTCTCATGATGAGAATCACCTGGTGGAGTTGTTAAAACACAGATTCCTGAATCCCAACTAAGAAGTGCTAAACTAAAATTTTTGAGAACATATAGGTAAAATTGCATACCTAACTTAGTGCTCTGTATATAACATCTGTGTTAGAGCACTAGTTAAGTATACAATTTTACCTATATGTTTCCAAAAATTCTAGTTTAGCACTTCTTAGTTGGGATTCAGGAATCTGTGTTTTAACAACTCCACCAGGTGATTCTCATCATGAGAGAAGTTTGGGAAACACTGCTCTAGAACCTGTAGCTTGTGCCACCCCCCAGAGACCCAGAGACAGGCCCCATGACCTGCCAGAGGGCCTCATCCCCCTGTCCACTGGCTCCTGGGGGGGACATCAGAGGCGCTGAGAGGCGCTCTCCCGAAGCACAGCCGAGCAGGGACAGTCCAGGCTCCGGAACCAGACTGCCTGGCTGCACACCCAGCTCCCTCCTTTCCAGCGACGGGCGGCTCCCTTCACCTCTCCCAGCCTCGCTGCTCATCAGTGAAATGAGGTTCACAACTTCCCCTACACGATAAGGTCGCTCTCTAAACACTGGGCGCGTTGCCCAGCACCTAGTAAAGCATTAACAAAAACATAAGTAAGATTAGTATTATTCAGGTTCAGGCACGAGATGGGGGTTTTTAATTTGTCTTAAAAATGAACGCATGCCCTCCGACCCCCATATTCACAGTTTTTATGTAAACCGGACGCCCCCCTTCCTCCCCGCCCTCTGTGCGCTGACCATCGCGCCCCCCCCCCCCCCCCCCCGGGAAGACACCCCCGGCTCCGCCCTCTGGAAGGTGGTGAAGGGAGGGTCTCCGTTGATGAACGTGCTCTTAAAGCACCAGACTCGTTATCTGTGCTCCTGGGCCCTGCTGGCTGCTCCGCTTCCACTTCTCCGTGGTGAGAGAGCAGCCGAATAGCGGCGTCCTAAGTCATGAACAGCCTTGTGTGCTGTAATCAAATAAACGTACAGCAAAGCTAATCAGCCCCACGTGGGTGCTACGGGTTATGATTATTCTGCTACTTAGAGATAAACTCTTAATGGTAAGCAACAGCTCAGATAGGACGCATTTGTGTGTTTCTCCTTTGTCAGTTCTGAGTCTTTAAATAGTGGCGGCCTTCCATTGAATCCGCACCACGGACACATACACTGACGTTCCTTCTCCGGGAGTTCTTAAGGCTCTGGATCCATCGGCCAGGGCTCCCCATTGCCCACCCACCCACCCAGCCACCCACGTGCCCAGGCTGAAGCTCCAGGGGCCTGCAAGTGTCTCCTCCATCCCTCCCTTCATAAGGGTGCGTAGAATGTTACCAGCTCATCCGTCGGTCTCAGGCCAGGAGTAGAAAGAACATAGATTCTCAATTAGAATGTTCTGGATTCAAATTTGGGCTCTGCTATTCACTAGCTCCAGGTCCTGGAATGAGTCACTTAGAGTCTCAAGAGCTTAGTTTCCCCACCTGTGCCTGGGGTCATGTAAGGGTAAGTGTACTCACGATGTTTTGACAGAGTGGCACCTTGCGCAGATTCGGGCATCAGGCTGCTTGTGTTCAAATCCCAGCTTGGCTACTCGTAGGCTGTGTGGCTGTGGGTAAGTCGTTTGACCTCTCTGAGCTTCAGTCTCCTCTTCTGTGAAATAATAGAAACAGGTGGGTGGCTGTGGGGCTCGATGGGGACATCCCACAAGAAGTACTGAGAGTGCCTGATGCGCAGAGCGCACGTGATGGATGTTCGCTGCAGTGGTTCTGAGCACCATTCCTTGTCAGGCTTACCACATCGGAGGTACTCCTGCCGATGCTCAGCTCCCTCTGGGGTAAGGTGAGGCAGGACATTGGAGCAGGGAGAAGTCAGGGAGGAAACCAGACAGGTGGGGAGACCAGCGCTTAGGCAGGGCTGGCTCCAGACCTCAGGGCTCTGACTTGACGAGCTGGTGGACCCCAAATGGTGGGCCTTCACCCTTAGCAACTCTGAGACAAGATGCCCTGCAGCCCTGACTTTGAAATGTGCTCTGTCAACCATGAATGACTAATTTACAGCTTTGATCTTACTATGTTGCTGAGGAGGAGAGGGAGGAGACCGTGAAGGCCCTGGGTACCAGGACATGAGAAAGGATGGAAATGACCTTGCCCTGGCCTTTCTGGACCATCAAGTCTCCCTCAGAGACAATCCCCACAGTCTGGATGCTGGAAGGCCTGCTGGTCCTTCCTCCCTGGGGGACCACGCCCCCAGGTCCCCGAGTTTAAGCCAGGGCATCAATAAGCCTCACAGGAGAGAGACAGGAAAAGGTAATGAACATGTGAGTCACACAGGTGTCATGCTTTTACCAGCGTTGCCAAATGACTCCAATGGCACCCACTTAGATCCCATCTCTCCTGTCGACAAACCACTCTTCTCCTTCGTTCAGAAAACACTGAAATAGTCCTTTCCTCACCAGCCTGTGGGTGTGAATGGCACCAACAACACCCAAAATACCGTGAGCTCCAAGCACCTACCTGCCAACTCAGGCATTGCAATCCTTTGCAAACTCCCTCCCGTGTCCGGGAGCCAGTCCCAAGGGGTCGCTCCCTCAGGAATAGGTCTGGGTTTCCACTCTCAATTGCTCTGCAAATTTGCTCTGCCAAACCCTTCGCTAAGTGAGGTAGGCTTTTAAAAAAAATCTTACTATTACGTTTACCACGTATTTTTGAGCACCAACTTTCTAGCAGGCACCGTGCTGGGAATTCAGCATTCTCTCGCAGGGTGAGGAGTCAGGTCCCTAAATTCGACGTATGTCCAGATGCCAGCAAAGGGTCCCCCCGCACACGGTGTTGTTTGGCCCCAAAGGGTTAGAGAGTAAGTGAAATGACTCACTCAACACTCAGCTTTTTCTTTCTGGGGACACTCAGTCTACTGATGTCACTGGGTTCGCATGGATTTGATGACCAGCCACAGGCCTGTTTCCAGAACTTCTCCCGCCCTCAGGCACGCTGCCGCAGCCAGACCTCCCACCATGGATTCTCTCTCGGGGACCCTGCTGATCCCCAGCGTCTTGGCTTCCACCGGTCCACAGACCCAGCTCTGAATATATCACCCAACAGTGGACTGAGCTAAGGGCTTGGGTTCCCCACCAACTAAGTCTTACTCTCCCATGAATCAGTGAATGCAAACAGATGCTTGCGATCAGAAGGGTCATCCCCGCACAGGCCGCCTGGATGAGAGCCTCAGCTGACCTGGAGGCTGCTGGCTCTCTCCCCAGCCGTGACCTGCAGCCACAGGGGCCTCTCCCGCACCGCCCCTTCTGGGAGAAAGGGAGCATGCTCCAGGGTGACATCGCCGCTCCCCCCTCTCTGAGCCTGGCCCAGTGTGGAGGTGCCCAGAGCATGGGTGTCGCCGGCATGGGCACCTCCATCTGGCCCTTCCAGCTAGAACCCAAGGGGAGCGGGAAATGTGCTGGGAGAACTCTGAAGGGGTGGGTGGGTGTTTCGACGAACCATAGACCAGCCCGGTACACACAACCCAGACTTGATAAGCCATCAGGCCTCTGCACCACGTAGGGGTTCCCGCCTTCCCCTGGACCTGGGTTCCAATTTATGGTTTCTGTGAGCTCTGGCCTCCTGCTTGAGCCCAAGTCCCATTCTAGGCCCCGTTCTGGTATCTATGGCCAAATCCTTGGGCTTGAAAGCTTGCCTCAATACCTAACCAGCAGTAATAAAATCAGTAAGAATGGCTAATACTTGTTAAGCACTATAAGCCAGACAGTTAAACATAATTCATTTAATCTTCATACGACTTGTGCGGTAAGTACTATCTTGAACCTCATTTTGCGTATTTTAAAACTGAGGCATGTACCCCAAAGGCTGAGGGACTTCCGGTATCTAGTAACCCACCCATGTGCTAACACATGCCCAAAGCCAACCCCTCATCTGACATTTCTCATCAACATCACCCTTAAAATGGCCCCAAAGGGTAAACATTATGGTCCCATTTTGCAGATTCCAATACTGAGGCTCAGAGGCTTGAAGGACATACTCGGGTCTACCCAGCTGGTAAGTGGCCAAACCAGAAAGTGTTTGACAGCCTGTCCTCATGCTTCCCGCATCCCTCTACACAAACACCCAGCATCCTCAGGGGCAGGCACCCCCCTACACACACCTCCTCCCCTCCCCACCGCTCCTAGGGAGGCAAGAGGAAGGAGCAGGGCCCAAGCGAATGAGGATTTGGGGAAACTCTCTGAGTGGCTGAACCCATCTCCCCTGCGCCCTCTCCCTTCCCCCAGAACCTCGGTGAGGAGAGACACGTGGCGATGGAGCCTCTTGTGAAACTAATTGAAAGGCCCTCCAAGCTCGACGAGTGGGTCCTTCATTCCCCTGAACGCCAGGCTCTCAGGCTCTGATTGGCAGCCGCCCCTCTGCCACATGGGGGGGAGGGGAGGTGTCCCTTCAGCATCTTGCCCCCCCTCAGCCCCAGGGCTGGGTGTGGCCCGTAACCCTCTGACCCCAGCACAGCAGGGGAGAGAGAGAGCCAGACCAGCCTTGCTTTCCCCCTCTCCCCTCACCTCCTGTGTCTGTTTTCTTTAAATAAACCTTCCGGCAGACAGAAGAGTCAGTCTCCTTCCAAGCTTCCCTGTCCTGTCACCAGTCTTTCTTTCTTTTTTCTTTTTCTTTTTTTTAATATATTCTATTGATTTTTCACAGAGAGGAAGAGAGAGGGATAGAGAGTTAGAAACATCAATGAGAGAGAATCATCGATCAGCTGCCTCTTGCACCCCCCCCCCCCCCACTGGGGATGTGCCCGCAACCAAGGTACATGCCCTTGCCTGGAATCGAACCCGGGACCTTTCAGTCCGCAGACCGACGCTCTATCCACTGAGCCAAACCGGTCCCGGCCTGTCACCAGTCTTGTCTGACCTGGCCTCCCGCTGCATCTTGAAAAAGGGGCATCCCCTGGACAGCCCCGCCCCCCCCGCCCCGGCCCGGCATCCGGCCTGGGGTGTGTCCCTTCGCCGCAGCTGAAAGAGGGGGAGCTGCTGACACCCCCCCTCCGCCTCTGTAAACGCTGTGTCTCCAGGAAGCCACTCCACCCGCCTGCCCCCATCTTCCTGATGCTTCGTGCCCCGTGCAGATGTGGATGCTTCACCACATCGCCCCAGGGTTCACCTTCCCCGCTCAGTGCCAGCTTCCACACACCTTCTTTGTGTTATAGCCTTGGCTCCGGGAGACTGGGCCCCCGCCGGCCGCCTGCCTTGCTGTGGCTCGCACAGCGGCAGCAGATAGAAGGCTCCCGCGAGAGGGTGCGTGGAGACGCGGTGCGCCCTTTCCCTGGGCGGGCGCCCCCGCGAGGGTGGTGCTTCTCAAGCCGTGGTAGGCCTAGCGCTGCCATGGGGCCGAGGGCCAGCTCCACCCGGAGCCGGCACCACGTGGGTGCTCAGAGTGGGCCCTTCATTCCCTGATCCCTGAGCATCGCCAGCACTTAACTGGGCACTTACCGGAGAGCTGGGTGTGCACCGTGCACTTCACACCCATTATCCTGTCTGCTCCTCGCCATATGCACGCCACATGGAAACCATTAGCCTCCCCTTCACACGGGGAAACCGAGGGGATCTGAGGGGTTAACGGAGCTGAGCGGTGACACAGCGGCTAGGTGGCAGAGCTGGGGCTCAGTGGGGCCCTTCTGACTCTGGAACGCCCCCTGGGCATTCACACCCCTCCTCCGCCCCGCAGCACCCCCGTGTTGTCTGGGTTTGAGTCTCCATGTGAGTCCATGACTGAAAGGACCACAGGCTTGGCTGAAACTGATGGACCCCTCCTACCTCCGCACCCCACTCCTGCCCCTCACCAGGGGACACCATCAAAGGCAAGACATCCTGGTCCATTACAGAGCCAGTGCTCCGGCTCCAGGAGATAAGCCTCACCTGTCCGGTGGAAACCGGGGCCGCCCAGCCACCTGCAGTGATAATTAAAGGGAAGGCTGAGTCTCCAGGCAGCTGAAACTCCCTCCGCGGCCTCCCGGCAGGCACACCTCCCCCTGACCTCCTCCCCTTGCTCCAGCCACCGGGCCCCAGTCCTCTTCATGAACACGGAGCCTTGAACCTGCCGCCCTTATGTCACCACGCCCACAGGCACTGAGGGTGTCGAACCCGGGCGAGCTGGAGGAGCAGGGGCCGCCCTCTCTGGCCCGGATCAGGGCCTGGCTCGCTGGAGGTTCCCGGCTGCAGGAGAGCTCCGAGGCACTCAGGCCACGTACATACGTGCAGAAATCTTCAGAGTCGCTTTTAAAAGGAGGTGGTGTGCTGCCGGGCCAACAGGCTCTGTGGCTGAGCATCGACCTATGAACCAGGAGGTCACAGTTCCTGGTCAGGGCAAGTGCCTGGGCGGTGAGCTCCATCCTCAGTTAATCAATGATTCTCTCTCATCACTGATGTTTCTCTCTCTTTCTCTCCCATCCTTTCTGAAATCAATAAAAATACTAATAAAATAATATAAACTTAAAAATGAATATTATGCCGAAACTGGTTTCGCTCAGTGGTAGAGCGTCATTCTGAGGACTGAAAGGTCCCAGGTTCGATTCCGGTCAAGGGCATGTACCTTGGTTGCGGGCACATCCCCTGTAGGGGGTGTGCAAGAGGCAGCTGGTCGATGTTTCTCTCTCATCGATGTTTCTCTCTCTTTCTCTCCCATCCTTTCTGAAATCAATAAAAATATTAATAAAATAATATAAACTTAAAAAAGAATATTATTCTTATATTATTATAATGAGCTTCCCTGTGCTCACCTGTAAAGCGGGTGGGACTTCCAGTGGGCCTACCTCAGAGGCTGCTTTGGGAATTCAAGCAGCTCCCTGGAGGGGAAGCTCTGTCAGGTAGCATCATGTCTGGGGTTGTGACAGCTAACAGCGACCTGGCCACACACCCTTACAGAGTGTTCACAGGCAGCAGCTGCTGTTCTAAGTGCTCGGTGTATACGAACTCATTTTATGTTCTGAACAGCCCTCTGAAGGGGGAACTATAATCACCCCATTTTACAGGTAAGAAAAGGGAGGCACAGGGAGGTTAAGTAAGTTGCCTGAGGACACCCGGCTAGCGTGTGACTGCGGCGGGCTGGAGAGAAAGGACAGTGTAGCACTAGGCTCTGCGCTAACCATTGGGCTAGGGGCCTCTCTCCAGCTGAGCACCTCCCATGTGCCTCCCCTCTCCCTTAACCCAGCAGCCAGGGATTGGAGCCGTGTCTCCTCATCTCCCTCTCCGTTACTCCCACCCCATCCCAGCCTTGTCTTCCTGAGCCCAAAGCCCCCGCTGCCCTCTGCGTTTCTGGACACCCGGGGGGATGGACAGTGAGGTGACCAGAGGCTGGACATAGTCACCCCTGCCTTACACTTCCGGCCTCAGGGTTTCCGCCTCTCCCTGCCCAGGCAGCCAGCTGCCGAGCTCCCGCCTCTCTCCCCATCGCTACATCTGAGCTGCCTGTCCTAGGCACCATCAGGGGCCTGAAGGGGGGCCCGGTGCGGCCACAGCCCGGCTCTGAGCTCTGGAGTGTGGGTGGGGGCTTTCCCCTGCCCCGGCCTGAGGCGGCCTCAGAACACCCAGATGCCCCCCACACACCCAGCTGTGCCCCTGCCTACCCTCCCCCCACCATCTTCCCTCCTGGCCCTGCCCACAGACCCGGGGATGGGAGCAGGGGATCCAGCTCTTCGCCTCTTCCTACCAGACCCCCCCCTCCCTCCCTCCCCAACCATTGGAGCAGCAGGCTCTGCAGAGGGTGCGTGGGGTAAGGCTGCCCCCAACAGGCAGCCAGGGGAGGAGGCCCCTTCGCTCAGAGAGCCTGAAACCTTCGTAAGCACAGAGCGGGCGGGCTACTGGGGGAGTCCCAGGCGCTTTGCTGGATTGTCTCTGGGACCCTGAACCTCGCCCCAGACTCTGAGGCTGGGAGGCATCTGGGATCCCGGAAGCAGGCGCAGAGAGGGGGTGTGGGCGCAGAGTGGGGGTGTGGGCACAGAGTGGGGGTGTGGGCACAGAGTGGGGGTGTGGGCGCAGAGTGGGGGTGTGGGCGCAGAGTGGGGGTGTGGGCACAGAGTGGGGGTGTGGGCGCAGAGTGGGGGTGTGGGCGCAGAGTGGGGGTGTGGGCACAGAGAGGGGGTGTGGGCGCAGAGTGGGGGTGTGGGCGCAGAGTGGGGGTGTGGGCATGTGGATGCGGAGCCAGGGGGCAGAGATGAGTCAGAACTCTGCCCAAGCTTAGGGTCAAAGGGCAGATACCCCCATCCCCACCCAACACCTGGGCCCTTTTCATTGTCCCTTCTACTGGCTGTGGGCAGCCTTAAGCAACATCCACAACCTCCAATTGTCTGGAAGTGCCTCTGGGATCCAACCAGAATCCTTCTGCTGCTGCCACTGGAGCCCAGCTCCAGAGGCCCCCGTCCTGGTGGGCCAGGGTGGGGAGGGGAGCGGGCGGGCGCAGCATCGTGTTCTCAGGGCTGGCTGGAGCGGAGAGGTGGGCAGAGCAAGTGCAGGAAGGGACCCAGGGGGTGGGGGTAGCCCCCAGGGAAATCCTCAGGCCACGAGCAGCAGAGCGGAGGACAACGTCTGAGGAAGACAAATGCCTCCGCTGCCTTCGGCCCAAGCCCATTTCCATAAAGACATTATCCTCTCGGCTCTTCCCCTCATGGAACACGTCTGTAGCAAGGGAGCCCGTGCCCACACCAGCGGGAGCACGGCTAGCCAGCACGTCTGGCGGCAGGAGCAGGGGCTGGCGTGGCCCACCCTGCTGACCAGGCCAGGGCCTGGGGGAGGCAGCTTCTTAGCGTGGCCTGGGTTTGGATCCCAGCTCTACTACTTCCTCCCTAACTTCATCTATTAAGGAGGAAGAATAATTCTCGCCTCGTTTAGTATTTGGAAGGATTTAAATGGGATATCGCCTCAGAAGGTATTTTTTGTTTTGTTTCGTTTTTCAAATATATTTTATTGATTTTTTACAGAGAGGAGGGGAGAGAGATAGAGAGCCAGAAACGTCGATGAGAGAGAAATATCGACCAGCCGCCTCCTGCACACCCCCCACCGCGATGTGCCCGCAACCAAGGCACATGCCCTTGACCGGAATCAAACCCGGGACCCTTCAGTCCGCAGACCGATGCTCTATCCACTGAGCCAAAATGGTTTCAGCGCCTCAGAAGGTTTTAACACAAAGCTACGCACATATTCGGTGCTCCACAGCCATTCAAAAGGAAGTCCTTCCAGAGATGGCCTTTTCAAACCATCTGGGCCCAATTACCAATGATTCTTGGGGAAATTACCATTTCTGTGGTAATTCAGTCCTTGCCTGTAGAGCAGGGATTAACAATACCCACCACAGGACTGCGGCTACATCCAATAAGGCAGGATGTGTGAAAGTTCCTGACACATAGTAGGTCTGAGATGGAATTATTGGTCACCAGATGCCATCAGCCAATCATTGGCCAGAGCTGGAACCCGACTTTTCAGAGGGAATTCTGAAGCCAGCTGAGGGGTTTCCAGATGGCCCCTCCAATTTTGAGTTTCCCCATCCAAACAGCCTTATCCATCATGTCTGAGGGCCCTGGATTCCAGACACCGAGCCCCTGACCCCTCATCAGAAGCAGCAGCAGGAAGGTGTGCCCATGGATTGGTGATGTCACCAATGGTTCCTCAGTGTCTGATGGACAAATCAGCTCCCTGGCTGCATCTCAGCCCCCTCTACTCCCCGCTCCAACTCCAAGTCCCAAGCATCAGCCACACTCTGCATCTGTCTGCTTGAGCCCAGGATCCACCATGACAGGAGGGGCAGGCTTCTGCCTGACTCCCTTCAGGACTCCGTCCTGGGAATCCCCCAGAGCTGCCTGGCCTTGGCTAAGACAGTCCGTCTGAGCACCCCGTCTAATCAGCCAGGACTGGGGACCCGATCCCTTCCTAAGAGAGAGTCATAGGGTATCACTTCAACAGGAACACTCACAGGTTAGGCCCAAGGAAGGTGACAGTCAAAAAGTGAATCATCAGTGACAAATGAGAGAACAGACCTTGGATCTGCTGAGTCCTACGCCAGGCACCTCCCCTGCACCTGCCCTTCTCCTGAAGCTGGGAATAGCTCCACTGAGCTAGGGAACACTGTCTCTACACATTACTCGGTGCTCAAGTGCACAGGCAGATCTGAGTTCAAATCCTGATTCTCCCACTTCTTGGTCAGGCCCCTCAGACAAATCCACTTAAGCTCTCTGAACCTGTGTTTTACCTGTAAAACAGGGGCATACTTGCCTACTTCTCAGGATGACTGGGAGGATTCAGGGAGATGACAGACGCTGGGTAAAGGAACATAGCAAGTGCCTGGCACACGATAAGCATGCACATGGGGAAGCAGTTGCCATGCAGCCCCTCTGTCTTCTTATATATTTTTCTAAATATATTTTTATTTTAAATATATTTTTATTGATTTCAGAGAGGAAGGGAGAGGGAGAGAGAGATGGAAACATCAATGATGAGAGAACAATTTATCAGCTGCCTCCTGCATGCCCCCTATTAGGGATCGAGCTTGCAACCTGAGCATGTGCTCTGACTGGGAACCGAACTGTGACCTCCTAGTTCAGGGGTTCTCAAACTTTTTAAAGTGGGGGCCAGATCACGGTCCCTCAGAGAGCTGGAGGGCCGGACTATATGAACTACTAATTCCTACTGTAACACCTCGGCTGCGCTCACTGCCCAAAAAACCTGGCGGGCCGGATCAGACTCCTCTGCAGGCCGCATGTGGCCCGCGGGCCGTAGTTTGAAGACCCCTGTCTAGTTCATAGGTTAATGCTCAACCACTGAGCAACACCAGCTGGGCAAGTATCTTCTTATATTCACACACACACATGCACGTGTGTGAACACCCTGCATGCACATACACACCTACTCAAACATACACACACAACACATACTGCACATATTAATAAAGGGGAAGAAAATAAAAGCCTAAAGCCAACAGCCTAGAACTTTGTCCTACCTCCACACACACTCGCTTTTGATGGCACTGGATCAGGGAAGCAGAGAAGGAGGAGGAGAGGAAGCTGAAGGTCAGGACTTTAGAGGGGGCAGGAATTCACTGAAAAGCTAACTATAAAAGTGACCCTGGTTTTCCACGGTCCTGCTCACCTCTCCTGACTGGCCCCTGCTGGTCACCTAACAACAAGTATCTATCTCTCCAGAATTCTCCCTAAATTGCCAATGGCCTTCTCCTTGGCAGTGCCTCCATAACTCCCATCACCTTCCTCCAGACAAGAGCTGCCTTTACCCATAAGCCCACAGCCCACTCCTCCGCACCCATGTCCAGGCCAGGAGAACGTGGGAAGCATGGCTGGGACCTTGATTACAAGGTGTTCCCTGTGGAAGGGAGGGACCACAGCCTACACTGGGCAGGATCAGGGCGGAGGTGGGGCCACAGCCCTGCCGAGAAGGGAAAGGAACAGAGGCTACTCTGAACCATCTGAGCCGCTTTTCAGAAACACAGCTGTAAAAACCCACAAATCCCGTGAACTAGGATTTCGATCCTCATTTGCTTGCAACAAAGCAGCCTGGCCCAGAGGCCCAGGGTCAGAGAGCAGGCGTGTGGCTGGAAACTTAGGGCTGCCTGACCCCATGGCACTGGGATCTCAGGGCTGATGCCAGCGGCGTGTGAGACACAGCCTGCCTAGAGAGGCTTTGCAGAGTGCCCAGCGTCCGCAGTGCCGCTGCCACAGGAAAACGCCCGCCTGGCCCCGAGGCACAAACCAGCCAGTGAGAGCTGTCCCTCCTTTCCCCTACTTCCCAATGACCCTGGACTCTGGGCTGCCACAGTGGGTCATCAGACCCCTCCCGAGTTCCTCCCAGTTCCAGGTCTCCGACAAGCAATGTCCATCCACCCCTGGGGCCTCCATGTCCTCCTTGCAGCCCTGAGCTGCCTCCGAGAGCCAAGGCCCTTTGTTACTGGCCCACCACCACTTCCAGCAGCAGGCTCTGCACACAGCTGCAGCGTGGCTGACAGCTCCGCAGAGAAGCAGTAATGGGCACAGAAGTATTAGCTGAATTCCTGTCCGGCTAGCACTCCCAGGTGCAGGCCCGGGAGGGGCTGGCAGCGTGGAGGGCCCCTGTCCAGCATAGCCAGGGCCTGGGCCATCAGGTGTGCGCCCGCTGACCCGCGGACAGCTCTTCCTACATCATCCACCCAGAACCCACTGCTTCCCAGCCCATGCAATCTGGCTTAGCCTGCTGAACACACTACCCTCCCACCTTCAAGCCTTCCTTGCCTCACCCTGTTATCCCCTCTCCATCAGCTTCTTCCTGTCACTCAGCGGTTCTCCTTGCTGGCTGCTCATTAGACTAACCGAGGGAGATTCTGATCCAATGAGTCTGGGCAGGCCCCGGGCATCAGCTCCCCAGGGGACTCTGTGGTGCCAAACTGAGGACCTCTGGCTGCTTCTCGTCCTGCCTCCGCTCAGAAGCCAGCTCTTCTAGGCTGCCTTCCCTAACTGTCCCTCCACTGCCCATTTGCACTGGTGCCCCTCCTCTGAACTCAAGGTAGCCTGGTGCCTCTATCAAAACCCTTATCACAAAATGCTATAACTGACTTCATTGCAAGTCTGTTGTGCAAAGCCTACAATCATCTCAGGGCCAGAACTGGGTCTTGTTCATTTCTATATCCCCACCACCCAGCATAGGATCCGCCATGAAGAAGAGACTTCAGAAATGTTTGGTGAATGAATGAATGAATGAATGAAGAGACCCCGGTGCGAATGCTCTGCCACTGATTTAAATGGGATGTCGCCTCAGAAGGATTTAATGCTGGAAGAGTTAATGCTCTTCCCCCTCTTCTTCAGACAAGCCTCCCAGGTTGCTAACCTGTCCAAAGCCCCCTTTGCCTAATCGTCCCACACCAGCCCAACCTCTCTGCCTATGAAGGGTCATAGGCCTGGAGTACCCACCACACCAACCTGGGAAAGCCTCTCAGGTCTTCCTAACTGCTCCAGAAATATCTACTGCTCCAGAAAGCCCCCACAGCTAACCAGGTGCACCCCAACCATTCGCCTTGATTTAAAATACCCTGGTTACTTCCCCATCACTTTCCCCAACACCTGGTCTTGGAGGGTCAGCCCTGGACTAACTTCACAAATGCCCCTTGGGAACAAATTCAAGACTAATAGTCAAGAGACTTGAGTTCCTGCTGCCAACTTCCTGTGTGACCCTGGGCCAGTCACTTAACCTCTCTGTCTCTCAGGTTTCAAATAACAGTACCCTCCTAATGGAGTTGCTGTGAAGATTAATTGGGTTAATAGACCTAAGGCCTTAAAGTAGCACAAGACACAGAGTAAGTGCTGTTATCGAAGCGTTTCTTCGCTACGCTGATCTACCAACTGAGGGATGGTTTGCCACTGGGCTTGAGGACGTTAAAGTCTGATGCATCACTTTACTGCCTCGTTTGGCCTAAGCTGCCACCAGCCAGGGACCAGGCCAGGCCCACCCTCCCATCAGCTGGTCCTAGTCTGGTGATGGTTCTGTAAATACAGCCGTGGTGTGCCCAGGCCACCGCCCAGCCACAGCCAGGGCTGGAGGATGGCCCACACAAGGTCTCAGCCCCAGAGTGCAGCACACCTCAGAGTGCAGGCCAGTATTAGAAGAGGAACCTTTTTCAAAGCATTTCGGCCACCACCTCATCCTACTTGTTTTCCCTGCTCTCTTTTCAGCCTTCGTTCCCACTCACAGAGGCCCGGTTTGATTCCCTCCAAGCCCCTTCCTCTTCCCTTAAACAGACGGGAGCATCAAAGCGCGAAAAACACTGAAATTGCCGACCGCAATTTCTCTCCAGAGATGACAAATTTGCTGCAATTTGTATTTCCAAACAGGAGCGGCAGCTCCTGAGCCCAGGCAGCCTCCCTACCCCACCATCTCCTCATCTGCACAGCACCCCCTCCCTCCCTCCCTCCACCCCTGCAGAGGAGCGGGCACTCCCCATCTTCACTCTGGGGACAGGGGTCAGAGCAAGGGCAGGAGACAGAGAAGAGGCCCGGGTAGCCAGACACTGGAGGTTCACTCCGCCACACCTCTTCCGACAAGGGCAGACAAAGCGCCCAACGATGAGTCCTGAGACAGGCAGAAGGACAGGCTCTGCTTCTCATGAGCAATGACAACGGGAACTGAGCCCACAGGGCATGGAAAGCTGGGCCGCTTTATTTACAAAATCTCCTGTACTCCTCCCTCCCCCAACTCTGAGAGTGGGGGATCTTTTCCCCACTTCACAAGAGAAGACACACCTGAAATGGGCCATGGTTACTACGACATGGCATGGAGCCTGTCACCGCCCTGACTCCAAAGCTGGCATGCTCCCCGAACTCCTGGAGACCTTGGGCACCTCGTTAAGCCTTTGTTTTTTCATCTTCAAAGTGGTTTGGACCAATGTTTCTTAATAAATACTTTTAAATATATGCCCTGTTTAAGCAACATGAAAATCTTATACCCCTTCTGTGCTCTGCATTATAAAAAGCATAGAGGATTTTTTTTTTTCAGAGAGGAAAGGAGAAAGAGAGAGAGAGAGAGAGAGAGAGAGAGAGAGAGAGAGAGAGAGAGAGAAAGAGAGAGAGAGAGAGGGAGAAACATAAAAAGAAAGAGAGTCATTGATAGCTGCCTCCTATACACCCCACCCTGGAGATCGAGCCTGCAACCCAGGTATGTCCCTTGACCAGGAATCAATGCTCAACCAAACTGAGCCACGCTAGCTGGGCAGCATAGGGGATTTTTTGTTTGTTTTCCAAAACAGACTTCTGCTTTCCAAAGAGAAGACTCATTTCCAAAGATTCTAGCCCAAGTCTGCTTTTTCATGTGCTATTGGTTTTTTAGAGAGAGGAAAGGAGAGGGATAGAGAGAAACACAGATGAGAGAGAAACATCGATCAGCTGCCTCCTGCATGCCCTCTACTGGGGATCAAGCCTGCAACCAAGGTACATGCCCTTGATCAGAATCAAACCCTGGACCCTCAGTCCAAGGGCCGATGCTCTAACCTCTGAGCAACTGGTTAGGGCAAGTGTTACTGTTCGTAGCGTTATTATAATTAATGTCATCACCCAACCTAGAGACTGGCTCTGATCATGTGAGTGAGGAGTTTGGGAATAGCCAAGTAACCCATCATCTTCCTTTAAAGAGGAATCTCAGGGAGGCAAGACATGATCACAGCTGTAATTGAGTAGAAACCCCATCACTGCATTAGCTCTAATGCCTACAGATGTTTGATCAGCAATAGAAAAAAAAAGTCCCTCCCAGAAGCAAGTCTGGACAGTGTCCATCCCAGCTCTCACTCTGGGAAAGAACTCTGTGGCTAACCTTTCTTAGAAAATCTACGTATGTGATGGATGAGATTGGCTTAATTAAAACCAACCAATAACAACAATAACAGCTAATGCTTTGTGAACTGAGCTAAGCATTTACCATACACGAGTTCATTCTTCCTCACACAACTCCAGCTGGGAGGAATTATTCTTCTTCCCATTTTACAGAAGAGGGAACCGAGCTCCAACGTGGAGAAAGCCACACAGCCAGTAAGGGGCAGAGCCCACACCTGGGCCTGGGTCTCTCTGTTGCTAAGGTGGCGTTCATCCACCTGGCAGTTGTGTTTCTCTGTATGAGCCACAGAGTAGCATCCTCGCCGGGAGGCATCTGCTTCCTACATGTGTCTGTCAGCGTGAATCAGCCCCAAAGGCAGAACCTCTCTGAGCACGAGGACAAAATTGGGATTTGGAGCCTGGGAGGTTATGGGCTAGGTCATGGGACCCGTCCAGCCCATAGGAATCACGTATGTGTGTCCTGAACCTTCTTTTCAGAGAGGGAAACAGGCTTAAGGTGGCACACCCAGAAATGGCAGAATCAGGTTGCCCTGTCTCCTTCCTGCTGCCTCTCTCCACGGCCCCTCAAGGACTAAGAAACCCAGGCGAAGGCTATGATGGCTGGGAAGTCCCCTTGCATGTGTCTGCCATGGAAAGAGGTCCCCGAGCAGGACCAGGAGATTCCATTCAAGGCCATGGAGCCCCATCATCCACAAGGGCAGGCGCATGTGGGCTGCCAGCTGTCCCAGCTAATTATCCTCCATCCTCTCCCCCACCACCACCATCACCATCACCATCACCACTAAAGGAGGGGCCAGCACTGGGGAGGGGTGCTAAGTGAGAGCATGGCTTCCCGGAATCTTTGTAGTCCCTTTAGCACAAGATAAATTGTTGCCTCTGATTCAATTTCTTCCTCCCTCGCCCCCGCCCGCTCAGCTTCCTAAAACAATAAGAAAACACATTTCTCATCGCTGCATTTAATCCTTCAGGCGTGGCGCAGGAGCTCCCCGTCGAGTCCCATGCGTGAAATGAGGAGGGAGGGACAGGCCAGGGAGGGCGGTGGGAGGGTGAGTGGAGTCCAGGAGGAGATTCAGAGGGGAAGACGCTGGAAAGGGAATTCGTTGTGGGGAGAGGGCGCAGCGGGCCCTACTATGCCCTTAGGAGTTAAGCATTCTGTCACTTAACTAGTATCTGTTGAGGCAGGTCCTTCCGAATGTCAGACAGAGAAAGACACAGTCAGGATTCAGCATGTAGTGGGGGCACTGACAGCGTTCTGCAAACTCTGACAGGGAAAGTTCTGGGCTCTGAGGAAGCAGGGAGAAGGGAAGACCACCTGGCTGGGGGACGTAGCACAGTGAGGGGGTACTGGACCTGCCCCCCCCCCCTCAGAAATTCACCAGGCAGGTGACAGGAGGAGGAAAAAGTCGTTTTAATCATGGCATTCTATTACAATGGCCCTTACAGTAAACGTGCATGGGGCTTTCCAGTTGGCAGAGTGCTACTGCACCATCGTTTTAGTAAGTCCCATGCCATCCCGGAGAAGCAGAGATCAGCTTGGCACCCCCATTCTGCAGATGAGGAAATAGAGGCCGGGTGGGGGTGACATGGCTTGCCGGAATTCAAGCTCAGGTTTGTCTGACTCTGAAATCCATGCTCTTTTTACGACCCCCGGGGATGCCCGTTTCTTCCCAGAGAGGGCGGACTGAGCCCCAGGTGGGGTTAAGGAAGGCTGCGGACAAATGGCCACAGCTCCCTGAAACCTGACAGCTGCAACCCCAGGAGACCCGGGCTTTGCTGCTCAGTGTGTGTTCTGAGAACGAGCTGCATGGCAGCACCTGGGAGCTTGGTACACAGACAGGGCCTCAGGCCCCGCCCCGGCCTCTCTAAACCAGACCCTGCTCTCACAGCATGCCCAGGTGCGGTGGCTGTCCGCCAGCGTTGGAAAAGCCATGCTCTGCGGCAGGGGTGGGGAACATCCGGCCGGAGGGCCGTGTAAGGCCCGAGAAATCATTTGGTCTGGCCCTACCAGCGCATTAGGGGTGAACAATTAAATGTCTGGCCGAATAGAGCAGGCTACTTTTTTTTTTTTTTTTTTTTTGAGAGAGAGAAAGAGAGATGGATAGAGAGTTAGAAACATCGATGAGAGCGAAACATCGATCAGCTGCCTCTTGCACACCCCGCACTGGGGATGTGCCCGCAATCAAGGTACATGCCCTTGACCGGAATCGAACCTGGGACCTTTCAGTCTGCAGGCCTACGCTCTATCCACTGAGCCAAAAACGGTCTCGGCGCAGGCTACTTTTTAAGTTGATGATTTTGTATGACCCGCAGATGATGTTATAACTACCCAAAGGACCCCTGGCAGAAAAAAGGGTCCCCACCCCTGCTCTACAGTGTTACTTTGGGTCAGACTCACTCCACCTGGCAGACAAGTGGCGGGTTTGCCGCTCCGGTGTCCCTCTCCAGCCTCCTGGGGACAAGGAGAGGGACGATACCGGAGGTGCAAAGCCACCGGGCCCAGCCCTCGGTGAGTGTGAGGCTCTTCCACGGTTTAAAGTTCTTCCACCTCCTGCTTCTGAGAAAAGTAAATTTTGTTGAACTGCCCAAGGCCACGCTAATCTGTAATTATGCCGTTAATGTCTGTCTTCCCCCAGGTAGCCATTATGCAGGCAGTTGCTGTGGCGCCCTGGCTTTAAACAGCTTGCAGATTTCCTGGCAGTATTAATGGAAGTTTTGCAAATTGATTTGGGGAGATTAGGTGGAGAGAGGCTGGCGTGACTTGACTTGAAGTCCATTCCAAGTGGCTCAGATCCTCCTGTCCTTGATCCCTACCCACCACCTCCTGTTCCCATCTTATAATTGACAGCAACAAAACTTCGAAATTATTCCCAGGGATATGGGCAGGGCAGGGACAGTGGGGGGGGGGGGGGGGGGAGAACCAGGGTCAAACCAGGAAGAAGGCCAAGGATCTACTGCCAGGTTTCCAGGGAGGAGAAGTAGCTGACTTAGGGGAGCAGCCCTAGCCCATACCCAGTAGGCGCAGTTAGGAGATAACTTGGGCCTCCTGGCTCCTCCCAGGCCTAAGGTATATTCCTCTATGTGGGGCCACCCCTGCATCTCTGCCCTCGTCCCTCTAGCTGCCAGCTTCTCTATTGCTCCTCTCTCCCCCTATGCACGGTAGCCTCTGACAAGCTGGCTAAAGCAATCCTACATTCTGCCCAATAGCTGTATCCCTGGCTCCAGAGCATCAGTCACCTATGGGCTCACTAGGCCCACGCTCCACACCCTCACTGCCACCAGCAGCAAGAGAGGTTTATGGGCCTGGGTTTTATTCTAAAAGTATGTTTTCAATTAAAGTTGAGAGGTATGAAGGAATGCTACCTCAAGCCAGGCAAGCAGCCCCTCTGAAGCTTCCCCTCAAACAGATGGTTTATAGCGTTTTTAATGAATGAGAGATGTGCACATGGGCGCCCTCATAGCCTGCAGCAAAGCAAAGAGGCTGTGGTGGGGAGACGCTGCCCGAGCTGGAGAAGGGAGCCCTTCTGCCCTGTCCCCTCCATGGCGAGCCTGACAGGCCGCACCGGGACCAGCCCTGAGAACGAGAGCTGGTACCCCGAGTCCTGAGCCCTGGGCAACTACGTGGGAAATACAAATCAGATGGGGCTTAAGGGCCTCTGCAGACCTCGCTATCGGATATTTTAAGCCTCTCTCATACAAATGCCTCCTTTCCTCACGTCTCCACCTTGAGCAAGTCTTTCAATGTCCCTGGGCCTTCGTATTCTCACGGGGAAAATAAGGATTGAAGCGCCATAAACCTGTAGGCCTGAAAGGATCATGAAGTCCAGCTAATTCAGTCACCCGGGCTTGAACACCGACCAAAACTCTGCCGCCAAGAGGTGGCCGGGTGTCCAAGGCCAGAGGCCTGCCGACCGCCCTGAGTCACACAGCGGCCAGGGTCACCTGCGGTCAGCCCTGTCAGAGTTAGAATGAAGGGACTCTGCCTCCCTGGATTAAGTCTGATCACTGAAGATTTAAGGACACATTGTGTAAAGCTGCTTTGTAAACTGACTGTAACTACCTTTACTCACCTGAACAGATAACCTGGGGCCAGGAGGGGAGAAAGTAGGGATCAGCCAAGAGAGGGCTGCAGAACAGCAGCGAAGCCTTGCTACTGAAGCCCAGCAGGTGACAACCAGCCCCCAACCCTACTCCACCCCCAGAGATTGACACCATTTCTCTCCACTAATACTAGCAACAAATATTTTGTCAGCTGATTGCCACGTCATTAGTCCTGAACTGACTTGTTTGGTGTGCGCAACAGGAAATATTTCGCTTTTAGAGAACAAGAAAAATACGTTTATTTGCATTACGCTTATTAATTTATGCAGTTATTCAGTGTCTGGTAAGTTAATGTTCAAGAAAAAATATTCATTTTTATTAAAATGTTCTATTATTTTAACGATGACTCATTTATTTCAGCCCTTTGTATTCAGCATGCCTCTATCCAAATAAACCTATAGTTTCTATGAAAATTGGAGCTTTTGTTTTTTTGCGGCCCACATAAACTTCAACCTTGTTTATCTGGCCCGTGTTAGCCTTTGAGTTTGACATGCTTGACTTACACCCTATACTCAGCCCCGTAAGAAGCATTCCTCTTACTCCTGATTAAAGAATGTGAGAGAGCCCTGGCGGGGGGGCTCAGCTGGTTGAAGCCTCATCCCCTACACCAAAAAGACTGTAGGTTTGATTTCTGGTCAGGGCATATTCCTAGATAACCAGTTCAATCCTTGGTCTGAGCACATCCAGGAGGCAACCAATCAATGTTCCTCTCTCACATCGATGTTTCTCCCTCCCTCTCACACTCTTCCCGCCCCCCCTCCTCTCACCCTGTCCCTCCTCCCTCCCACTCTAAAAAGCAATGGAAAAACTATCCTCAGGTGAGGATTTATAACAACAAAATGAGAGACTAGGTGGGAGGGGTGCAGGAGGAGAGCCTTGAGCTTCTGCTCTGCTTGGCATTTCATGCGTAGCTTCACTGAGCCCTTCCATCCGCTCAGCAGAGTGATGCTTTGCCTGTCCTGATTCCCTACCCCGCAGCATGAGAATCCTGATTTTTATCTTGAATGCCAATGTGTCTAACTAAAGACTACATTTTTAAAAAAAGTTCTTCTTCTTATTATTATTGTTATTATTGATTTCAGAGAGGTAGGGAGAGGGATAGAAAAATCAATGAGGCGAATCATTGAATGCCTGCCTCCTGTATGCTCTCCCCTCCCCACCCCCCCTGCACCCTGGGGATGGAGTCCGCAACCTGGGCGTGTGCCCTGGATGGGAATCAAACCCGGAACCCTTCAGTCTGCAAACTGGCTAGGGCAAGACTACATTTTAAAGCCTCGACTGCAATTAGGCATTGTCAGAAGGCTGAGCTGTGGCTAACAAAATGCAGAGGAAGTAATTGGGACATCTGGAAAAGCTGCATAAAAGGAAGAGTCCCCTGAGGTGGGCCCTTTGAGCCTGTTCTCCTGCTTGGAACGCAGATATAATAGCTGAAGTTCCAATAGACACCATGGATCATAAAGGCGAGTCTGAGAATGAAAATCATCTGTTCAGAATAGAACCAAAAAAAAATTAGGGTCCAGGGCCCCAGATGATACTGAGAAATCCCTGATTTCCCTGCCCCTGAAAATGAGCAAAAAAAAAAAAAAATCAACTTCTATACAGTTTAACGTATTATTATTCCTTATCTCAGGCAAATCCCTATCTTCACAGATACAGTAGTTATAACCATCGTCTCCATTTGGACACTGAAGCTAACGAGTTGCCCACAACCCCACCGCCAAGTACGGGAAAGCAGCGGGATCCAAACTGGAATCTGATTCCCAAGTCCCTGCTCCTCCCATCCCTCTGGCAAGAGCCGTGTTTACTCTCAGTAAATCCTGAGAAGGCACCGGCCTTTCAAGAGAGTTTAAAACAGCCGACAACATCTACATCCCGTTCTTATCTCCGGGACACACATCAGAGCAAACTGTCTCTAGTAGATACATTAACCACATACCAGGCAGCAGACAGGTTTTTAATTTCCCATTTAACAGATCTTCTGTCCAAGTCCCAAGGTGCCAGGCTCCTGCAGGGCTCCCGGAAGCACGTCCCCAAAACTCATTCTCATGCAGACTTCACAATGGACTCTTCTCCAGGGGAAACGTGTATTTATTAATTCCTTAGAATTTCCTAGATGTTGGATAATGGTGTTTGTAAATAAAGACAAGTTTTACTTCTTCCTTTCCAATATGAAATCCTTTTATTTCCTTTTCTCATCTGACAGCACTAGCTAAAGCCTCTGGTACCATGATGAAACAGAGGTGAAAGTAAACATCCTAGCTTTGTTTTCTGATCAAGCATGGAAGGCATCCAGGCTTTCACCATTAAGTCTGATGTTTTCTGTGGGATGTTTGTAGATGCCTTTTATCAGGTTAAGGAAGTTTCCTTCTACTCTATGTTTATTGAACTATATCGTGAATCTATAAATGATTTTTGTGTAAATACTGAGATGATTGTGAGGATTTCATCCTTTATTATACTAATATGGTGTATTACATTAATTGATTTTTGGATGTTAAAACAACCTTTCATTCCTGAAATAAATCCTACTACTTGGTCATAGTGTATGGTCTTTTTTTTCTATGATGTTGGATTCAGCTTGCTAATATTTTATTGAGGATTTTTGCTTATTGTTCTGTAGTTTCCTTGTGATGTCAAAAATGTTATTGTTGCCTGGATGGCATGGCTCAGTGATTGAGCACTGACCTATGAGCCAGGAAGTCACGGTTCGATTCCTGGTCAGGGCACATGCCCATGTTGCGGGCTCAATCCCTGGTGTGGGATGTGCAGGAGGCAGTCAATCAATGATTCTCTCTCATCACTGATGTTTCTATCTTTCTATCCCTCTCCCATCCTTTCTGAAATCAATAAAAATTATTTTTTTAAAAGAATATTATTATATTGGAGGTCCCCAAGAAGGTTACATGGGATTAAGTCCAGAGAAAACTGAGTGCAATTTTCCAAGGGCCCTCTCTCAGAGAGTCAGATAAGATGTTCTCCATTTCCCCAGCAATAAACTGTGACAACATGTGTGAAATGTTGCCATTAATGAAGCTCATTAGAGACTCAGTGCTCAGGGAATTTTTTGAGAGACAGGTCATATAGGCACCCTGACATGTACCCAAATTCCAGATTCCCAAAAGGAAAGCAATATTTAGCATTAACAATGGTGTTGACAGCTTAGCTTAGGCCCAGGGAGCCACTTTTGTTAGTTAGGCAGTGGGAACATTCCCGAACTCCAAGATACCAGATGCCACCAAGGACTGACCTTGTAAGCAGGCCTTTCAAAGGATAGGAGTCAGGCCTTCTATGTTAACTCTTTTCTGCACACCTGCAAGCAAAACAACATCCCAGAAAGTAAATAGTAAACGCTAATGCTGGCATTTTAGCCATAGGAGGGAGGGAGGGAGGTCTGAGTGTCCGGACATTCTAGGGGCCCTGGAACCACACTCCTTTAGCCCACACATGTGCATATGTACAGGCGAACCTGCATCTCCAGAGAGTTTACTTTGGAGTGACAGGAAACGCCCTCAGCTCGTGTCAGGCAGTGCTTTTCCCTGCACTGTAAGGAAAATGGCTTTTCCAAGCCTCGTGGCTTTTCAGCAACACTAGCCCTCCGCCCCCATCAAAACGGCACAGGTTTCATCAGTCACATTTTGGAGTGAAGATTGAGAGCATGTCAAAGTGAGGGACAGGAAAGCACACACTCATTTGGCATACTCTCAAGCATCCAGCCTGCCTCCAGGCAGCACAAGTCTGATCCCCCAGTCAAAGCAATGTTGAGACTTCTTTCGTTTCCTGGCTATTGTCACTAGTTGATTTCACTCAACTTATGTCACAGACTAACCTCTAATGCACACCACTGATGGTAATAAAAATAACAACAGCTAAATGCTTGTTAAGCACAAAGTATGGAACAAGCACTTGTGAAGCAATTTCATATACTATCCTCTCGGCAATCCTGTAAGTTAGGCTGGCCCCAGATCACCACTAATAGGTGGCAGAGATGGAGCACTGTGGCTCCAGAGCCAGCATACCTAACTGCCAGCTCGACCCCACTCGACAAAGACAACTCCATGACAGAAGAGTTTCCCTTCCCATAGGTCACCTTCTCTGACCTGGGTTGGGCATGAGGCAGAATAGAATACTTCCTGAGGCTAAAGTTTAATGACAACAATGAACCAAGTAACCAGTGGGGAGATTCCTGAACAAAGTTTCCTTTCAGTGGTCCCATCTTCCAGAGGACATCTCGAAAGTTTAGTATCTCTAAGTATTAAGGCCTAACATCCCACTACCTAACAAAAGTGGCTCTCTGTGCCTAAGCTAAGCTGCATTCCTGGCTGTCACAAGGAACAAGGGTGCCAGGAAAGCAAAACATCCTACAATGGATGGAATAGTCTATGCTATGTCAACAGCACCGCCACTGACAAACGCTACGTAACAAAATGGCCCTTGTACACAGTGCCAGGGCTACAGAAGCAAGAGGTAACAAAAAAGATCATTTTAAGCTCACTGCTTTCGAAGCCTTACCTTATGAATCCTGAGCTTTTGTGAAGCACCTGCCAGGCAACCATATGGCCCACGCCCGATCCTCAACCTCCACATCTAGATTAATAACCTCTAAGGCATGGACAGGAGCCAGGTTCAGGCCCACCGGCTATTTGTCCAACAAGACACTTGGCTGCATGCTGGCGCAGGCAATGAGCTATGCCAGCTGATTCTTGGACTAAGCACTTGAGAAATGTTAAGCAAGTCTCAGAATGCAGGAGAGTGTGGTCATTGCTCATTGTAGCTGTCATCGGCTCAGTTCTGTAGTGTCAAGCCCTCTGCTGAACATGGAGAAGATGGCAAGTCAGGTCGTGGGAAAACCATCCTAAGCGTCTGTGGGCTCTGGAAAAATATCTGTATTCTGGTACTTCCCCTCTCTCTCTCTGTCCTCAAACATATGCCCCTCAGTAAAGGATCCAACTCAGGTGCCCAGGCCTCCTTTCTAAAAAAAGGCTAATATTTATGAAATAAGTAAATAACGGTATAGTCAAAAACCAACAATCAAGTCTACATTGCAAGGCATCCTTTATATTATAGCTTAGCAGTATATGTGTTTTTCACTAACGCAATAAACCATTCATCTTCTAAACACTAAAACACTGATCTTCCAGTTTCCCATCTCTGTCCCTTTCCTATAGAGCCTAAACATCTGGCCAGGAAACGTATGACTGAAGATTAAATCTAATTCATGAGGCACTTGATTTACTCATTGATATGCTTAAAGACTTCAATCTAGAACAGGATAAGGAAAGAAAGACTATTTATAGAATCAATGGTGATCTCCTTAATGATCGTATCCTTGTTCCCCTCCATCTCTTTGACAATTATATAGGAGGCTGTAAAGGAGGAGTGAATGGATTGTTACAAGGCCTTAATACTTAGAGATACTAAACTGAATTATGTTCAAGAGCCCAAACCCTGAGATGGTGTGGTGTTTGTGGGAGGCTGGAAGGGTAGTAATGTATGACTATCAGACAGGATCAAAACATAAAACAATAGTGATGACACCAATAAAGTGATCTCAAAGAAATAGTTATTGTTATGGAAAGGAGTATTTAAAAAAAGGCAGGTAAGAAACAAACTGTTAGGAGAATGGCGGACAGGGGGATAACAATTCTTGGCTCCTGAAACTGAGAGATTTATGAAACAAACTTAGGATAGTCTTTTTTATTTTTAAAGGTTATCAAGTTTTTACATACTTAAAAGTTGGCTACTCTCCAAAAGAGAAAAAAAAAATGGTTAAACAATTTACATTAAAAAAAAAAAAAATAGGTCAGGCGCTAGCCTATTTGGCTGTGGATAGAGAGCATTGGCCTGCAGAGCAAAGGGTCCCGGGTTCAATTCCAGTCAAGGACACCAACCTCGGTTACAGCTCCTTCCTGGCCCAGGCCTTGGGGCAGGCACATGCAGGAGGCAACCCATCTATGTGTTTCTCTCACATTGATATTTCTGTCTTTCCCTCTCTCTCCCACTCTCTAAAAATCAATGGAAAAATATCCATGGGTGAGGATTAAAAAAAATTAAAAATAAATAAATAAGTCTAGCCCTGGCTGGGTGGTGCAGTTGATTGGAGTATCGTCCCATAACCAAAAGGTTGCAGGTTCAATCCCTGGACAGGGCCGCATGGCAGGCAACCAATCATTGTTTTGTTTTGTTTTTTCTCTCTCTTTTCTTCCTCTCTTCTCTCTCCCCCATCCTCTCTCTCTCTCTAAAAAAAAAAAAAAAAAAAAAAAAATCAATAAACATATTCTCAGGTAAAAATTAAAAAATAGACAGGTAGGCTTGGCAGTTATAGCACAAGACAGATTTAGCTAATGTGGACAACCCTCTACCTCATCTTCAATTCACAAAGTCATACATTACAAACACTGAAAAATGCCAGATAAAATGCAGCATATTTGAAACTGCTTAGCTCATTATGAGATATTACTTCACATTCATTTGGACAGCTATTATCAAAACAACAGAAAATAAGTGTTGGTAAGGGTGCAGAGAAATCAGAATCCTTTTGCATTGCTAGTAGATATATAAAATGTATGGTGATTTCTTTAAAAATTAAACAGATTAGCATATGACCCAACAATTCCAAATCTGGGTATATACCAAAAAAAGTGAAATCAGGGACACAAGTGGATATTTATATACACATGTTCATAGCAACATTAATCACAATCACCCAAAAATAGAAGCAACCCAACTGCCTATCATCAGATGAACAGATAGACAAAATGTGGTATATACATACAATGGAATATTATCTAATGTGGCTCAGTGGTTGAGTGTTGACCTATGAACCAGGAGGTCACAGTTGGATCCCTGGTCAAGGCACATGCCCAGGTTAAGGGCCCAATCACCATTGTGGGGTGTGCAGGAGCCAGCCAATTATTATTCTCTCTCATCATTGATCTTTCTATCTCTCCCTCTCACTTCCTCTATGAAATCAATAAAATGATTTTTTTTTTTAAAGGAAGGAATTTCCAACACTTTCCTCAACATGGATGAACCTTGAGGTCATTGTGCTAATAGTCACAAAAGGACAAGTACTGTATGATTTTACTCAGTATTCAAACTCAGGAGGGTGATCTGGGTTGCGGAGGTCCCCTCTGAGGAGCAAAGGGACCCTGGCCCACATCAGAATCCCCAGCTTTAGGATTCCAGTGCCAGGAAGAGAAGTCCCCAGGATTTCTGGCTGTAAAAGCCAGTGGGGTTTGTGGCTGAGAGAGACAGAGGGCTGCTGGAGACTCAGGTGTTCCTCTTAAATGGCCCACACACATTTGGACTCCCTCTGAACTGCAATTCTAGGCAGCAGCTCAAAAGGCACCTGGGACATCGAGGAAGGCACTGAACTGTCTGGCATCAGGGTCAGCCTGGGCGCTATATATGTTCCCATCAACCTGGCTATGGCTGTTAGGCCACCATGGTGATTCCCTAAAACCCAACTTGCTGTTCCAACCCAAGCTGTTTCCAGGGGCTTTTCCATGCAAATGGTCTGTCTTCAGACTGTTTTAAAATCTCTCAAGCAGCATCTAGCCTAGGGGTGTCGAACTCAATCAGAGAAGGGGCCAAAATCTAAAATCCAGCCTAAATCGCGGGCCGAATGGTTTACTGAACAGTCATAAACTGACAATGTCATAAACTGACAGCGGAGTGCAGTGATGACAGCGCGGTGCGGGCCACATTGCAAGGCCTGGCGGGCTGGATTTGGCCCGCGGGCCTTGTGTTTGACACATGTGCTCTAGCCTGAGCATGCCCTGGACCTCCGTTAAGTGGCTCTAGGCCTGGCACTCAGCACCCAGCCTTGGTTCACAACTTGTCTTCTTCTGGGCACCTCCAAGCCCAGCACAACTGCAGCCAACTGCAGATTGCTTTGTAGCTCAGGCAAGGTGGCCTTGGGCAGGGGCACGGATGGTGGCTGACCTTGACCTGCATCTCCTGGAATGTCCCAGAGCCATGGCAAACAGCTGCAGATCACATCGAAGCACCACCCAACCACCTCCACAAGAGACACACTCAAGGGGCAGACTCAGCAGGCACCAGAGCCCTGCTGAACCAAGTTCTGCTCTGTGGAATGGACCCCAGAACAGCTGATCCGCCACGGTGGTCACAGCCAGTCTTCACAGCCAATCAGCCTGAGGGTAAATCCCTCCCACTGAGGTGCCCAATCAAAGCTCAACTACAACAGGAGGGTGTACACAGCCCATACAGGAGTGCGCAACTGGAGTGCCCAGCTCAAGGGAATGGAGAGGTGATGTCAGTGGATGCTACAGGACATCTACCACATAAAATTAGAACTCTTAGGGGAAAATATTTTCATTATTACTCTTTTTTTTAAATATATTTTTTATTGATTTTATACAGAGAGGAAGGGAGAGAGACAGAGAGTCAGAAACATCGATGAGAGAGAGTCATCGATCAGCTGCCTCTTGCACACCCCCTACTGGGGATATGCCTGCAACTAAGGCACATGCCCTTGACCGGAATCGAACCCGGGACCCTTCAGTCCCCAAGCCGACGCTTTATCCATTGAGCCAAACCGGTCCCAGCTCATTATTACTCTTGATTGTAAAAATCTTCCTTATGTTCTTTATACCTGGATGAAATAATTTTTGAGACTGCTAAAACCAGCAAATATAAGATGCATTTATTGCGTAAAATTAAGAATGGTTCAGGCTATATAAAGGTAGTTGGATGTAAAATGTGCTAAATCTCAGCTTCTAGAAGAGTTGATTTTGAACTCAATCATCCTTTGAGAGAAGACATACCAGCTCGCATAATTTCATCAACCAGGAGAATGTTCGCAGCAATCACTGTGCTGAAGAAAAGGGTGATAAGGTGAGTAAAACCTACCAACTCCTCTTATCTTTTCTCCATAGCAATCTGTAGCTACTAAAGGTACTTTGTTTTTCAGTGATGTTGGTATGAGATTTTCTGAGACACAGCTATTATAAATACAAAGATTACCAATTCTTTTGCTAATAAAGTGGAAGCTTGATTGTATTTTCCAGCAAAACTGACCTTATTTTTGGCACATGATATGATTTTCCCACTATGCACTGGTACTATTTCAATAAAGTCATTTCTTTCCCTTTCCCCTCAAATAATCAGAAAGATTAACATTTTCTATAACTTACCTTGCTAGAACAAAAATGTTAAAAGGGACTATAAAATGGCAGAAGTTAATCTTAATAACTGAATACCATGCCTTTTCATACACTTAGCCATTTCCCCAATGTAGGATGGCAAAAACAATAGAAAAAAATTTAATGTTATCAATTATATCCCCAAACGTCTTTCTCTTATTAAAACAAGCTTACCAAGAGTGAAGAAGTTGTTTTTTCACACAATAATTATCCCAAACTCCTGCATCAGCTGCTACCATTGGCTCTCCTGCAAAGCAAAAACAATTTTAATACTATAATTTATAATAATAAAAGGGTAATATGCAAAATTAGACTGGACGTCCTTCCCGATGACCTTCCAGACGAAGCCACAATGGCGAGGGCCAAGCCCCTTGCACAAATTCCGTGCGTCGGGTCTCCAGTGTTAATATATTAACATCTGTTGTATATTCCAACAATATTTAATATGCCACCAAAACTAGTATTGTCACAGTAACCAATGACCTCCATGTTGTCAAATCCAATGGTCAATTCTCAGGCCTCATCAATCAGCAGCACTTAACATATGATCATACCCTCCTGACCTTCCTTCACTTGTCTTCCTTCACCTGCTGTTTGTTTGTTCTTTGTGTGTGTGTGTGTTTTTCTTTTGCACTAGTGGCTCCTTTTCTGTCTGCTTTGCTGCTTCTTCCTCTTCTTCCCTAAGCTCTTACTGTTGGAGTACCTAAAAGCTCAGTGCTGGATTCTTCTCTTCTCTCTACAATAACTCTTAGATGATCTCCTCTAGTCTCCTCTACTCATATACACTCTGATGACTCTCAAGCTTTTATCTCCAAACCAGACCTCTTTCTTGAGCTCCAGATTCATACATCCAACTGTCTATTTTATTTGAAAGTCTACAGATACTTCACAATTAACTGCAAAACTCAATACTGGTCACCACCACCCCAATACAACCTGCTCTGCCCACAGTCTTCTCCAATGGCAATCCCGACCTTCTAGTTGTTAGCTCCTCTGCACAGAGTAGTCAGTGATCCTTTTAAACATAATTAGGCCATGTCACACATCTGCTCTAAATTGCTCCCTATTCCACTACAGTAAAAATCCGAGACTTTAGACTAGCCTCTATGCCCCTACATGACTTTCTACTACCTCCCCAATCTCCTTCCTCCTCCTCTATATTGTCTGAAAAATGATTTTTTTCCACTGGCCATTCCTTCGGCCTCGGATACTCTTTCCTCAGTGCCCCACATGGCTACATTCCTCACTTCTTTTTATTTTCAATAGACATATTCTCACTGATGACTATCCTCTTTAAATTGAAACCCCCTCCCAACCCTCCTATGCTAACATTCACAAACATCCTTATACTGTTATTTTATTTCCTTCATAGCATTCTTTAAAAATGCTAAAAATAACGTATGTATTAAGTTTATTTTTTACTGTCTATCCTTGCCCACTACAACATAAGCTCACAAGAACAAGGGCTTTGTCTGTTTTGTTCTGTGTGAATCCCAAGAGTCAAATAACAAGCACTCAATGACTTATTTCTTTTATGAATAAATAATTTTAAAAGTTCAAAAGTAAACTAAAAGGCATCCAAAATTTAAATATTAAAATCATCCAAACCTCCACCCCCTTACTATAAGTTCTGGGTCACTACAGTATAAGCTCTTTCTTTTTATTAGATAGAATTTTAATATTAGATAGCAGATAATTTTTCTTCACTTTCTTACCTGTATTCAAATTAATACCAACAGGTTGTTCTGACTCTGAATACTCAGCCTGAACTTTTACTAGTGTTTCCTGAGGGTCATAACCAGAATTCTGAGCAAGAACCTTGAGAAATAAAAATAACAATAAATATATGTGTGGAATACCTTCACATATATATGTGGAAATATATATATATATATATATATATATATATATATATATATATATATATATATGTGTGTGTGTGTGTGTGTGTGTGTGTGTGTGTGTGTATATATATATATACTTTTTTTTTTAAAGGCACTGCTCTCTAGCCTTGGGAAAATATATATTCACAATATAAAAATCATCTCCCTTTGAGGAATTTCATTCTTAATCTAAATCAAATGACTACTTTATATATCTGGCATTTTTTATATTTACTTAAACATTTTCTCTATGTTCAGCACACTAAATTCTGAGTAGGGTTAGGGTTCTCCCATCCCCACCCCACTAAATTAATTTTCCTCCTTGCAAAAGATTTTAAAAACAGCCGAAACCGGTTTGGTTCAGTGGATAGAGCGTCGGCCTGCAAACTGAAAGGTCCCAGGTTCTATTCCAGTCAAGGGCATGTACCTTGGTTGCAGGCACATCCTCAGTAGGGGGTGTGCAAGAGGCAGCTGATCGATGATTCTCTCATCAATGTTTCTAACTATCTCTCTCTCTTCCTCTCTGTAAAAAATCAATAAAAAAAATTTTTTAAAAAGGTTTTAAAAACAAAAAACATGAAAGGAATTAGAATAGTATTCTTGATTCCTCTAGTTCCTCTAGCCACGTCTTCCAGTTTTTCCTGGGCACTTACAAAAGGAAGCCTGCATATCTGCAGCATCTTTGTGCTCCTCATCAACAAGAGGAGAGTCATGAAGTGTGGCGACAGGGATGAAAATACCTGCACTCCAACCCAGGTTTGATTGCAAGTGGTCCCAACCAACAGTTGACGAGTAAAAAGATATGACCAATGCATACTAGGTTTACCAATTTGCATCAACTAAAGGATCATTATTTACTGACTTTGCTGCTTTGGGGAAAGAAAACCATAGATTTCTCATTCACAAAGATTCCACAAATTATGAATAATTTTAAAGCAATTATCCAAAGAGACTTTGCTAGCATTGTTAGTAATCTTGTAATTCATAGTAATAGCATATTTGAAAGTTTTCCTATGCTTCTAAGTGGTTCATAACCAGGTTAAGACAAAAGCAAAGGAATGGTAGTTCTCTATCCTACTGATATATGAAAAAATATTTGGTTTCTCTCCTTTTATAAAGAATTATAATGAAAATGGAATGCAAGGCCATATTTGGGAGTGCTAAACATCCTGAAGTTCTCACTTTGCACAATTTAAAGTGATAATACTTTGGATACCACCAACAAAATAAAGGTCTGCTCTAAAATCTAATTAAATCTTAAATTGTAAACTTTTTCATTATGATTAATCCAGAAGCATTTTTGAAGGAAATTTTTGGAGTTACTTCAACTTTTGGAACTCAGAGAATAAAGCAAGGGGGTAAATTGGCTATTTCATTAAACTCCTATAAGGATTCTGAGCTGTTATTCCAAAAGTTTCCCTGCTTTCACTATAAAAATATCTTAGACAAACTGTGTGAATAAATGCAAATAAATGTCTGCTGCTAGATAATATATGCAAATTATAATGAAACACCTTATGTGTAATAAGATGCTCTCTGGCCATTAGGATAGTTGTACCTTAGGAATAATGAGTAAGGCATCAGCAAAAGCTTGGACTCCAAGGCGAGCTCTTCCTTTTATACTGTGCTTGTACTTAATAAGAGCTTCAGCTATTGTCACTTCAACTGCACCAGCTCCTGGGACCACACAGCCTATTGGAGGGGAAAAAATTGACAAGACATGTCATACAGAAAAAAGAAAACAGAGAAAAAGGGAACTAGCTATTCAAGTGTGCTTTATTATCTAAAATATATATAAATATATACACAAGTAAAATGAGTTGCACAACTCAGTGATTACTCAGATGTCTTTTTACCATTATTTCATATCTATTTTTTGTCTATCAGATAAATCTGGCCTATTGTTTATAAAATTTATTACTCTATTTTTGAGATATAATTCACATACCCTAAAATTCAGCCTTTTAAAGTATTACTTTTCAGTTGTTTTTAGTATATTCACATTCATGTGCAACCATCACCCCTATCTTATTCCAGAACATTTTTAAAAACAACAACAACCCTGTACCATTAGCAATCAGTCTCTATTTCCCCTTTGCCCAGTCCCTGGCCACCGCTAATCTACGCTTGGTCTGTATGTCTTTGCCTTTCCTAGATGTTTCATATAAATGGAATCACATAATACATAGCCTTTTGTGTCTAGACTCTTTTACTTAGCATAATGTTTTCAAGGTCGTCATGTTGTTCCATATATTAGTATTTATTCCTTTTTGTGGTTAAATAACACTCCATTGTATAGATATACCATATTTTTGTTTATCCATTCATCAACTAATGGATATTTGAATTGATTCCACTATTTGGTTATTATAAAAATGCTGCTGTGAACGTTCAGTTACGTTTTTTGGGTGGACATATGTTTTCAATGGGGCCGGGATGAGCAGGAGCAGCGCAGAGCCCAGCCCGGGAGCGGACCTCCTGGCCACTTGTCGCTTTGCACACTACTTCATCTCCCAAGGGGTCCTGATTGCAAGAAGGTGCAGGCCAGGCTGAGGGATGCCACCGGTGCACGAATCCATGTACCAGGCCTCTAGTTAAATAATAATAGGTAATATTCTTCCCTAATTTTTTTTTTCCTCTTACAGTTTAGATTCAGTGTTATTTTGTATTAGTGTTAGGTGTCCAGCATAGTGGTTAGCATGTTAAGCATCCAGCCTGTTTTGTCTTCTAGATGGAAAGTATAGTGTCAGACACCAGTGACTGACTGGGCGCTTAATGTGTTAGACAATGATAAACTTTACACTGCAACTGAGGTAATGAAATGCGTTCTAAGCAGAAAAAGCTTCTTAATGGTTTTAAAAATTAAAAAAATGATACTACAGCATTGAATTAAGTCCTTTTTCATTTCATAAACCGAAGATAATTAAAATGGCAACATATTATTAACAATATTCCAAAGGGAAAAAGCGTCACAACCCAAACTATAAATTGCCCAAAGTAAAATGAAAGAATAGTTATCATTAATATATTTTAAGGTAGTATACATACCAGATAGATTACCACTTTAAAAATATGAGTTTCATATCCATCACATTCAAAAAAAACTTACCGTCTTCAATGGCATTTCTGATGGCACGAAGTCCATCCCGTACAGCATCCTTGATTTGTGTGAGAGTATGCTTATTTGGTCCCTTAACCAACAAGGTGACAGAGCGAGGGTTAACACAGTCCTCAACAAAAGTGAACTTTTCTTCACCCTAAAGAATAATACAAGAAGATATAACTTTAATATGTAATGCCATTATGTCAATCTTCTTGTGAATTATTCTTGTCAAACATAACTAAATATATGTTAAAAGCAGATAAGTTATATTTGAACTCTTAGTATTTAGGTAAATAAATTATAAAATCTATCCCGAGTATTTTTCAGACTTCGAAATGTAAAACCTGGATTAAAAGTTTCAATATTTAAAAACAGGAGGTAGTTTACTGTTTACTTTCTAACCACTGCCCCCAGAGATACTCACTACTGCATATTCATGTACAAGACCAGCATGTCCCAAGGAATCTACACTGAGGTCTTCAAGAGAATTCACAGCTATTCCACCACAAGCAAGAGTGAGTCTGAAATTACATATATGTCAACATAGGAAAATATAAAGACTAATTTCTTGAAGGTAAAAACATATCTAACATGGAAGACTTCATTGTCACTGTATTATATTGCTTCTAAATCTGTTTTAAATAAATAAATCCTATATAATAAAGAGGGAATATGCTAATTGACTGCCACACCCTTAAAGATGGCGGCCATCCTATCCCCTCAGCCCCACCTGGGCAGCAGGCATGTGGCACGGCTGGGCCCGCCCCCCAGGCAGGTCTGGGCCACTCCATGTGCCTGCCTCTGGAGTCCCCCAGTCCCCTTAGTCCCCCAAGCCGCCCAGGGCCAGCCCAAGGCACAGGCAAGCCTTGGATAGCAGCTGCCCAGTCGCCCCTGGCCGCCCGAGGTAACCAGGCCAGCCGAGGCTTTCACTGCCGGCAGTGGCAGCAGCAGAAGCGTGATGGGGGAGTTGCCTTCTTCTGACCACCGGGTCGCCTCCCGTCCCTGAGGGCTCCTGGACTGTGAGAGGAGGCAGGCTGGACTGAGGGCCCCCTCTAGTGCATGAATTTTCATTCATTGGACCTCTAGTAAATAAATTAAATCTGTTTTAAGATGATGAAAACTGCCCAGCCAGTCTGGGTTGAGTGTCAACCTATGAGCCAGGAAATCATGTTTTGATTCCTGGTCATGGCAGCCCATCAATGATTCTCTCATCTTATTGATGTTTCTATCTCATTCCTTCTCCCTTCCTCTCTGAAATCAATAAAAATATATATATTTTTTTAAAATGAAAACCTTTCTTGTATTTCAACAAAGTTTTGAGGTAGGTTAATCTTGATTTTTGACAGTTACATTATTTACTGAAATCAAAAACAAAATTTGGAATTTGTACACTACTATTTTGCTCAACAATGTTTGCATTTAAGCTAAAAGGAAGATATGGGATAATTTCAATTTAATCTGTTAATAAACTTAGGACATATAATTATCTGCAAGCTTACCTTTCCATATTTCTTCTTTTTGCTCTGCGAAGAGCTACTATATTATGTTTTGCAAGTGCATCTAAGGACAATGGATCAATTCCCTATAATCAAATTAGCACAAAAGTTACAAGCATGTTTTAAGCTAGTGATCCTAAAACTTTTTTATCTCAGCACTGCTTCACGCTTTTAAAAATGATTAAGCCCCTGACAAAATAATCTGATGAGCATTAACAAATCCGGAGACGCAGAAGCATGGAACAGCCTGTCGAACCTCAGAGGGAAGGCAGGAAAGAGTGGGTGGGTGGGTGAGAAGTGATCAACCAATGAACTTCTTTGCATATATGCATAATACATGGGCACAGACAATAGGGTGGTGAAGTCCTGGGATGGAGGGTAGGGGCAGGCTAGAAGAGATCAATGGGGGGGGGGGGGGGGGAGGAGGGACATATGTAATATTTTCAACAATAAAGATTTAAAAAATAAAGTTTATGAAAGGGTATAAAAAAAATGTTAAGCCCCAACGATATGGCTCAGTGGTTGACTTGTCAACCTATGAACCAGGAGATAATGGTTCAATTTCATCAGGGCACATGCCTGGGTTTTGGGTTTTGATTAATGATTCTCTAATCATTGATAGTTCTGTATCTCTCTCCCTTCCTCTCTGCAATCAATAAAAATATATATTTTCTAATTATTAAGAGCCCAAAGCACTTTCGTTTATGTAATCTGCATCTATAATATTTATCATATCATTAAAATTGAGGAATTTTTAAATGTTTATTAATCCATTTAATAGAATAAGAAACCATTTATGTTAACATGAATAATATTTTTTAATTAAAATTTACTCTAGTTTCCTAAATAAAAAATACAGTGAGGGTGAGATACTGTTTTAGACTTTTATAAATCTTTTTAATATCTGTTATATATGTTTTTTGTTTTTTCTATTGATTTTTTTTCCTTTAGGAAAGAGAGTGAAGGAGAGGGAGAGGGAGAGAGAGGAAAGGAAGAGAGAGAGTGACAGCGAGAGGGGGAAGCATGGATGTGAGAGATCAATCAGTTGCTTACTGTACACACCCCTACCAGGGATTGAGCCTGTAGCCTAGGCATGTGTCCTGACCAGGAATTGAACCAGCAAACTTCCTTGCAGGGGATGATGCTCAACCAACTGAGCCACACTGGCCAGGGCTTTAATGTCTGTCTAAATAGAAGGCAGCTGGATTCTCCTATCTGCTTCTGCATTCAATCTGGTGCAATATGTTGTTTTGTCTAAAGTATAAGAAGAAGCCTCACAGAGACATGTATTGGAAAAGAGAGGAATATTTTAATAGCCTTTTCAGATAAATATGGACATTCTTCTTTGATACTATACCAAAACTCGATAAGTGGTTAGTTTCAATGGGAAATATGGAACCATATCAATGAACTCTCAAAACTCGCCAACATTAAATCCATTTCTATCTTGCACTTCGAATTGATTATTAGGCATTTAGAAAATATTGGTTCACTAAGTTAGGCAGAGCTTCCAAATGCTGATACATTCATGGTAATACAATATCAAGTATTTCACCTTTGCTAATATCATCACAAATATTATCAGAAAAGCCTTTTAAATATCAGAAAGCTGTCAAGTTCACAGTGGCAGATACAGGTTTTCCAGAATTCTAATTTTTGTTTGAAGGCTCAAATGTTATCATTGGAAACAAATACCGTCTGTTTTCCTTCAAGTGGCAGGATTGCTGCATTCATTTTTTTAGAAGGAACTACCAAGCACCTATGTCTAAATAAAGATAAATTTGTCTGTCAGTCATTCTTTCCAGTAAAAATGGCATTGCATGATCCTCAATCACACAAGAGCTTTCCTTCAACACAACTGTATTTTGATATGCCACAAAAGTGTTTTGTGCATACTTCATATTTTGTCACACTGAATTATTTAAGGATCAACATTTAATTAAACTAATAAGCTTTACTACTTCTTAAACACATTCCTAAGTGAACTCCCTTTTTTAAAAAACTGCCAGTGTGTAGCAGTGTGGCAATGAAAGGTATGATGACTACTAGTATAGTTTGGTGCTACTGCTTTGATTTGTGCTAAGGCATCAGCAGTTTTGCATCATCACTGCAAATGTCAACACAATATAAAAGCATTATTACTAATGTTATGAAAATAGTTTTGTCTTCACCAACTCCCTGACTCTTAGGGACTCTTTCAGGACCACAGACCACACTTTGAGAAACACTAAAGAACATTTACAAATAGTTAAAATCTAAACATTTTTTTCCTCACCTTTTGATTAATGACAACAAATCCTTTGTTGGAATTAGCACAGACTTTGTCCTTCAGGTCTATTATTTTTTGTACTCTATCATCAATAAATTTTCTTTCAGCTTTTACCAATTTTTCTTTTTCTTGAGCAGTCTTATAAAAGAAACCAGAGCTCACCTCACTAAAATATTAATTAAAAAAAAACAAGCTAGTAAAGGCAGTGGGGAGAAGAGGAAAAGGTAGAAGTTTACACTATACAGTGGGAGGAAAGAAAGAGATTAAAAAATAGTTTTAGAAAAAAATAGTTTTAAATGTTATAAAGAGTAAACGACATACATACGTTTTTTCATATTCTAGTGATACGTTGCAAATAAGGATATATGCATTTTCTACTCGCTTCTTCATTTCTGGGTGACGGGCACCATGATCCAAAACTAATCCTCTGATTAACCTATTAAAAATATGCAATGTTTCTTTCTTTGAATATATACTCTAAAATTTTATATAAAATTATAATTATACTCTTTTTTAAAAAGGTATTTTTATTTATTTCTGAGAGGAAGAAAAAGGGAGAGAGGGAGAAAACATCAATGATGAGAGAGAATCATTGATCGGCTGCCTCCTGCAAGCCCCCAACCGGAGACCAAGCCCACAACCTGGGTATATGGCCTTGGCTTGAATTGAACTTGGGACCCTTCAGTCTGCACAGTCTGACACTGAGCCAAACCAGCGAGGGCTAGAATAACAGAATTGCCAGGGCATACACCTACAATTCATCGTTTCCTTATACCAACTTTAATCCTAACACATAATTAGTAAAATTGGAGAAGATAACCTATTTTACACACTGTGATTGTTAAGGCACAATGAAAGCAATCCAGAATTAGCCTCTAAATTATGTGGCACAAACATATGACACAGCTGATCAAGTAATGAAAAGTAGGCACACAATGAGTTTCTAAGGAACATTTATTTGTTCAAAATAATTATATGGAACAACTGAAAATTGTTCATCTAAATGTCCAACAAAAGAGTACTATTCAGCAAATAATGGCCCAAATATTTCAATCATGAAAACTATGTAATAACACGGAAAAATATTTACAGGGATGGTTGATAAGCATAGAATGACAAATTGCATAAAAAACATTATAACTGTTCTTTAAAAAAAAAAATAAATAAGCACTTTGGCATTGAAAAGAAAAAAAATGAAAGGAAATTAAAGAGTAGGGTTATGCTTGAATGGTTAGGAATACAGATCATGTTGAGGGGTCTTTTTTCCTGTTTTCCAAATATTCCTTCAAAATCTTTATAACTCTTCAAAATTCCTTTATGCCCAATTAGGGAATGGCATTTCTATGTATGAATCTTTTATAACCAATATTTGTTATACACTAAAGATATAATTTTTTGAATAGTTAAATATAAGGAAGTTTTCAGTTTTAATCTAACTAGATTACTCTAACTCCTAACTTAATGTGAAGATATTTTAATTAAGCCGAAACCGGTTTGGCTCAGTGGTAGAGCGTCGGTCTATGGACTGAAAGGTCCCAGGTTCGATTCAGGTCAAGGGCATGTACATTAGTTGCAGGCACATCCCCGGTAGGGGGTGTGTAAGAGGCAGCTGGTCAATGTTTCTCTCTCATTGACGTTTCTAGTTCTCTATCCCTCTCTCCTCCTCTCTGTAAAAAATCAATAAAATATATATTTTTAAAAAAGATATTTTAATTAAGAAACAAACTACATGTTCAATATTCTTCACTCTTCAAACATCCTTTACTGTTCCCTCCACCTCACTCTCAGCAAATGTCCTTGCTTCTTTAAGAAAAAAGAAACAGTCCCATCACTACCGCTTACCAATCCACCAGCACTTAAACCTGAACCTCCTATGATTACGAATGATCTGTCCATGCTCTTCTCTAAGGTTAACTCCTCCACTTGTGAACTGTATTCCATTTCCCCTCCCTGCTCCTGCATTGTTCCCTATTCCCCTAAGTCTTCCTGCCTAAAGGAGCATTCTCAGCAGGATACAAATTTGTCGTAAAAATTCCCATCTTCAAAACAAAGAATTCTTTGTGCCCAGCTGGTGTGGCTCAGTGGTTGAGCATCAACCTATGAACCAAGAGGTCACAATTCGATTTCTGGTCAGGGCATATGCCCAGGTTGCAGATTGCGGGCTCGGTCCCCAGTAGGGGGTGAGCAGGAGGCAGCCGATCAATGATTCTCTCTCATCACTGATGTTTCTCTCTCTCTCTCCCTCTCCCTTCCTCTCTGAAATCAATAAAAATTTATATTTTTTAAAAAAGAAATCTTTGGGTTGAAGCCCCATTCCCATGTTCTCTTCTAGCTACTACCCCATTTCTCTGCTCCCTTTTATAGATAAATTCCTCTGAGTTGTCTACATTTGCATCCTCACTTCTTCCCAAACCATTCTCTCTTGAGCCCACCTTCAATCTGACTGACTTTCATTGCCACCCCTTTACTGAATGAACTTTCATTAAAGTTACCAAAAAACTAAATTTTCCCCAAATCTAATAGTCAATTCTCAGTTCACAACAATTTGCTCAAAATCCCAGCAGCATATGACATAGCTGATTATTCTCTCCTTCTTGAAATACTTTCTTCTCTTAGTTTCTGGGACACTACCCTCTGTTGGTTTTCCTCCTATCACACTGACCACCCTTCTTAGTTTCCTTTGCTGAATGCTCCTTATCTTCTCAATTCTAAACATCGGAGTGTGCCAAAGTTCCCAATCCTTACATTTCTGCTTTTCTTTATTTATATTTACTTCCCAGATGATCTCATCAACTCTTATAGTTGTAAGTAATCCATACACTGATGACTTCCAAATATGTATTTCCAGTCCAGACCACTATGTGCACTCCAGAACATCTCTCCTACTCTCTACTCAACCACTAATAGGCATCTAAAAATAACATTCCCCAAACTGAACTCCTGATTTATTTCCCCAAACCCGCTCTTCCCAATCTTCTTCATGACATTTCCATTTTTCCAGCTGTTCATGCAAAAACCCAAGAGACATCCTGACTCCTTTGTTCCTGCCACATTCTATGTCAAATTACATACCGAGAAATCCTCTTGCTCCTTCTAAGTATACCCTATCTAAACCATTTTCATTTCTCACTTATTATCACAACAGATTCCTAACTGGTCTCCTAACTTCTGCCCATGCACCTCCCACCATATTCCACAGTGTATTCTCCACATCACAACCACAGAGATCCCTCTGAAATATAAATCAAAAATAGTAAGCTAATTTGAACCAACACTAATACCAAAAACAATGTTGGGTTAAAAACAAAAACCCTTTAAAATACTAGAAAGCTATAAGAGAGTAAAGAGCTACAAAATAATTTTCTTCTCAAAACTGAAAAGAAAACCAGAACTCTAGAGGTAAGTAGAGAACTTGGGATCTCCTACTGCAAAGTCATTTGACAATTCAAGCAAATCTGAACTTTGGTTTCAATGACCTCATAATGAGAGGGGGCAGAATTAAAAGTTCAGAGTTCATCCAAGGTACAGTGTCTAATAGAAGGCCCTCTTCACATTAAGTGGGAATCCAATAGGCTGTATACTCAGGGTAAAAACCAGAAGGATGAACTAAAAGCAAGCAGCCCTCACATGAACTTGCAGTTAGAATTCACAACTGGTATTTCCAAAAAGCCTCAGATGTGGATGTAATTTAGTATCCGGGCTCCTTACAGCAGCAAATTCAAATTCTCTGCAGAAAAGCACCTTCACCCTAGGTTGCAAATTATTTCTACAAATACTTTTTTCAAACATAATGAATAGCGCATATAGAAATAAAGTATGATGCGTGAGAAACAGCAAAATACAATAAACACCATAAATAGACAAGCCAGACTTTAAATATTGTAATTATCAGACATGGATTATACAGTGTAGGGCAAAAAGTAGGTTTAAAGTTGTGAGTATGCAAAACAGTTTATTCTTGCATTATTATTAATATTGTATTATTTACTTGTTTTACAATTGTAAACCTACTTTTGCCACCTCTGTATGTTTAAAGAAATAAAATGTAGGTTTGGAAAGATATGCAAGGAATAGGAAATCATAAATAGTGACACTGCAAATTTAATAAACAATCAAATTGAATTTCTATAAATAAGATATATATATATATACCTATTTTAAAAATAAAGTATTTACTGATGAATTATGATATCTGGACTGGCTTCAGAATAATCCAAGTTCAGAACAGGGGAAAGAGAAAAAGAGTCTATAAGGGGTTTTTTAGCCATAATCTGAAAATAGATAAAGATGAGTGACAGACATGTCACTATTCTATCCTACTTCTATATATGTTTAGAATGTTCCATGATAGAACATTTAAAATTAGTTAAGCCTCAAATCAATAAGATGCCATATACTCTGAGTATATACATATTTAGGCAATGTTAATTGCATGGCCCCTCTTACCTCATCATCTCCTACAACTTTTTCCTTTGATTCTGCTGTACGCACAAGGAACACACAAGCACATTTCTGCCTATTATTCCCTCTGCCTAGAATATTCTTCTTCTAAATATTCAGAGACTTACCTTAGTTCCCTAGTTTAATTTCATGTTGCTCTAAAATGACACTTATTCTCACACACACTGTTACTCTAGCCTTTTCAGAGCATTTATTATCACTTATTTGTTCACTATCTCCAACTAGAAATGTAAGCTTCTTCATTCAGCAGAAATTGGCTCTGGTAAGTATCCAATTAACATACGTTGAATGAATAACCAATGAAATTAATGAGAGAATATCTGAAGATAACCAAATATTCTAGGATCTATGTATTGCCAAAGTTTATGTAATTTACTTTGTATCTGTTTCTGATTTGTGCTTCATCTCCATGATTTCTACCATGAAGAGATCGATAGGATAACCCGGTCTTGTAATAGTCAACACAGAATCCACCACAGCCTGAAAGGGAAGTGAAAGAGAACAGTCAATTATTTAGACTACTAAAGAACACCACTGGTCCAGGTAATCCATCACCAGATTAAGCAAGCAAAGAGCTTCGGGCTCCAAAACACAGGGCAAGGCCAAAAGTGCCATTTGGTCATGGACTTTAATAATTACAGCCTAAGTGGATTTCAAAGATCATCAAGTCCAAACCCTTTATTTTACAGATAAGGAAACTAAGACAAGATCTCAAGAAGTTATGATCTTGCCTGGATGGCATGGCTCAGTGATTGAGTATCAACCCAAGAACTAAGAGATTCGGTTCCTGGACAAAGCACGTGCCCCAATTGCAGCCTCGGTCCCCAACATGGAGCGCGCAGGAGGCAGCCAATCTCGATGTTTCTCTCTCGTCGAAGTTTCTTTCTCTCTATCCCTCTCCCTTCCTCTCTCTCTCTAAAATCAATAAAAACATATTTTTAAAAAATAAGTTATGATCTTAAAGATCTTAAAACAAGGTCTGAACAGCAATAGCCAGGGCAGGACTGGAATTCAGGTCTCTGGAACTGCCAAGCCACTGCTCCTTCTACTATACCAACATTGCTCAAACTTTTCCACCAAAGGACACCTTAATAAAAAAGAAGGAATTCTAACATAAGGGAGGAGCGCAAATTTGCTAGCTATTAACAAAGGAAATTTTTAAGTCTTGTGTTTCATCATGAAAACTTTCCATGTCATGACATTATTCATACATGTTTGTTTTAATGTGAAATAATACTTTTCCCCCAAAATCATAAAGTAAAATTGACATTTCAGAAAGATGTATTTTATTTTTTTCTGCCAAATATCACCAGGGATATGCAATTTGAGAAACATAGCCCAATACACCCCATTGTTTAGTTCAGAAAGTAATGACCACAGAAATAAAGTGCTACAGTATAACCATCCTAAAATGTAAATAAAGTAACACACACACACACACACACACACACACACACACACACAATTTATGCTGAAACTGGTATGGCTCAGTGGATAGAGTGTCAGCCTGAGGACTGGAAGGTCCCAGGTTCGATTCCACTCAAGGGCATGTGACTTGGTTGCGGGCTCATCCCCAGTGGCAGGTGTGCAAGAGGCAGCTGATTGATGTTTCTCCCTCATTGATGTTTCTGACTCTCTAACCCTCTCTCTTTCTCTCTGTGAAAAATCAGTAAAATATATTTTTTAAACCCACAATTTCTTAGAAAAGATTACTAGATGTAGCATAATATTTGGTTTTGGAGACTAAATAGGCTATGTCAAAAAAATATTGGATAGTGAGAGTATCAGTGCTTCTGTAACTCCAAAAGGAAATGAAGACCCTAACCAGAGAGCATGAAGATTCTGAGCTACTTGCTATATGTATCCCAACAGCAGATAATACAGCAGTCTTTATTTAGACTCGGCTCAGTAAGAAATTGTCTGATTTTAGTCTGATATCCCAAATAAGTTTTCCTGCTGGTAAGGATAATTGACCAGAAATAACTCAACTGTTCCAGTCCATTTGGGACTTACATTCCTCAAAGTAAATTAGTATGACAGCATTCTGACTTATATGAAAATCTCTTGTGAATTTGGTTATGAAATCATCATTCCTGATACATTAATATATTCAAATTTCAGAAACTGCAAAGCTAAGGAGCAATGATATCACCAAACTATAGCCCCTTAATAAAAGGCTTCCCAAAACACCTAATCTTGATTATGTTACATACATTCCACCTTTTTTTTTTAATATATTTTATTGATTTTTTTACAGAGAGGAAGGGAGAAGGATAGAGAGTTAGAAACATTGATCAGCTGCCTCCTGCAAACCCCCTGCTGGGGATGTGTTCGCAACCAAGGTACATGCCCTTGGCCGGAATCGAACCTGGGACCTTCAGTCCGCAGGCCAATTTTACTGAGCCAAACCAGTTAGGGCAATATATTCCACCTCTAGAAGTTATCAAAACAAATCATGCAGTTCCCAGAAGTATTAGCAAATCAATCATGCTTCATTAAAGTTGCAACCTTAACTATAAAGCACTGCCCAAACAACCTCTTCATGTATAACCTAACGTAGTTAATATGGACATCTAAGTATGAGACCAGTACTTCACCCCAGTGGCATCCACAGGGGATGAGCCAGAGGCAGCCAAGGACCTCCCAACTTTCAAATTAACTTAAAAGAAGGCTTAATGTGATCCTTTTGAAAAAAATTATACATGCGGTTCTGACCAATCAAATCTAGTAAGCAAGTCTATAATGTTTGTCTACCAAACTTTATTTTACATTCAAAAAAACCACATGCAATAGTTGAGTATCTTATAGGAAAAAGAAAAATACACCATGTGTCAGGCTATCCTCTTTCTGAATGTAAAAAGTGAATCACATACCTCTACTAACACTTCAGCCAGTTCAGCATGAACTTTAGTTTGTAGGGATGTTCTAGCCACTTCTAAGAGGATGTCTCTTTTCATCTCTTTTTTAACTGTAATTTTGTCCAAAACTTCAAGTGCTTTTTTCTTTGCTTCTTCAAATCCTTCAGCTATTATTCTAGGGTGCAAGCCCTATTAAAACAACATAAAACTATAAATTATAAAGTAAATCATCCAAAAAGTAACCATCCTTTCCTAGTAATAGGTATGTCTGCAAAAAGTAATAGTATATCAATGCCACTAAATATAACTGTACGTACATACTTTATAAAAGTAATTTTTCAGTGCTTCACATTTAAAACAATCTCAAACTTACAGAAAAATTCTAAGTCCAGTACAAAAATAAACTAAGAAAGTCCTTTTTATTTCTGAAACTATGACACATTGATATCATATGGTCTTTCTGAATGGGCACAAAAGAAGTCCTTTTAATACAGAGAAAAAGAATCAGCACTGGGTTAGAGAGAGGTGGCAGACAGACACCACCCTCATTAAATGTTCAAAGTTAACACCCACAGTCATGGGACAAATAGACATCATGTGCCTCATGATATGATGCATTAAGAACACTACAGCACTTCTATGGCATTCCTGCCAAAAGTTTATAACCTGAGTCTAATTTTAGAAAACAGTCAAATCCAAATTGAGGGACTTTCTACAAAATAAATGGCCTGTACTCTAAAAGTAATACTGTCATAAAACACAAATGACGGCTCAGGAACTCTTCCAGCTTAAAGGAGACTAAAGAGACATGACAGCTGAATGTAATGCATGAACCAAGATTTTCTTCTGCTATAAAGGACATTATTGGGATAAGTGATGAAATTTGAACAAAATCTGTATCAATTTGTCAGTGTTAATATTAATTTGCTGGTTTGATCACTATACTGGATTATATAAGAGTATTCCATTTTAAGAAATATTTAGATGGTCATATCTCCAACTTATTCTTATACCATTTGAAAAAATATATGTACCTTATTACATAGTAGAGGCCCAGTGCACAAAATTTGTACACAGGGGAAGGCGGTCCCCTCAGCCCAGCCTGCACCCTCTCCAATCTGGGACATCCCTCTCACAATCCGGGACTGCAGGCTCCTAACTGCTCCCCTGTCTGTCTGCCTGATTGCCCCCAACTGCCCTCCCTGCCAGCCTGATCACCTCTGCCTACCATCTTGATCACCCCTAACTACCTCCCCCCGCTGGCCTGGTTGCCCTCAACTTCCCCCAGCCCCAGCCTGGTTGCCCCCAACCTCCTCCCTCCTTTCTGGCCTGGTTGCCCCTCACTGCCCCCTCTGCCAATCTGCTCACCCCTCACTGATCTCCCTGCCAACCTGCAAGTCAGTCATTTGTCATCCCTCGTTAACCCCCCTGCTGGCTTGGTCACTTCACGCAGCCTGCTGCTCAGTTGTTTGGTCGTCCCTCGCTAACCTCAATGCTGACCTTGTCACCCCATGCAGCCTACTGTTTGGTTGTTACTGTGAGGGCATTGTGACCAATTTGTATATTACCCTTTTATTAGTATAGATATAAACACACAAATATACATTTTTTTTATCTGAGAAACACAAGTGTCATTCTTTGAAACATTCTTGCAACTTTTCTACAGAGCTGACACTGTATTAAAATATTTTTTAAAAAACAGTATTTTTTTTTAAAGTAATACACAAACTTACTGAAGCTGGAACTGGATCTAATTTATCCCCTCCTCCACTCCTTTACATCAGTCCTATAACAATTTCTAAAAGTTGCCACTTCTTGAGCATTTGAGCCAGGCACTATTCTAAAGAGCTTTACATATATTATTTAATTTAGTCCTCTGGACACTATGAAGTGGGAGTTGTTATTATTCCTGTTTCACAGTTGAGAAAATTGAGGCTTAAAAAATATTGTAATTTGCCTTAGCAAGCCTGACTCCAGAAGCTGTTAATAATCATTTTCAAAAAATCTTTCCTGTCTAGGACCTTACAGTCATTGCTGGTGAGAATATAAACTGCGATGGCCACAATGGGAAGCAATGTGAAGATCTACCATATGACCCAGCAATCCCTCTTCTGGGTATCTACCAAAAATTTTTTGAAAACATTTATTCATAAAGATATACGTACCCCTATGTTCATTGCAACATTATTCACAGTAGCCAAGACATGAAAATAGCCTAAGTGTCCTCTAATAGATAATCAGATAGAGAGGATGTGGTATAAAAAAAAATTTCATAAATAAATAAAAAGATGTGGTACATATATGTAAAATGGAATACTACTTAGCCATAAGAAAGGATAAAATACTGCCGTTTGCAACAACATGGATGGATCTTGAGAGTATCAGGCTAAACAAAATAAGTCAGATAGAAAAGGACAAGAACCATCTGATTTCACTCAGATGTGTGATATAAAACAGAAATCAACAAACAAAACAAAACAAACTCATAAACACAAACAACAGTATGGTGGCTACCAGAGGAAAAAGGGTGGGGAGAGGATGGAGAGAGTAAAGAGGTGCCAAATACATGGTCACAGAAGGAGACTAGACTTTGGGTGGTGAGTACACAGTGCAATACACAGATGCTGTATTACAAATTGTATACCTGACACATATTAACCAATGTCACCCCGATAAATTTCATTTTAAAAATATTTTCCCCCGTTATTTTTTAAACCACAATTTGATTTCAACTTTATCGGTGGTGTATTTTTTTCTTAGGCATTAGTCATGGGTACATGGCTAATTTTGTACCTTTTTAAATCTCTTAAATTTTCCATTTTAAAAAAAGATATATAATTCCAATAAAAGGCATTTTTTTGGGGGGGAGTTCATTATTCTTTTCATTTATAATTGTCCAAAAATATCTTCATAGACATTTTTTGCCCAGCTATTGTGGCTTACTAGTTGAGCATCAACCCATGAATCAGGAGCTCATGATCTGATTCTGGTCAGGGCACATGCCCAGGTTGTGGGCTCAATCCCCACTAGGGGGCATGCAGGAGGCAGCCAACAATGATTCTCATTGATGTTTCCATCCCTCCCTGAAATCAATTTTAAAAATTTAATAAAATTAAACCAGTTTACTAGTGTAAAAACAAACCCAAGTTTCCATTCAAAATAAAGTACCACATGATTGTGAATTCTATGAAATTATAATACCTCGGAAATGTAACGATCAGCTTGTTTAAGTAACTCCCCAATAATTAGAACATTTGAAGTAGTACCATCTCCTGTAATGTCATCCTGGGCTGTTGCTACTTTCGCTATCAAGGAAGCTGTTGGGTGTTGAATTTGCTGGAAAAAGCAAGCAACAGATTTAAAGAGAGAGAGAATAAAGAAATAAATAGTCTATCAAAAACAAGATAACCTAAAGATCAATAGTAAAATCAAGAAATGAAATAAGGATGAAGGCTTGGGAAGGGGATGGGAGTAGGAAGGGGGGGGGTGGTCAATGGGGGAAGAAAAGGAGACATCTGTAATACTTTAAACAATATTTTTAAAGACATGAAATAAGCGTCATTCTACAAGTTCACACATTTTAATAAATGTCAAGATCGAGAGTTAAAAGTTGACAACTAATGAGATTTGAACATTTTATAAGAGTCTTTGCTGCAGAATGCAATGACATTTCCAAAATTAGGTTAAATCCTTCAATTTCGAAGATATATTTACTAAAATTGCAAAGGACTTTTTACTTTTCCATGATTACAAAGAACACAATGTGGTGCCTTTAAAAAATTCAACTAATTTGGACGCATTCCTAAGCTGTTACTTAGACTATATACTGAGATTTGAAAACAGCCAAAAAACATTTTTATTGAGGTTTAATCCAACAAGTATACCTCATGATTGCAATAGTTAGCTGCCAGCCTTGGTTTAAAGATATACCAATTGTATTATGCGCTCAGTTAAGGCTTATTAAGGTTTATTAAACTCAGCAGCGTTGGCTCACCATCTCATGAAGCAGCACATTGCCATCTTTGGTGAGTTTGATATCACCTGCACCGGAAACAAGCCTGTTCAGAAAGCAGTGATGTTATTAACTTCGTATGGCAAGAGTCAAGCAAGACATAGCGCTCGCCACTCCACCATCATTAGTATAGGGAGCCAGGCTTGGAAAACTTCCATCATCCGGAGAGAAACCACAGTAAGTGCCCCATTTGCAGCCCCCAGAATCACTTTCCCCCAGATGGACTGCCATGGCGATTTCACTCCAAATGGACAATTTACAAGCTTGAGGATTAAGTGCAGTTGGTGAGTTATGACAGTGGTTTGGTCCAGAAGAGTACCTGCAAGTCTACCAGCCACACATTTGTGAATTTCCTGCAGGTTTGTTTTGGTGAAATGTTACCATTCATTCACTTAGTTTAGTTTTATCCCTCATCCCTCTCATTTATTACAGCATCAAATTCTGTCATTCTACAACGTAAAAGCCTCTCAAAGTACTCCCTTTAGTATCCACATATATCTGAATTTGAATCTACCCTCCATTTATCTTTCTATAAGGCAGGATGACTCCGTTTACTGATCAAAAATCCTTCAGACCAGCTGGGGTGGCTCAGTGGCTGAGGGTGGACCTATGAACCAGCAGGTCATGGTTCGATTCCCAGGCAAGGCACATGCCAGAGGTGGTGGGCTCCATCCCCAGTAGGGAGCGAGCAGGAGGCAGCCAATCAATGATTCTCTCATCATTGATATTTCTTTCCCTTTCCCTCGCCCTTCTTCTCTGAAATCAATATATATATTTTAAAATCCTTCAGTGATGTTCATGTTCTCTATAATTTTCAAGGTAAAATCCATACTATTCAGCAATGACATAGCTGACCCTTTCCAATCTGGTTGTATCTATTTAAAATGTTTCATCTACAAAATGAAATCTTGTGGGAAAATCTTATGGTTCCCTTAATACATCACGTATGTTTTTGTTTCTCTTGGATTTACACCAATTGATTTTCTTGTTCCTGAAGTTGCTCTATCTAAAAGACCTTTGCTCACTTCTCCAGCTGGTGAATTCTAATGCATCTTTCAAGACTCTGATAAAAAAAAATCCGTTGAGTATTTCCCTTCCCCATTATTCCTTTCCTCGGTATTATCACATATGACTAAAAATACAATGCATGGCACATATATATATAATATTATATAGAATATACATTCATTTCTAACAAATCCCCTTAAAAACTAAAACTTTATCTTGGTCATCTCTGTGTTCTCAGCGTCCCATTTAGTATATAATAAGCATCCTCTTTTACTGTTAATTTATTTTGCTCATTCCTGTGGCTGTATCGCTCCTCTTAGACCTCTTACTGTTAATTTAATTTGCTCAATCCTGCCAAAAACCAGTTTGGCTCAGTGGATAGAGTGTCGACCTGCAGTCTGAAAGGTCCCAGGTTCGATTCCAGTCAAGGGCATATACCTTGGTTGCGGGCACATCCCCAGTGGGAGGTGTGCAAGAGGCAGCTGGTCGATGTTTCTCTTATCGATGTTTCTAGCTCTCTATCCCTCTCCCTTTCTCTCTGTAAAAAAAATCAATAAAATATATATATTTTTTAAATTGGCTCAATCCTGAGGCTGTATCTCTCCTTGCATCTTTTTGCCCTCCCTAGTCTCTTTCCTTCACTTTCCTAAATAATGGTGCTAAATAAACACATGCTGAATGGATTAACAGATACGAAGAACCCTAGGCACAGAGCATCCAAGTAACTTGCCAAAGGCCTCACAGAAGGGAAACTTGGAATTGAACCCATACCTGTCAGGCTCCGAAGCCGGGGCCCTCCCCAAAGCACCCTGCCAACCACCACCAAAACCAAGGGCATCCAGGCATCCAGTCTTAAGGAGCAGGGGAGTCAGAGGGCTTACGTTTCCTATGAAAAACTGGACTTTGAAACTGTGTATGACCCTTAACGAAAAGTTGGTGGGGCGGGAAGGGGCTGGATAGGGAATCACAGCTTCACTCGTGGGGCCTTTTCCTTGGGGGGGGGGGGGGGTTCCTCCTCCCCGCACTGGGCTAGACATGACCTCGGGGCAGGAATGAGAATGAGGGAAGCCCCAGGCCCACAAGTGTGTGTCCACAGTGACAGCCAACACACCCCCGGCGCCCTAACCGCCGCTCCAACCGCCGCCTCACATTTTCATGGTGCCCTTGGGACCCAAGTTGGTCCTCAGCACATCCTGCAGCCCTCGGGCAGCGCATATATTGACCGCCAAGGCCGCCTGGGCCCGCGCCACCTCCGCCTTGGCGTTTAAGGTCTTTATGGCAGCCATAGCCGAACGGTTGTGGGACCACCGGACCGGCCCCAACAGCAGGAACCGAGATTCTGATATGAAACCCAGCGCCAGGTCCCACGCTCGGGAGCTTCCGCCAATCCGCGCCCTGGGGCGGAAGTGACGTCATCGCGCATCGCCGAGGCGGAAGTCGGGCTCGCGCCGGGGTCGGGGCGCGAAGATGGCGTCCTCCGCTTCGGCTCGGCCTGCGGCCGGGAAGCGAGTGGTGAGCCAGGATGAACTGCGGCGGCTGATGAAGGAGAAGCAGCGCCTGAGCACCAACAGGAAACGCATAGAGTCTCCGTTTGCGAAGTACAACCGCCTGGGGCAGCTGAGCTGCGTCCTGTGCAACACCCCGGTGAAGAGCGAGCTCCTGTGGCAGACCCACGTCCTGGGGAAGCAGCACCGGGAGAGAGTGGCCGAGCTGAAGGGCGCGAAGGAGGCCCCCCCGGGGCCGTCCGCCAGCGCGGCGCCCCCGTCTGCCAAGAGGAAGGCTCCGGACCCCGACAGCCACGACGCCAAAAGGCCGAAGGCCCCGCAGGTGCCCCAGGCGCAGCCCTCCACGTCCGCTTTGCGCACCGGCGCCGACAAAGCGGGAAAGGAGTCCGCGAGAGCGACCCCCGGTAAGGCCTCGGCACTCGGGTTACTCCCTGATTATGCAGAGGAGGAGGAAGAGGAGGAGGAGGAGGAGGAGAAGGGAGGAGAAAAGCCAGAGGGGGACCCCAGCACGCAGCCGCCCGACACGCAGGGCAACAAGGAACACTCACTCTCCTCCTCGCTGGAGGCAACAGGTAGCGGGCTGCCCAGAGACTTCTCGACTGCAGATCCTCCCAAGGCCCCTTTAATTCCTCACTCGGGGTCCATTGAGAAAGCAGAGATACATGAGAAAATAGTGGAGAGGAGGGAGAACACCGCGGAAGCGTTACCGGAAGGTTTTTTTGACGACCCCGAGATAGACGCGAGGGTGCGCAAGGTTGATGCCCCCAAGGATCAGATGGACAAAGAGTGGGACGAGTTTCAAAAAGCCATGAGACAGGTCAACACCATCTCCGAAGCTATCGTGGCCGAAGAGGACGAGGAGGGGCGGTTGGACCGGCAGATTGGGGAGATCGACGAGCAGATAGAGTGTTACCGTCGGGTGGAAAAACTGCGGAATCGCCAGGATGAGATAAAACATAAGCTTAAAGAGATCCTGACAATAAAAGAGCTGCAGAAAAAGGAAGAGGAGAATGTTGACAGCGACGATGATGGAGAACTGCAGGATTTGTTGTCTCAGGATTGGAGGGTCAAAGGGGCTTTGTTATAGGATTGCAAGGACCTGATATTTCTAATACCTATAAAAAGTGCTCTCTCTCCCTATACCGGCTACTCCATCCGGGGAGGTCTGATAACCTGACGAGGTTGTTGCAGTACAATGTGAGCCTGTGAAAATAGCACTTTGGAAAATTGGTGTAAACTATTTTTGAGGTAAAGTTTGCAAGTGTCTCAGTGTTACATGTTAAAATGCCAACATTTTCACATATTTACGGATTTAAATGGATAATCGGGTTGGAGAATCTGTAAGCTGTAAATATTGTACACATAGTTAAATATATATTTACTTAATTCCGTTTTGAAATTTACAAATGAATAGAAGTAGAACCAACAGACAAGCTTTTTGATGAATACCAAGTGTATTGGGGACCCCCCCCCCCCCAGTTCAAACTCAAGAGGGTGGGAGAGCTTTGCGTTGTTTTTAAGAACACTATGCATAGATTCATAAGTCATTCACAGCTAAACAATTCTCTGTATTGTTTCTGTTTCAAACACATGCTGTAGGAGAACATGGTGAAAATATATGCCAAATATGACCAGCCTCCTTAACCCAAAGTTTGTCTCGAGTATACCAATGATTCTTGGATGTAGGTGCACATGAAGGTCGCCTATGAAGCTTTTTTATTTATTTATTTTATTTTATTTTTTTCCAGAGAGGAAGGGAGAGAGAAACATCAATGATGAAAATCATTGAATGACACCTGCATGCCCCCCACTGATGATTGAGCCTGCAGCCCAGGCATGCGCCCTTGACTGGAATTGAACCCCTTCAAAAATGAGTAGTAATAACCAAGGTTTATATAGTTCTTACAATATAGGTGAGGCAGGATTCTAAGTGCTTTACATGAACTCAGTCTAGTTTCCCTAAAGCCCATGTATTATGGAAGAGAGGAACAGATAGAAGGTTTGAAAAGGCTTTGAATGCTAGATGAAAGAATTCTTCCTGTAGGCAATGTGGGAAAAGTGGAAGTTTTTGAGCAAAAAATGATACCTGCTAAAAACTTACGGAAGATGACTCTAGTTGCAGTATATACACTATAATATTTATAATAGGGAATCTATAGTCTGTGTAGAATGGAATGAGCATAAATAGAGGGAAAGGTAGTAAACTACTTCCAAACTAGATTTTTAAAGTATAGTAGACTTATTTAAGTATGGATTGAGAGAAAAAGGAATAGATTTGAAAGAATTTCACAGGAAGAGCTAACATTTCAGTGTCTAGGGATGGGGAGAAAAACGAGGGATAAAGATAGAATTGAAAGATTTGGAAGTTTTTTAGTGTTTATGCCTAAAGTTATCTAACACTTAATGAGAATATTCATTACCTTATTGCTTTTGGTAGAAAGTCTGCTTTCTTGAGCTGTCAGCTGATTGGTGATAGCAACTTCAGTTTGATAACATAGAATGGGCATGCCTGCCTCAACTGTATGAAAGAAACCAGTTTTCTATCATTCATTGTTTATTATTTCAAAAGACGAGAAGGTACAAAGATGGGCGTGAATGGTTGGTCCAGTTCTGTGTTGGCTTAAGAGGCGAGGCTAATGATCTAGAGCACTGTCCATTTAAAAATATAATGCAAGCCACATAAATATTTTTTAACTTTTTTAGTAATTACATGAAAAAAAAGAAATGCAAAATTATTTTTCATAAATTGAATCCAAGTATATCCAAAATACTGTTTCAACATGTAATCAATATTTAAATGCTAGTGAAATATTTTACAATGTGGGGGTTCTACATTTCTGAAATTTGGATGTGTGTAATGCATCTCAGTTTAGACTGGCCACATTTCAAGTACACACTAGCCCTATGTAACTAATGGCTACATAGTACACACTAGCGCTATGTAACTAGTGGAGATTTAAAGAGAAAAGTGTACTGGTGGAGCACTCGCTAGTGTGCTCAGTGTTTTTAGAGCATTGGCCCATGCACAGAAGGGTTTCAGTTCAATTCCCAGTCAAGGGCATGTACCCGGATTGCAGGTTTGATCCCTGGCCCCAATCAGAGCACATGCAGGAGGCAACCAATCAATGTGTGTCTCTCACATCAGTGTTTCTCTTTCTCTTCCCCCATCCCTTCCACTCTCTATAAATCAATAGAAAGATATCCTTGGGTGAGGGTTAACAAAAAAACAAAAACGGGTATATAGGTTGGAAAACTAAATATGCTCAGAGGTAGTGGGCAGAAGAATTTGCAGTCGTGTTCATTCCTGACAATGGGAGTTATTGAAAAGGTAGATTGTCAACCATTGTGGAGGCCCTCAACTGCCATGCTATAAAGAGTTGGAACTTTCTCTAAGTTAACAATTGAGTTGTTTTTTTTTAATCGCTTTATATATAAAGAGAAAGATTTTTTTCCCCCCAGAGAGTGAGAGAAACATCAATGATAAGGATCATTGATCAGGCCGCCTCCTGCACACCCCCTACTAGGGATTGAGTTCATAATTATGGGCATGTGCCCTTGACTCAAATCGAACCAGGACCCTCTAGTCTGCAGGCTGACATTCTATTCACTGAGCCAAACCAGCTAAGGCAACAATTGAGTATTGAGATTGTTGAGTTCTCAATTATTAACACAGTTAAAGAAAAGCTTAAGCACTGCCAGGTATGTTACCACACACATAAGCCCTATGGAGTTTTTAGGAAGTCCAAAAAAGCTCTCAAAATCTGTTCCTAGTGCATGAGCAATAGGGCTCTGACCAAAATCAAGTGAATCCTTGTGAGATCTGATAGCCATATAAGCAGCTACACACATTGGGGAGCTGCTTTATACCTCTTTGAACTGTGTCAAATAGGTTTTGGCGTTAGACTGAATACCACCAATGTTCCCAAACTGTGAGAATTAGTCCCAGGATTCCTTCCAGTCCCTTGTTCTCTTTTTAGAGAACCCCATAATTTAGCCAACAATACATTAGAATTATTATAAATGCTACAAAGGTAATCCTCTCACCCACTTCCCAGTTTAATACAGTTCCCCTACTTGGAGAACAAAGATGCTGATTTCCTAACTAGCCTTCAAATGTACCTTTGCCCTTAATGTACAAAATGCTTTCATTTAATGATGGGAAGTAATGACTACTTTTTACATGCCAGGGAACAAAATAAGAGGCTGTGGGATTGAAATTGCATGAAAAAGAATATAATTTAGACCTAAAACCTTTAATAGTAACAATTCCTAGATTAGTATGGAGTAACAGGAAGAACAAGAAAATTGGCAAGAGAAAATAAGACACAATTTCCGGTTCCCATTCTAGCTTTTCATGGCTAGTGATCTTGGGGAAAGTCATCTCTCTGAACCTTAGCTTGCTTCATCGTAAAATGATGATACCTCACAGGGTGTGGTGAGAATCAAATGGCATGTAAAAGAAAAGTAAAAAAGACCAACCTGACTCTTGAAAGTCAGACCCAGAAAGAGGTTTAAAAAATATATTTTTATTGCATTCAGAGAGGAAGGGAAGGAAAAGGGGGAATAGAGAGAGGAAAAACTTTTTTTTTTTAATATTTTTTATTGATTTCTTACAGAGAGGAAGGGAGAGAGATAGTTAGAAACATTGATGTGTGAGAGAAACATCGATCAGCTGCCTCTTGCACCCCCCCACTGGGGATATGCCCGCAACCAAGGTACATGCCCTTGACCGGAATCCAATCTGGGACCTTTCAGTCCGCAGGCCGACGCTCTATCCACTGAGCCAAACCGGTTTCGGCAGAGAAGAACTTTTCAATGATGAGAATCGGTGATTAACTGCCTCCTGCAAGCCCCCCAACCCAGAATGGAAGCGCTACCTCCTAGTTCATAGGTCAAGACTCAACCACTGAGCCATGCTGGCCAGGGATTAGAGCAGATGGTTTTGTTGATATTTAACTCTTAAATCCTTAATCTTCCAAAGAGTCAAGTGGCATCTCACCTTTTAAAGGTTTTTTAAAGTTGCCTGGCTAAAGACAGAGATGGCCTGAGTACTGTTACTTTTGCTTGCAAGGTTTGCCCAGGAAAGTGACAGCTTTCTTAGTGAAATTATGAATAGTGTCCCCTTTCACTCTCAACAGTATTCCTTTTTGGAGAGGAGAACGCGAGAGGGAGATTCACCTAAAAGTTAGATATCAAAGAGAGAGTAAAACAACACTGGAAAGCCTTATGGCTTGTTGTTTTCCATCATAAATAGGAAATGCAAAATAAACATTTCCTATTTATGATGCACCAATGGGCTAGATGCTTGGCTGGATGTTGTATGGGGGGATTTGAGTAAATATATGGGTAGGAGTGGTGGGTAGAAAGATAACCTTAGATTTCTTTTTAAAACTAAGATCTAGTAGCCTGTATGATACCAGGAATTTAGAAACTTTAAATTTGAATAGGGAGAAAGAAAAATCCCAAAACTACATCCTATTTTCGATCTACCTTTCCTCCCTCAATGATCTCCATCCATACCCATGAGTTTAAATATCACATTAAAGTGACGACTCATAATTTATAGCCCCAGCTTTGACCTTATTCCCGGGAGTCATCCTTTCTGTTTCCTCTGGTCCCAGCCACCCCACCAACATCTCTTACATCAACTGACTATTTCCCCCTCCCCAGCCAACAAAGTAGAGTGATCTTTTTAAATTTAGGTCAGTCAGTCTGTCACTTAAAACCATTATATTCTCCCATCACACTGGGGGGCAGGAATCCTGGTCCTTAAGCCTACTTGGCGCTCAGCGATCACTAATCCAAATGTCTACTGCTTATGAACTAATGACCACACTCCCATTAAAGGGGGGAGGAAGGGAAAGGCGAGCATAGCTGATCGATGTTGAAACTATCATTCAGGAATAGTGGCCTGGGTGATCAGGTTGGTTTTTGGGTGTGTTTTGTGTTTGTTTCTTGTTTTCAAGAACAACTGCAAGTCAAGGTTGCTTTTGTTTTCAGTGAAATCTCAAACACGAGGTGGGCTGAATGTGACGGTCCCCACTTTGTACCTATCTTCTAACTTCATCTGCTACGCTCTTCCCCTTGATTCTCACCAGCTAACTTTCTCCTCAAACATGCCATTTCAGGACCTGGGCCTGTGTTCCCTCTGCTTGGGACCTGATTCCAAATAGCATGGCAGTCTTCTCATCATTCACTTCTCGGCCCTAAGATGACATAAACGACCTCTTCCCGAACCTCCCATCACTCACATTATCCTATGAATTCATTAACTTAACACCATCTTAAATTAGCTTATTCATTTGTACATTAATTGTGTTCCTCCCCCACCAACCAGCTTGTAAACACAGGGCAGGGAGCTCGCATGTCTTGTTCACAACTTAAAATAATGCCAGGCACATAATAAATAGAGCTCAATAAATATCTGTGGGATGAATAATACCTTCAGAGCAGAAAGTTGCTTGGGAAAGTGGTAAAAAGACCAACCTGACTCTTGGAAATCAGAAGCAGGACAAAAGTCCATTGAAAAGCTTAAAGGACTTAGAAGTCTTTTCCTGGCACATGCAGCCCTGACCTGTCCCGAGGGAAGCAGCATAGAGCACACACAACAGTCCCTGGGGATAATGGGCTGCCTCTGCATCCAGCAGCTAATAAGAATTCCTCATGGCACCAAACGAGCAGAGGGATGTCCACATGTCCGCGGGGGCTGGTGGGCAGTTCTGATTGCCTAGAGGCCTCTTAAGTGGAGAAGAGGAGGACTAAAGCGAATCAGTGGCAAAGGGAGACCAGCTGCTCTGTCCTCAGTCCCCTTCTCTGCCATCACCATTTTGTTTGGCTCATTTTGCCTGTCACTTGGCAGTCAAAGCTACTTTGGAGCCAGTCACTACACTCAGCCATCCTTCAGTGAAAGCACTGCCAGTCTGTAGGAGGAAAGGGGTTCCAACTGGCTGCTCGTCCACTTTACTAACAGCATTTGGCAGGCTACAAGCGCACTGGGGAGCCAGCGGTCACCTTTAGGGGAGCTCGGAGGACCACACTGATTGGGTGGTTGATGATGGTGCTATTGTTTTTATGTGTGTGGGTGTGGGTGTGCGTATGGTCTGTTAACCCTGCCAAGAGTGATTATAAGAGGATATCAACCAAGGTTGGCAGATTATTAATAGTTACCACTTACTGGATTCCTACATGTGCCTGGCAGTTTGCTAGGGCTTGACATACACCCTCTCTGGTCCTCACAACCAACTTGTATATAATATCTTCATTTTACAGATGGGGAAACATGCTCAGAAGTGAAGGAACTTGCTCAAGGCAACAATTCCAAAGTCCCTACTATTACCCTCATCAGTATTTAACATGACTTATATTTTCAAATCTCCACACCTCCAGAGTAAGTAAAACAATCACCTCTTACGTTGCAGGAGGAGGAACACATAAGGCCAAAAGTGGTAAAGACTCGTAAATTTATTAGGTCATCTAGAGACCTAATGGTGCCAGCACCCGAGGATGGGGAGTCAGATTTTAAAGGACTCTGGGCAGGCTTTTTCTGGGCAGAGAATTCTCTGGGCTGGTCCAGATGGGGGAGGGGAGTTGAGGGGTGGAGATAATGGTCTTAGGTCAAGTGGAATGTGGTCTATGGTAGTAAGCAAAAGGGAATGCTGGTTGTGATGTAGTCAAAGGGTCAGTTCCCAGGGTTATCGATCCAATTACTTGATCAGAGGTAACAGTCTCCATTTTAGACATTTTTTCGAAGGTCACTCAGCAAATTCATTGCCAAAGTAGGACAAAGATGTAATTTGATTCCCAGTCCAATAGTCTCTCTACTATTTAATAATAAAATGTAGGAAATGGGAGCAGATTCCCCAAAATAGCAAGAATTAAGTTGATGCCAAGTTTAAGGGTGCTGTTCAGAGACTTTAGCTGAGTTAGAACTCTCTGCCCTGCCTTCCCCTGTTTCACCAGCAATAAATTTGACTCCCAGTAGTCTCCAATGGGAGCAAGAATCATTTCCCAGACATCCCAACTGGGAAACAACAGTTACACCGTGCCCTGTGTTCCACCACTTTTTAACTCCATGCCTTTGGGTAAGTCACTTCACCTTTCATCTCAAGTCCAAAACAGGGAGAGTAATAGTTTCTACCTTCTGGGACTACTGAGAGGATTATATGAGTTAAATGCATGTAAGTGCTTTTATTTTTTTTAATATATTTTTATTGATTTCAGAGAGGAAGGGATAGGGAGAGAGATAGAAACATCAATGATGAGAATCATTGATTGACTACTGCCTCCTGCTCGTCCCCTACTGGGGATGGAGCCCACAACCTCTGGCACAGGCCCTGACTTGGAATCAAACCTTGACCTCCTGGTTCACAGGTCAACACTCAACCATTGAGCCACACCCACCAGGCATTTTATAGCCTTTCTTAACAAACCAGTAATCTAGTAAGTAAACTATTTTCCTGAGTTCTGTGAGCTTCTCTAGCAAATTAATCAAACCCATCAAGGGTGTTGGGGGAAGCTCACCTGAAGTGAATGGATACTCTTGTGTAACTGAGCCCTTCACCTGTGGAGTCTGACACTAACATCAGGCAGATAGTGTCAGAATTGAATTAAACAGCAGGCCACTCAGCTTGTCACAGAATTGCCTGGTGTAGGAAACCCGTATCTGGTGTCAGAAGTTAAGTAGTATTCAGAGTGTTGTATGTAATGGAAATGGAAATGAGTTTCTTCCTTTATAATCACCAAGACAAAGACTGGAACTGAAGCAGGAGGGGGGGTGGGCACATTGGGCTGCACAGCTGGAAGGCTTCAGTAGGAGGGCCCCGAGGAGAGAAAAGGGTAACGGCTCTCCTGGTGTAAAGGAAATGGTGTGAGGAAACCAGAGGAAGGAGTGTGCAACCTGATCTCCAACCTCTGCCACATCAGAGCTAGAAAGCCAACTGTCACCAGTGATGCCTAGCAACCGGCCCAGAGTCCAGTGGAAGAGACAGAACTGAAGTCTGCTTCCCAAATAGGCACATCTCCGTAAAATACACCTGCCCCTTGAAAGCTATTAACCACCAGAACTTCACACCAGAAAACGCAACCTAGAAATTCAGGGGAGATGGTACCAACGTTGCCTCTCTCTCTCCATTCCTGTGACCTCAGCCCTGCACTGGAGGCCCCTGTCCCTGGGACATAGCAGCTACTTCTCTCTTCAGCTTCTTCTTTCACCTTCAGTAAAAGCCAGCATCTCGCCCTAACCGGTTTGGCTCAGTGGATAGAGCATTGGCCTGCGGACTGAAAGGTCCCAGGTTCGATTCTAGTCAAGAGCACGTACCTTGGTTGCGGGCACATCCCCAGTAGGAGGTGTGCAGGAGGCAGTTGATCGATGTTTCTAACTCTCTATCTATATATATTTTTAAGCAACATCTTTACAGTGGTTTATAAGACCCTACAGAATCTATCTGACCTCCTCTCCAACTCTTCTCAACCAACACTCCTGCTGCTCCAGCCACACCCACCTCCTTGCTAGCTCCCAACATGAGACACATCCTAGCCTTTTACTTGCTGTACCCTGGAGCTCCATGTGGCTCTCTCCTTCATTCTTTCCAGTTTTTACTCAGTTGTCACTGCATTTGAAAAAAAGGTAAAAATAAAATTGAAATTAATTCTAATAACAGATTTTTATTTAACCCGATATATCTGAAACAATCACTTCAACATATAGTCAACATAAATATGTTATAGACATTCTGAAGTCTTTTTTGGTTTGGTAACACATCTTTGAAATCGGTGTGCACTTTACACTTACAGCACATCTCCATTCAGACCAGTCACATTTCAGGAGCTCCAGAGCCACATGTGCTAGTGATGACAGCATTGAACAGCACAGCGCTAGGGAAAAAGAGAGTTATGGGGATCTGCAAAACAACACTTAAGGGCAGTAATAAGAGTATGTACAGGATCACTCAACTGCCAGAATGAGGACCTAAACCTCCAGTGACCTTCTAACCCAAAGACCTTGTTCATTCTGGGACACAATAGAGACTACATCACTTCAAACAATAGGATCGTGGTTGGCCTCAATCAACCAAACTTAATATCTCCCAAACAAAACTCATCCTCTCACCATGAGTGCCTCCTACTCCCTTCTCATCTCATTTCAGTTGATGGCACCATTATCTACCTGCTTACTCAAGTCATCCTCTTTCATCTTTAGGTTAATGAGCACCTTGTCCAGAAGGCAATTTAAAATCTAAATGTTTATCAAAAAATGCTCCTTTCTCTCCACCCCAACTGAGCTTCATCTGTCACAAGAACCTCCCCTTCCGCCCAGTTCTATTGAGATATAATTAACATACCTAAGTTTAAAGTTTCAGCATAATGGTTTGACTTACACAATTGTGAAATGATTATGGTAATAGGTTTAGTTAGCATTCATCATCTCATATAGATACAATAAAAAGGAACACACATTATTTTCCCTTAAAATTATGGACTGCTTCATGAATTTGCTTGGACAGGAGCCACGCTTATGTATTATTCCAATTTTAGTATATATGCAGCCAGCACCAAGAACTTTCTAAATAGTTCCCGTCTCTCCCCACACCCAGCTTCAACAGTAGTTACTACTTCATAAGGCCCTACAGGGCTCTCCATCCCCTACCTATAATGAAGGCCAAGTTCTTTTCACATGGCACGTAACTCCCTCCAGGATCTCATGTTGGCTTACCTGTCTAACAATGCCCCATAGTTGGCCGTTTCTGGAACCTGAACAAGTTTACTTAACCCCCTCAGAGCCTGCTACTTTTCTGTAAAAATAGCCATCCCAATCTCTCAAAAAGCTGACCTGCGGTTTAAAAGACATCATAAATACATCTTAAACAGTACACAATCGGGATTTACTCTCCCCACCCCTTCTTTGCATTTTACATCTGCTATATCTACCGAGTGCCTGTTTTCAATTCAATAGTGTTTGTAGAATACTTACTATGCGCTAGGCCCTGTGTGGAAACAAGACAGAGGGTACACAGAAAAGTAGGCTGAATGACATTCTCGTGGCCTTCCTCAAGCTCATTACAATACAGTTTCGCAACCAGTATCTTTAAAGACTAGACAGACTCTAACATTATCAGCAAATCAAAGTCCAGGCCGGGCTGAGCCCCCGGGGGTCTCCACGTCCCGGAACCTCTGCTTTCCGGAGTCCCGGTCGGAGACCGGGAAGCCTGCAACCCGCAGCGCAGCGCCTCCCGCCCACCCTCACAATCCCCCACGTGGCAGGCGCGGGGCGGGGCCGGGCGGCGCAGTCCGGGCCGGGACCTTCGCGCCTGCGCGCTGCGGCCGGCGCTAGGACCCGGATTTAAAGAGACAGGCGACACCAGCGCGGCGGCGGAGCGCGGCCTGGGGGCGCCGGGTCGGAGGCCTTCGCTGGGTGCCGGAGCCGGGAAGGCAGGTGAGCAGCGGCGCGGCGGGTCTGGCGGTGGGGAGGCAGGCGGCCCGGCGCGAGGTCCGGCGCGGCCGGGAGGCGCCCCCCGCTCCTCCCCCGCCCGCCGCGGAGTGCGGGCACACCCTCGGTGACGTGGCGGCCCCCCGGGAGCCCACGGGGCCGGCACGCCGCTCCCCGGACCCCCAGGGTCCACGCCGAGGAGGGTGCCCCCGCGGGGCCGCTCCGGGCCCGGCCGCGTCCCTTTCTCCCCCAGCCCTGGCGGTGTCCCCGGGCCCCCGGTGTCGGCCTCCCGGGAGCCCCTGCCCCGAAAGCCCCGCGGGCAGGTCCTCCAGGAAAGGCGGCGGCGGAGGCTCTCACCCCCCGCCCGTGCAGCCCGCGAGGCCGGGCCGGGGCTGGGACCCGCCGCTCTCCTCCAGGCAGCGCCGCCGGCTCCTCGCGGCCCGCGCCGCCCGCCCGCCCGGGCCTCCGCACCCCTTAGCGCAGGGCGCGCCTCTCCCGATGGGTGTGGGCTGCTTCGTCAACAGCTCCGAGGAATGTCCTCGGCTCCTTTGTGAGCCTGCCGTACATGCTTCCCTGTCCTTCACCTCCTGGTCCTTCCTGTTTATTGATTTTTAGAGAGAGGGAGGGAGGGAGAGAAACAATGATGGGAATCAGATTGGCTCCCTCTTGCACGCCCCCTACTGGGGGATCCCGTCTGCAACCCGGGCATGTGCCCTGACCAACCAGGAATGGAACTGGGACCCCTCGTTCGTGGTCCATGCTCAATCATCGAGCCACACCGGCCAGGCTCTGTGGGTCCTAACCTTTTGGAGGTTGGAGAGGTTTTTTTGTGTGTGAATTTCATGGAAATCATAGAGTGCTCCAAAAAAAAAAAATGCATTTATGAATATGCACATTTGGTATACATTTTTAAGGCGTTCACAGTCCACCCCGCACAAACCACACACCAGCCCGTCCATGGACTCAGTCTAACTTCCCGAACCATTCTGGGAGGCAGGTATGATTTCCCCTGTTTTAGAAATAAGAAAGCTGAGACTCAGCCCTAGACGGTTGGCTCGTAGACCCTCCGAATGAAGCATCCAGGCTTCACATTCCAGTCAAGGGCTCCTGTCCCCAGCCTGGTGAGGGAGTGTGCAAGAGGCAACCAATTGATATCTCTCACATCGATGTTTCTCTCTCTCTCTCTCTCTCCCCACTCCCTTCCACTCTCTCTAAAAATCAATGGGGAAATAGTCTTGGGTGAGAATTAACAACCAAAACAGACTCAGGCACTTCTCAAAGATAACATAACCCTAAACTGTAAGGTCACACTTGCACTCTCATCCTCCATTCCCATCCACCTGCTTTCCCCTGCATCACATCGCACTACGTTAAGTGAAGTCTGCTTTTCATTCTATGTAACCCAATAGCAGTTTCACACAAAGTGTACAGGTTGGAGTAATTTCCAACCAGTAATTTAAAATCAGACCTATGAAGATACTTCAGAAAATAGGAACCTAAGAAAATGAGGGGATACCATGCACATATTATTCCTGTTTCCATTGGGATTGATTCATCCGTTCCTTTGATCTTAGATAAGATACTTCAGCATTCCCTGACTCAGAGTTTCTGAAATATAAACAGGCTAATTGCACATCGGGAGCCTCTCAGTGTGCCCAGCTCTGTTCTAAAGGCTTTCCTCTTAGAGTGACAAGTCCTTGAACTTGGCACAGTTATTATCCACACTTTACAGCTGAGGAAACTGAAGAAAGGAGAGGTTAAGTAACTTACCAGGGTCACACAGCTAATGAGCTAGGACTTGAACACAAGCAGTCTGATTCTAAGGCTTCCTTTAATTGCTTCCCAAAATAGGGCTTCTGATTAAATTACTGATCTACATAGATGTGGCTTAGTTTCCAAGGGTGGCATATATCTATACTTCACATTAAAAACATGGAGCCGGGCCTGCATGGCTCAGTGGTTGAACATTGACCTATGAATCAGGAGGTCACAGTTCAGTTCCCAGTCAGAGCATTACATGCCCAGGTTTCGGGCTAGACCCCCATTGATGTTTCTATCTCTCCCTCTCCCTTCCTCTCTGATCAATAAAAATGTATTTTAAAAATACAAAACTTCATGGGCATGTAATTTTTCTTGGTGATTAAAAAAAAAAAAGCTTCAGGTCTTGTAATACTTAGGGTCATCATTCATTTTGAGTATCGGGTGTTGCTGATGGCCTGAGAAAAGCTTTTATGTTATTTGGATTCTCTTGATTGTGACTTGCTAATTATATATGTGTACATTAGATAATTGAATACTATGCAGACTGAATTTTAGTGTATTAGAACTCTTCATCCTCATCGGCATTAAATCTTTTATCCATTGGGAAGGGTTTGATGAGTCGGCATAGACTGTATAGGACCTTGGCCTTGGAGAATTTGAAAGCCTAGCTCCTCGTTTATATCTCACCTTTTCTGCCTCTCTCCCTTTTTGTGCAGCTGTATGACTTGGACTCTCAAGATCCTCTTCCCACCGACCCTCCGTGTGCTCCGCCGAAAAGAAGTCCGCCTGTTCCGAGAACATCTCCGGCCAGACGCGAAACTGTTCAGCCAGCGGTCCGAAACCGATTGGCTTCATGGGCGCTGCCTCCAGAAGAGCAAGCCCGTTCTGCCCTTTCAGAAAGGCAGTCTGAGACCACGTGCCACCTGCCTTGCCTTCTCGCCGGGGTCGCATGTGGGGCTCTGCAGCGGGCCCTGTGAGATGGCCGAGCAGCGGTTCTGTGTGGACTATGCCAAGCGCAGCACAGCTGGCTGCAAAAAATGCAAGGAGAAGATTGTGAAGGGCGTGTGCCGCATCGGCAAGGTGGTGCCCAATCCCTTCTCAGAGTCGGGGGGTGACATGAAAGAGTGGTACCACGTCAAGTGCATGTTTGAGAAACTGGAGCGGGCCCGGGCCACCACAAAGAAAATTGAGGACCTCACGGAGCTGGAAGGCTGGGAGGAGCTGGAAGATGCTGAGAAGGAGCAGATCAGCCAGCACATTGCAGGTGGGGTGAATACTGCTTTCTCATCTCACTGGTGCTGAGAGAAAAAATGACAAGGAGAGTAGAGGCCAGTGTGTATCTGTCTACCTCCTGTTAATTTTATTTGAAAATGATTTCAAATTCACAGAAGAGTTGCCAAGAATAAAAGTAGTACAGAGAGCATTTCTATTCCCTTCACCCAGATTTACCTTTCGTTGACATTTAACTGTCTTTGGTTTATTGTCTGTGTTTATGTATGCTCTCTCTGTTACTCTCTCCTTACACACACACACACAGTTTAAGAATAGGAACATTCTCTTATGTGACCATCCCACATACAGCTAGCGACTTTAGTAAATGTATTCTTTATAATAGTGTAATTTACCATCTGTATTCCAGTTTTGCCCGGTTGTTAATATCTTTTATAGCATTTCTCCCCCTCCAGGATGGAATCCCTGTCTTATGATGACGAATTAAACTTAGTACTATCTCTTTGGCCTCCTTTAATCTGGAACATTCCAGTCTTTTATTACATTGACATTTTTGAACAGAATATTTGTTGGTAGATCAGTTTTTTCTATCACTGTATTTTCAGTTTGGATTCACAGATAACTTCTTTTTCCTGGTGGCTGATAATTTTAGTATGCTTTATTAATGTACAGTTGTGAGATTCTTTGAGCTGGTTTCTGTGTCCTGAGTGCCTTTTTTCTTGTTTTTTTTAAATGTTTTCAAGTACTCCCTTACTCTCTGGCATGACAGGATGCTCTTAGGTTTACCTTCTGTGTATCCTCTGCCTGCCCTGGGATCCGCCATTCTCTGAAGAGTCCAGGTTCCTGTTAGTGAGGAGTGGCATTAGAGACCAAAATCTGAATGCCATGTGTCCTTGTTGCCCCGAGGTATCTTTGGTAGAACTAGAAAATGTATGTGTGTAATGAAACGCACATACACAAACACATATAAATAATAAAGGCTCATCTACATGCATATTTACATTAATGTCTATTTTAGAAATCATATACTGATACTTCCAAATCCAATTAGTCCTTTATGACCATCAGTGAAGTAATATTTAAAGTAATACTCATATCTTCAATTAAATATAGTTTTTGTCACTGTAGGAGGACTCTGTGGCTCTAAAAATGGACATCTATCCTTGTTTTGTTTTGTTTTGTTTTTATCCTTGGTTTTTGAGAGGGGAAAAAGACATCCAGGAGAGAAAACTTCTCGTGTATATATACCTTTCTCAAGCTCCCTGTCCTCCTGTGCCCTGCCTTAGCCATTGGGCTCAGCCTGTTGCTCCTTGGCCCATCTCATTCCGAGGAAGGAAAATATACTGTCACAGCTCAACTCAGTGGCCAGAAGTTTTCCTTCTCTGCCCTTTTCACTTACTTTCTTGTGTATCTATAAATTGGGGCTAATTCCATGAAAATACTTGGGAACCTCAGCATCTATTGAGATAATGATTTCTGATTTCCCCCAAGTAATCTGGAGATTATTATATGTGGAATAAGAGGTAGAGAGTGTTGATGAAAATGTAAGCTATTAATAAATAAAGGGTAACTGGGCCTTTTGTCCCCAGAACACCCTTTCCTATAACCATATTACCAGGTACCTCCACCTAGACTGCAATCAGCCTTGGGGTAACGCCATGGTTACCGAGCAAGGCTGTAAGAGCAGTTGATAGGTCGTTTGGAAACTTTCTCAGGGATCTTCTGCTGAAGGCTACTTTCCTTTCTTTTGGGGTCCTACAGATCTGTCTTCCAAGGCAGCAAGCGCGCCAAAGAAGAAAGCTGTTGTCCAGGCTAAGCTGACAACCACGGGCCAGGTGACATCTCCAGTGAAAGGGGCTTCACTTGTCACCAACACCAATCCCCGGAAGTTTTCTGGCTTTGCAGGTAAGCTAGGTCAGGTCCTCCTTTTATTCGTTATCCTGTTTGGGACTGTGGCTAAGAGTGAAATTCTGTCTCATTAATAATTTGCTTCCATCTGAGCAGAGACAGATAATGCTAATTCGCAACCCTCTACCAATATTGCATTTCTTTGTATACTTTATTGTAACAGAAAGATATTTGCTTTGTGATTATATTTCCCTTCGAAGTAGTTACTTGGGTCAGACAGCTTATTATAACCTGCCCTTTACTTCCTTGTTTTGTTTTGTTTTTATAATGAAAGAATTTTGAAAAATTGCTTCCTTAAACTTGCCCAAACTAGAGATGAAAGGAGAAGGCAGGTAGCATACATGCCTTATGTAACAGACCGTAATGGGCAAGGGAGGGGCTTTTACATATGCCGTTTTTGTTCTTCAGTTAACTTAGAAATTACTTTCATTAGGTCTAATTTGTAATGAAAAGTTGATATTCAGGTTTATTATGGAATTAGGATTAATTAGTATTAGTATTAATACTGAAGTCTGTTTAACTCCATCACTTTTCCCCTACATCCTCTTGTGCCTTATTTGGGAAACATTGTCTGACTAACTCAGGTATGGAAAATGAAGCCAAAACACATGGACACAGGAGTTGTTTGGATGGTAGCTTTATGTGAGTAAAAGAAGCCTAGACTTGAGAAGACTGGGTCCTGGTTCCAGCATCGGACCCAACAGCTTGCTCAGGGGATCAAGTCACTCCACCTCTGAGCCTGTGTGGCCTCATGGGAGAAGTGGGAATGGCAGCACCTGCCTCCGGTATCTCACAGTGTTGTCACGAGAATATGAGAGAGAGGTTGTAAAAGGGTGCCTGAGTCTATGGGATTTTTATTAGTTTAAATCCTGAGGTGCTTTTTCTGTGTTAATGGTAGGCCAAAGGTAGAGAACAGTTCACGTGGCCATCAGGACAGCATGTTTCTGGAAAGGCCCTGGTCCTGGGGAGGGAATTTGGGAGAAGTTGAGGGAAACAAGGTGATCTGGTTCTTGCTGAACATCAATGCTTTGAAGATTTGTCCACTAGCATCCTATTTAGACTCCAGATCAGAGATGAGGATGCATTTATAATTTACAAAGCCAGAGCTGCAGTGTACATCAGCAAGCTGCTTGCTAATGACTCTGCTGCAAGCTTGCAAAGTGAAATTTGTTTTGTGAATTGTCCCAGAGACCTAGAGGGGATCACTGAAGAGGTGTACAGTTATTTTGGGGTGTCTGGAAGAAAAGCCCTGCTCGTTGGCAACCTTTAAGAAAGAAAGGAAAGTGGTGATGGGGGTGGCCTAGGTCTTCTCATCAGGAAGAAGAGCTTGAACTAGATGATATTGTGGCTTCTTCCAGCTCTGACAGTCTGCGGTAGCAATGATTCCACGTTGACTAACTCGTCCTTTGATTTCTTCCTCCTTCCTCATCCCAACTTGTCGGGGGTCAGCTTTACATACAACTGCTCTGAGACCTCCTGGCCACTTTTGGCATGAGGTGGCCTTTGTTCTCTGGAGTGCTCATATAAAGAGATGCTCCTCCCCTGGTCCTCTGCTTGGGTGAAGCCACTGTTTCTTTGCCATTAATAGCTGTGAGATTTGGGGAAATTACTTTACCTTCATTTCTTTACCTATAAAATGTGATATATGTACCCCACAAGCTATGTTGGGGGATTAAGTGAAGCTACCTATAGGGCACCAGTAGAGTACCTGTTGGTTTCCCTTTCCTCCTTCTCAGTAAAGAAGAATTAATCATCTCTGATGTTTCCTCTCCAACAGCCAAGCCCAACAACTCTGGGGAAGCCTGCTCAAGCCCCACCCCTAAGGCAAGTCTGTCCTCAAGCAAATGTGACCCCAAACACAAGGATTGTCTGCTGCGGGAGTTTCGGAAGTTGTGCGCCATGGTGGCTGACAATCCTAGCTACAATTCAAAGACCCAGATCATCCAGGACTTTCTTCGGAAAGGCTCCGCTGGAGGTGAGGCTGGAGCATTCTGGGTGGGCTTTTCCTCTAGAGAGCTCAGAGCCATGGCCGGATTCATGGCCATGTGAACTGTACAGTTGCACAGGTTGAATGCTCTGTATATTTTTTTTTATACACACACACACACACACACACACACACACACACACACACTAGAGGCCCAATGCATAAAATTTGTGCAAGGGGCTCAGCCCCTGCCACCATGGCAGCTGCCTCTTGCTTCCCAGGGGCTTCTGCTGCCTCTGCCTTGGCTCCCCACCGCTTCGGCTTCGTCCAGAAGGTCATCCGGTCTAATTAGCACATTACACTTTTATTATTATAGATTTATTGACTTCAGAGAGGGGAGAGAGATATAGAAACATCAATGGTGATAGAGAATCATTCTTCAGCTGCCTCCTGCACGCCCCACACTGGGCATGGAACCTGCAACCCGGGCATGTGCCCTGACTGGGAATCGAACCGTGACCTCCTGGTTCATAGGTCAACGTTCAACCACTGGGCCAAGCCAGTTGGGCCAATTTTTAATAATTTTGAACAAAGAGCCCCACAACTCCATGTTTATAACGGGCCCCACCAAGTATGTAGCCAGTTCTGCTTTGAGCACATTAAAATCTTTCTTCCCCTGCCCTGATTCACTGTCCTGCATGTTTGACTAGGTTTTTGTGAATCACTGCACAGCTTGGAATAGAAACTTCCAACTCTGCTTCTTCCATTCACCTAACAAGTCATCATTGAGCATCTACAATGTGCTCATCGCAGGGGACACTAAAGTGAAAGTCACGGCTCTGCTCTGTGGGAGTTCACCCAGGGGCCACGGTAGGGGAGGCAGACACACGAACCCCAAACACTGGCCTCCTGCTGTCTGAAGTGCACAGCTGCTGGAGCAGCACAGGCAGCAATGGAGACATCCCTCAGTTCCTTGAGTTTATGTATTTACTTGTTTAAGCTCCTTTCGTCTGTCTCCAGATGGTTTCCACGGTGATGTATACCTAACGGTGAAGCTGCTGCTGCCGGGTGTTATTAAGAGCGTTTACAACTTGAATGATAAGCAGATTGTGAAGCTCTTCAGCCGCATTTTTAACTGCAGCCCAGATGACATGGCCCGAGACCTAGAGCAGGTCAGAGGGAAGGGAGCGTGGGCGGCACTCCAGGTGGGGTTCCGCCAAGCCCGGCACCTGCCATCTCTCTTTCTGGTCGGGCACTGGCTGTTTCAGGAACTGAAACCCGTTTGAGCTAGCTTCTGTTCTGAGAGAGCTGAAGGGGAGGCTGCAGCTGTTAGTTTCATAAGGTTTTGAGGATTGAAGTCCTATTACTGCTGAGCCACGAAAGCCAGTGCTCGAGGTCCGGGATTTAAGACTTCCTGCTATCTCTCCTGGGGCTCTTTTTGGACCCTGTTTTTTTCTTGCTTCTTCCCCTCTCCCCCATAACTTGGGCTTACCGTTCAGCTTTGGTGTGCCCATGGCTCTAGCCCTGGCACCATGGAAAGTTTCTGTCTGAGCATCCCTCTCCCCCGTTATCTGATGACCATATCTGTCTCTTAGTTCAAATTCTAACGGGAATCAGATTGGCTCAGCCCTGAATTAGTCCTTGTGTCACTTTTCAGCTAAGGCAGTTGGCCAGATCCTTTAGTGAACGGAGGTACTCCTTCCAGACACCGGGTGGGATCAGTGTGTGTGAGCTGGGGATAGGAGCGATGATTGAAATCTCTTCGGGTCCTAGGGATTGGGGATACCCTTGGCCAGTTTGGGGTTGCAGCAGTGGCGTTTTGGTTTTTGGAGACAGGGTGACGTGTCAGAGACGATCAGAGTCTTCTTTGAGCAGAGCAAGTCTTTCCCCCCAGCCGCCAAGAGCCTCCTCACCATCCAGGAGGTGGATGAGTTCCTCCTGCGGCTCTCCAAGCTCACCAAGGAGGATGAGCAGCAGCAGGCCCTGCAGGACATCGCCTCCAGGTCGGGGGGCTGCCCAGTGGAGAGGGGCGAGGGGAGATGGGATCACTGGGAGGAAGGTTTGGGGATCAGAGCTCTTCAGAGACCACGTTGAATGTGCCTCCTCCTCCTCCCCCAGGTGTACAGCCAATGACCTGAAGTGCATCATCAGGCTGATCAAACACGATCTGAAGATGAACTCAGGTGCAAAACACGTGTAAGTACTAGCACCTCTGACAGCCTAAGCTGCCAGCTTCCTTTGTTGCCAGCTGGTGTCAGGACTTTGGAGGCCCATCTGGATTTGAATCCTGACCCTACCTTCTTCTTTTCTGGGGGACCTGTCACATGGCCTCGCTCAGCCTCCGTCCCCATATGTAAGTGGAGGAAACACACCTTCTCACAGGAAGCATAATGCCAGTCAGTTGCCCCTCCAGCCCCCACTTGGCTAGAGCAGCATCCACATAGGCACAGAGTCTCAGAAGAGCTCGCTGTCCATGCTCTTTTCTCCTGTGACGGTCTTACAATAGGACATAGCCCCGCCCCCTCTCTCCTCTGTGAGGACAGCCCACTGTCCAAAGCAGTACGGTCAAAGGCAGGGGGTTTGTATCTGTGCTCCTGTCCACATCGGCAGGTTAGACGCCCTCGACCCCAACGCCTACGAAGCCTTCAAAGCCTCGCGCAACCTGCAGGACGTGGTGGAGCGGGTGCTCCGCAACGAGCAGGAGGTGGAGCAGGAGCCCGGCCGGAGGCGGGCTCTGAGCGTCCAGGCCTCGCTGATGACCCCGGTGCAGCCCATGCTCGTAAGGAGGCTGCTCGGGCCCTGCCTTCTCCCCCTCCCTGGGTCCCCTCTCCTTCCCTGGGAGATGAAGGAGGGTGCGAATGCCGATTTCCTCCCCCACCCCCAAGGCCGAGGCCTGCAAGTCCATCGAGTATGCGATGAAGAAGTGTCCTAACGGCATGTACTCTGAGATCAAGTATGACGGGGAGCGAGTCCAGGTGCATAAGGACGGAGACCACTTCAGCTACTTCAGCCGCAGCCTCAAGCCCGTCCTCCCTCACAAGGTCAGGCGCCTTCCTTCCTTCCAGGACTGGTTTTCCCTTCTGCCTCTCAAGACTCAGGGCCGGCGTGCCATAGCCATGCCGGCTCTGCTCTGCCATAGGTTTGTTTTGTGTTTGTTGAGTAAATGAATGAATTCACTCATTCATTCTTGGACTCTTCTAATGATGAGGGGTTGCTCAGGAGGCCAGCCAGAGCCCAGACCGGGGTTAGTCAGCACAGAGCCCCAGGGGACATTGGTGCTTCCCCTGCCCACAGGGAAGGTGGGACAGAGAGCCTGTTAGGAACTGTCAGAAACTGGGGCTCTGCTTCGATCAGAAAAATCCAATTCCAAGCATCCTTTCTTACCGCCTTGAAGATGGCTCTGGGTTCAGAGCTCTCACTCAGAGAAGTCTCTCTCGGGTTTCCTTGCTGCTCCTAAGGGGGTTCATTTCTTTCTTTCCATCTTTTCCCATCCAGTCTGTTCTCACCCCTCCTCCCCAGATCTCTGCCTGCCCACCTTTGCTGCCTCCCTTCCTGTTGGCCTGCCCCTCATTGTTTCTTCCTTTTCCGCCAAACTCCTCGGTAGCCCATAGAAAAGGACTCAGCAGGGGCCCGCCTCCCCCTGGGTCTGGGCAGGGCTCTGAAACAGCCCCTCCCCTCTGTCCGGTGGCTGACAAGGCCTCGGTCTGTCGTCCAGGAGCTGGGCTTCCGTGTGTTGGTGTGTGTTCCTGCTGGGGCCTGGGCTTTCTTTCTGTGGCGTGGCCTCGGTCCTGCTGCCTGCTTCTCCCTCACTCAGTGCGTCTTCTGCCTCCAGGTGGCCCACTTTAAGGACTACATCCCCCAGGCTTTCCCTGGGGGCCACAGCATGATCTTGGACTCTGAGGTGCTCCTCATCGACAACAAGACAGGCAAACCATTGCCCTTTGGGACGCTGGGCGTGCACAAGGTACTGGCTCAGGGCAAAGGTGCAGAATGAGTGTGTGTCTGTGTGTGTGTGTGCGCGCACTGAAAGTGGAGAGCGATCACTCACTTAGGGTTGGGCTTATTCTTCATTTCTGAACTGTTTCTCAATTAACCCAGAGTTTAAGTCTTCCTTTTTTACATAAAAAGGATCTAGTGTTGGGAACTATTATTGGGTTGGTTTCTATTCAGGACCATTTGCTAAGTGCCCTTATGGACCAGGGACCTCAGAGCACAAATAGGTGCTTCAGAAGGTCTCTAGAAGTAACTGTATTACCCATTTTATCCTCTCATCTATTTTTCCCCTGTACCTACTACCCTCCTCTGCCCTTACAGAAAGCTGCCTTCCAGGATGCTAATGTCTGCCTGTTTGTTTTTGATTGTATCTACTTCAATGATGTCAGCTTGATGGACAGGTGAGGAACCTATTTTCAGTTCTGGGTAGGGAGGTGGGGAGTTCGGATTGGAAAGGAGGGGAGAGAAGGGGCTGGATGGCATACCTCTGTGCCCAGGAGCTGGGCAGGGCAGGGCCAGGGGCAGTGGCAGGAGAAGACAGAGGTAGCACACTTGAGACACATCAACTCCCCATTTAGTGCTAGGAAGAGAAGAGATGACTAGGCCTCATTTCTGAGAGCCTAAGTCACAATCCCGCCCCCAAACTTTCTCTGCTACAGCAGAATGGACCACTGACAAAAATAGACCGTGCGCACAGTAGGGTTTCAGTTTCTCCAACAGCACCCATGGGGACATGAGGCAGATGGTTTTCACTCAGAGGTTTTGCCTTCCGAGAGGCTCACAGCAGGAAGCTTATGATGGGAGGGCGGGGGGCGGGGATTGTGGGCGAGACCATTTTAGGAAGAACTAGCTGCCTCCAAATTCTTAGGCTCAAGAAGCCAGTACTGGCCTCTTCCACACTTAGAAAGTGTACCCATGTCACTGCCCCCACACTGGCTCACATCCTTGGGCGTGGAGGGGAAGGGCAGAGGGAGGGAGAAAGAAGTGCTGAGGGTAGGAGTTGGGGTTTGGGCTTCAGGTCCTGAGGCCTATAGTCTGCTGACCCAAGAAACAGCCAGCCTTGGACCTGGGGTGAGGCAGGTGCCAGGGATAAAAAACAAAGAGTAGGCGTCCTTTTTTGGGTGGGACCAGAATTCATACAATCTGTTTGGGCTGGAGGCCAGTTCTCCCATGATTCAATGACGTAGAAACAGGAACTATAGGATGAGGTGACTCTCTGCCACAGCTCACATTGCCTGGGAGGGAGCCCCCGTAGCCTTGATGGGCAGAATGTTAGCCACAAGGGCTTGGAGCCGGGGCACAGTGTCATGAAGCAGTATGTCATTGTGTCCCTTCCTCTTTAGAACTAATGGGGGTGGGAGGATCCTGGCCTGACCGGCTCTCGTGCCCCCTGTAGGCCTCTGTGTGAGCGGCGGAAGTTTCTTCATGATAACATGGTTGAAATTCCCAACCGGATCATGTTCTCAGAAATGAAGCAAGTCACGGTGAGAGAAGACCCACCTAGACAGCGCCCAATGGCTTGAAAGCGGGGCGGAGAACCCCGTGGGCCCGATGTGACTGGATGAGTTATTTTATGGGGGCTGCTGATGTGCATGTGTTGTCTCCTAGTCTCCACCTGGGAAGGCAGGGCATGAAACCTCCGAGATGGGCTTTCTGTGTCTCAGAGACACAGCGTCTTGGCTTGGAGACACAGGGCGTCCCTGCTCTGCAAACCCTTTGTTCTGTGTATTCAAGTCAAGGTGTTTCTACATAGCACCCTCTCAATTCTCATACCCACTCAATCCTCAGCATCTTTCCTCTTATCCCTCAGAAAGCATCCGACCTGGTCGACATGATAAACCGGGTGATCCGAGAGGGCCTGGAAGGGCTGGTGCTGAAGGACGCAAAGGTAAGATGGTCCCAGGCGCTGCCTTCTCCTGTACACAGCCCTCCCTACTGAGCCCTTCCAGCCCTGGCCAGGAGGTGGCAGTGGTGGCCTGCGGTGTTGGGGATGGGTGCTGAGGGGCATCTTTCCAGGGTTTGGACAGCTCTGTCTGGATCTAGAGAATGGGTTGCTGTGTCTCATGTAGTGCTGGAGCCCAAGGGCTCTTCCCTAGAGAGGGATGGGCAGTGGGCAGTGGAAGGTCTGATATGTTGTGTGAAGAGTTAAATCCCGCCCCTCATCGCGTTTCCATTCTAGTTTGTGGTCTCTCTCTTGCTTCCCCTCAGGGTACATATGAGCCTGGAAAGCGGCATTGGCTGAAAGTGAAGAAAGACTATCTGAATGAGGGGGCCATGGCTGACACCGCTGACCTGGTGGTCCTTGGGGCCTTCTATGGGCAAGGGAGCAAAGGTCAGGGTGGCTCTGGCCTTGGGCAGATACTTCTTTGAAAGGCACCACTCGGTACGGGCTGGCCTTTTACCGGTTTGATTTGCCAGCAAGGCCAGTCATGACTTGCAAAGTTCTGGATCAGCGAGCGGTTCCCAACTCAGCCCATGTCACCTCAGCACAGCGACATCTGAGAGCTAAGGGCTTGGGCAGGCAGGGGTCAGACAAGAATAGCCTGTGCTGGCCCAGCACAAAGAAACGCCACCAACCAAGGGGCCTGGCAGCCTTCTCCTCAGAGAAAATCTCAATTTCCTGGCTGGAGGGAAAGTGAGGTCTGAAGAACTAGTACTCTTAGGACCTACTGTGTGGCAGGCACTGTTCATTTCCTTTCAGTCCTCACCAGAGCCCAACAAATTGTGTGATTATCCCTAATTTACCGACGAGGAAATTGGGGCTCGTAAAGGTTAAACTTACACAGAGAGTAAGAGGTAGACCCAAGAGGTGAGCTCGCACTCTGAGGCCAAGGCCCTGGCCCACTGCTCGCCAGCAGGTGGGTGGGGCGGGCAGAGAGAGCTCCCTCCGCCCACAACCCAGTCCTCCCTCCTCCCAGGTGGCATGATGTCCATCTTCCTCATGGGCTGCTACGACCCAAGCAGCCAGAAGTGGTGCACAGTCACCAAGTGTTCGGGAGGCCATGACGACGCGACGCTCGCCCGCCTGCAGAAGGAGCTGGACATGGTGAAGATCAGCAAGGTAGGGAGACCCGCTGGCCCCAGCCCCGGCCGGCCCTGGTCTCAGACAGGCCGCACTTTTGGGACCGCAGGTAGCGTTTATCTGTGTTCATGGGAGCAGTGTAGGCCTTCAGCGTCTCCAAGCGCCTGCCTACCTTGTGGGAACGGCTGCAGGCCCTCCAGGTCACCCCCTCTCTGGGCAGGGAGGACCCCACGAGCTGAGGGTCAGCCTTCTGTGCTGAGTCACCTCTTCTCATAGTCCCATGACTGGGAGAGGGTGAAGTCTGGTTTGGGCTTGGGAATAACCCAAGACAACATCTCTTTTCCTCCAGGATCCCAGCAAGATACCCAGCTGGCTGAAAATCAACAAGATCTACTATCCCGACTTCATCGTCCCAGACCCGAAGGTATCAACCCAGCGGCCTGCGGTCCTTCAGCCCATAGAGGAGGCTTGCAGATTCTCTAGGGCCGCAGAGATGCCTTCTCAACCTCATTGGCAGTCCACCCAGGGGCAGGGGTCTGGGCTGCGCAGCCAACACCGAGAAATCCTCCTCACTGGAGAGGGAGAGACTGCCCGCCCAATCACAGAGGTCTGCTCTAGGAGTGACCTGGCCCAGGCCCTGCTCCCAGTAAGAGAAACTGAGGCCAAAGAAGACAGAACTTCCAAGGTCACACAGCAGCAGCAGCAGCAGCAAGACATGACCCATCCCCCGCCAGCCAGGGCTCGAGTCCTGTCTGCCCTGCTCCCACCCGGGGGGGTGGTAGATGCTGCCTCTTACCCGTGTGACCCGGCTTCCTCCTCACAGAAAGCTGCCGTGTGGGAGATCACAGGGGCTGAGTTCTCCAAATCCGAGGCTCACACCGCCGACGGCATCTCCATCCGGTTCCCTCGCTGCACCCGGATCCGGGATGATAAGGACTGGAAATCTGCCACCAACCTCCCCCAGCTCAAGGTGCCAGCTGCACGTGTGTCCTCCGCCCGTTGTCCCAGCCTTGAGACCGTGGGCATGCGGCCTGTTCCCATGTCCTCTGCTGTCTTCTTCCCATTCCACCGACAGGCAAGGGCAGGTAGAAAGGGACACCAAACTGCGGCGGGGCCAGGAGCACAGCGCTGGGCCCCCGGCTGGGTGCTGGGTCCTAGAGCGAAGCTCCTACTCTCTCAGCATCCCGCTGAGGGCTCGGCCCCAGGCTAGTCTCTGCGTTGTTAATAAGAACAGAATAGTACAGTGATTTGTACAGATTACTCGGGAAACAGAGCCAAAGTTTAGAAAGGTGTCCGGGAAGCCGGCTGCTTTTCCCTAGGGATTGGTCTCTCCCCTGTCTGTTCCCCAGCCACATGTGCCAACAACAGGCTACCAGACCACCTCTGAGGCCGTCCTCCCTCCCCTCCCCCGCAGGAACTGTACCAGCTGTCCAAGGAGAGGGCGGACTTCACTGTGGTCGCTGGAGACGAAGGGAGCTCCACTTCAGGAGGCAGCAACGGAGAGAATGAGGGGCCGCCTGTGCCTAAGAAGGCCAGAACCTCCCCCAGTCAGTCCTCCCCCAGTGCCAAGAAGGCCGGAGGGAAGCTGCGCCACCCCAACAGCAAAAACGGTAAGCAGGGAAGGGCAGTGTGAGGTGGACATCGAAGGACAGGACCCAGTCTCCCATTCCAGCTCTCGGATCATGTGATTCTTTGTCCAAGCAGCTGACATTGACTGCACTCCTGTTGTGTGTCCAGCCACGGGCCAGGGTCCATTCAGCTGGGTGCCCTCCATTGCTCAGAAAACCTGTGACAGGACTGGGAGAGCCATCTCTGGGCATTAACTACCTGTGAGCTCTCCCTTCTCACCCTGCTATCGCAGAGCAGGCCTGGCCCTGTCTGCTGGCCTGACCTCGGACCACTGTCACTCCCCTTCCCCTCTCCTTACCCCACGCGCTCTCCTGCAGGCCACACGCCGGCGGCAAAGCCTTCCCCTGTGAAAGGGGCGGAGAAGCTGGGCACGAAGTCTGCTGTGAAAGTGGGGCAGAAGCGGAAGGCCTCTGACGAGACCCCGTGCCACGCCAAGGTGAGGGTGAGGAGTGCACCAGGGGCCGGTTTGGTCCAGGGCCTCATGTTCCCAACAACCTGCACTTGAACTTTGAGAGATGAACAAAGGTGTTTTGGGGACTAATGGCCTAACCCCTCCCCTCCTCAGCTGCTCTACCTGTGCCCTCTCGTTGCCTTGCAGAGGCGGCTGGCCAGGGAGCCGAGAGGAAGGAGAGCTGTGTCTGCAGGCAGGAGGTAGACAGCCCAGCCCAGCCGAGAGGCTGCAGGGACCCACCCGGCTGCTGATCCCAGTCACAGTTGACATTAAAGGGGAGAGAGCCCAGTGTGGGTGTGGGAGTGCAGCGGTGTGAGTTTGTGCTCAGGGCGGGTGCAGGGCCAGCCAGCAAGGAGCGGAGAGGGCACGCATTGGCTTTTTCCCCTTGGAGCTCCCTCAGGCTTTGACTACACCACCACTTACTGAGGCCAGAAACTAGGCTCAACCCTGGGGATGCAGGTGGCCCAAAGGGCAGATAGAGAAGCAAGCCTTTGGTCACTGGAGAGTGTGATCACCCCACCCACACCTGCCAGAAGTCCGGCAGCTCCGGCCCTGCCCGAGGCCCAGCAGACCTGGGGGAGCTTTGCTCTTCCCCTACCTGAAGCCCTTGCATCCATCCACAGCAGTGAGCTGGGCTCCTGGCCCCCGTTCCAGCTATTGGTGCAGTGGACTGCTTGAATGAGCATGTCACTGCCCACCAATCCCTGGATGGGCCTTAGAGACATGGACTTTCCCCTTCAGGCTCCAGTGCTGGGCGTCTCCTCCTTCCTCTACAGTAGGGGTGTCGAACTCAATCAGAGAAGGGGCCAAAATCTAAAATCCAGCCTAAATCACGGACCGAATGGTTTACTGAACAGTCATAAACTGACAATGTCATAAACTGACAGCGGAGTGCAGTGATGACAGCGCGGTGCGGGCCACATTGCAAGGCCTGGCGGGCTGGATTTGGCCCGCGGGCCTTGTGTTTGACACATGTGCTCTACAGCAAGCATGCCAAACTCGTGGCCAGCAGGCCACATGCCTCAGGTTTGACATGGTCTGCAGGGATGGAGGAATGACATGGCCTCAGCCATACATGTGCCGGGTAGCAGGCATAAGACCCCAGCAGGTCTCCATCCCAGTGTTCTCTGAAGTGTCTGGAGGATGGGGGTGTTGGTGTCTGTCTTTTCCCCAGTAAACCTTTTCCAGTCATGTTCTGACCACTAGCGAGGCTCCCTACATCTCTGCTCCTATTCTCACCCTCCTCTGGCCTATGCTCATCTGAGTGGAGACCCACCTGCCCAGCAGATTGGCCCCACTTCCCACCCCTCCCTGACCCTGTGCATTTGCAGGCGCAGGTGCTGCTGGACATCTTCACTGGGGTGCGGCTCTACCTGCCGCCCTCCACGCCAGACTTCAGCCGGCTCAGGCGCTACTTTGTGGCATTCGATGGGGACCTGGTACAGGAATTTGACATGGCCTCAGCCACCCATGTGCTGGGGAGCAGGGACAAGAACCCTGAGGCCCAGCAGGTCTCCCCAGAGTGGATTTGGGCATGTATCCGGAAACGAAGACTGGTGGCTCCCTGCTAGGACTGCTGCCTCTCCTCTCCCTTCGGCCGACCCTTCCTGGCCGGGGCAGAACCCGGCCGGACAAGGATGGACTTCCTTCTCCAAGCAGCGCGTCTTCCAAAACCCACCCGCCGTGCCCGGTCTCCAGCAAGAGTCAGGTGCTCCGGTGCCACCAGCAGTCACTGCCCTGCTGGCTGGTGGTGGTCTTCCAGATCTAGGTGCTGGTTACTGTCTTTTAGTGTTCTGTAAAAAGGGGCCTTTCTTCCTTTTTAAAATAAAATATCTTGCAGTTATCTCTGCCCTTCCCCCACTGCCACTCCCTGTAAATCCCTAGTGACTAAGGAGTGAAGGCTGGGCTCCCGAAGGTCTTCCTTGCCTGCCCCTTTCACTTCCACGCTCCTTTTAAAGTTCTTTCTTGGACTGCCCTCCCTCAGAAATGATGCTTATATTTGGCAAAACATGCATTCAGTCTGGCCCTTTTTGCCAGCAATGAAGCCTCATCTGAAAGGAAACAAATTAATTTTATGACTTCGTTGTCTGGTTCTCCTGTTCCAGGGTATGGGCCTGCTCTGAACCAGGATCAGGTAGGAGAGGGGGGCCTTTCTGAAGGAAAGGGAGGTTTGGGCTGCTCCTCTGGGGGAGACAGGCTCCAGGAGGATCAGCCTCCCCACCAGCTGGAACTAAGACTGCTCTTGCGGATAATCCCAGGGACAAATCTACCCAGCCTGCTTACAGGAAAGACTCCTGTGCCACCCGAGACTGACTTTTTTGAATAAAAGGGAAACATTTCGTGTACACGAGTGCTGTTCAATAGAACTTTTTGCAGCAATGGAAATGTGCCTTAGATCTTAACACGAGTTAGCCGCATCAGCTGTTGAGCATTTGAAACGTGGCCTAACCCAACTTGATCACATGTGGTAGTGACTACCACACTGGTTAGTGCAGGGAGACCTGGTTTGAATCCAAGTCCTGATAATTAATAGCTATAACTTTACACGTTATTCAACATCTAAGCCTCCAAAAGAATGGGGTTAGGAATTGCACCTAAATCATGGAGTTACTGTAGAGAGTGAATAAACTCAAGGTAAGTTCTGAAAGCACTCGGCACAGCCTCGCCGCGTTGGGAAAATCGACAGTGGCATGCATGTTCAGACCCTGCCCAGGAGAGGCCTGGCTCAGCACTCGCACAGCCGCCTGTGACCGCTCACATGGCCGCATGCAGCTCACAGGTGGCACCTGGTCCTACACGCTCCTGTGTTCTCAGGCCTGCTTCTTCTGCGGGTCCGCTCCCTTTTTTCATAGTAAGCTAGCAGGCCTGTGTCCTCCCCTGTGAGGGGAAGAGAACTCAACCTCTGGAACTTTTGTCTGGGCCTGTAGTTGAGAACCACCATCCAGCCCTCCTGGTTTGCGCAACGAAGGCAATATATTCTGCAGGAAGGCCATCTTTAACCCATTGACCTGGGTCTCCACCTGCTGGTTGAAATGTGTTGGGAGGCGGAAGCAGGCGGGGGCGGTGCTGCCTTGTCTCTGGCTCAGGACATTGGGTGGTTTTGAATAGGCACCATTCAGTCTGGCTTCAGTATTGGGAATAAGACACCCTTTTTATTCTATCCGCAGTGGAGACAAAAGCTGATCCTCTGAGCACTGACCTACATAAATTTCCACCCCCTTCTCCAGCCTCCAGGCCAAACAACTGGACAGGGCAGCAGAACAAGGCACTCCTCCCCTGGAGAATCTGCCAAAGGACACTGTCGCTGCCCTTTGGCCCGACTGACCAGCCCAAGCCCCGCCTGTCCTTGGGTGCTTACACTCACAGCCGAGGGGTGTGCTTGCTGGGTGCTCTCTTCCGTTCACTGTTTAAACTGCTTTCTTTCCAGTCTTCCTAACATGAGACTTTTTTTTGAGTTGCTGAGATTATACCATATATACAACTCTGTTTCCTTTCATGTATTTCCATAGACCTTGAGCCTTTGTAAGCTGTTGCTTGGCAGCAGATAGAGGTCATCACAGTGCTCAACGGGTCAGCAGCCCCGAACAATGAGGACAAAAGGCTGTGGCTCAGCCTCAAGCCTTTACACACTGGACAAGTCTCAGTCACAGGGCAGAGCTGCACCCAACCTTGCTCTCCCAAAGGCTGCATTCTCGGGAGACCCTGCCCCCGGGCACTTGATCAAGGAGGTGTCTGCAGGCCTGTGCACACACAGCAGCCTGCCCACAAGGCTGGGCCAACCTCGGAGCCGCTCCAGCTGCCACAGCTGTGTCCAAAAGCCGCCATCCATCTTTCAGGGTCACAGGAAGCCTGAACTGGACACACTGGCTGTCCTCAGACTGTTCTACACATCACCTTTTTGAAATTTATTTTTATTGATTTCAGAGAGAAAGGGGAGGTAGAAACATCAATGATGAGATAATCGATTGGCTGCCTCCTGCATGCACTCTACCTACACACACTGTACTGGGGGGACTGAGCCCCCAACGAGGGCATGTGCCCTGACAAGGAATCCAACCATGACCTCCTGGTTCACAGGTCGACACTCAACCACTAGGCCATGTCGGCCAGGTCATTCATATATCATATATATAAAATCTTTAAGGCCCATCTCTCACCAAATCAGTGGCAATGTTTGAACTCACTGCTTCTTCATATTTGGTCTTATAATTGGTCCTTTTTCTACCCAGCTCCCATCCTCATCTAGGCTGTTCCAGGCCTCTCCCTCATGGTAGTGAGCTCTTAAGTCACAACAACACTTAAGCTTCAGTTTCCTTGTCTGTGGAACAGGGCTGTCTTGACCAAAGCCACAGGACATGACCCAAGCATCTCCAACAACAATGCTGTCTTAAGTGCATCCTGTATGCGCACACCTGGGATTAGCCTGTGGCTGATCAACTCGTGTTGGTCTTAACTATCAGATCTCTGGCAGCCTCACACCAGATCGGACAGGCATCTAGAATGAAACTTTATTACAAAATTAAAAAGCAGAGATCTGTAACAAAAAATACACATTTGGGTTTGTATTACACCCAAGTCTGAGAGAATCTTAATATAAGCCACTTGAAGTAACACATTTGCATCCAAAAATTTTCAACAAATTTATACAATATTATTGAGCGCTAATTCCTGTACAGCTTATTCTTACTAGCTTGGATCCAAGTATTCAAACATCATGAACCAGTCAGCTCTCTTGTTTTAAAAGTCTCAACTGAAGTTTCTCAATCACAGCAAAAGCCAAGAAATAACTGGAAGAATCATGTTTCCATGATAAAATTAAGACCAAAGATCCATGAGGGGCCGGGAAGAGTATTCAAGGATAAAAATCAAGTTTTCTAGCTAGGTTAGATAGTAACTAAAATGGGATCTTGGAATTCCCAACTTTTATTTGGTGTAATAAGATACAAAAAAAAAAAAAAAAAAAAAAATCAGGATTGCTTGACACTATTTTCCTTAAGAGAAAACCATCACCAAAAGAGGTTAGAAGACAAAGGCAAGTTCTTTCTCCAAGATGAGTAAATGACATCAGTTCTAATTCTTACTGAGGTTACAAACGAACCATTACCATATTATCTTTAACTCATGTTAGGAGGGAAACTGGGAGGCAGGGAGAGGTAAGGCCTGAGCAAGTTTTAAGTAGGAAGAGAACCAGCTTCTACCCTGAAGTTATTGCTAGAGGTTAACTGAGTTGCATATACATAGACCTGCTTCACAATGGAACTGAGTAGATGAATCCTTTGCTAAACTGGTAGGCATTGTAAACTATAGTATTGACTGTCCAGCAAAAAAATGTCTTCACCGGGAAATCTCCATTCCCCCGGTTCCTACAAAGGCTATGGCCCAGAATTAAATCATCCAGGACTTGGTAGAATGTTGAGGTAAGTGGCCCAGTGATTAGCTGACAACTACTTGATGAAATTTGGTTTTCCTACAGGGGGTTAGTGGTTGATGATGGAGGGAAAGCCAAGTATGTCTGAACCAATGAACAGGTCCTCTTGGAGGTTTCCCACTGCTTTCCAGAGTTACGATTGGTTCTTATCTTGGCTGCATTGGGGGGAGGGTGTCTGCCAAGGCCCTCGGTGTTTAGGGTGTGCATAGATCATCCATTGGTGACGGCAGCACACCCAGCTCCTCGGAGAGCATGTATGCTTGTGCTTGGCTAAGCTGGCCCAGCAAACGTTTCTTTAGCCCTTTGGTTCTTCCAGGGCTGTAAAGACCCTAAGAGGGCTCGAGAACACGACCTACTCATTGCACGCTCCTTCCTACGAGCCCAGAGAATGCTTCTTCCTCATGTACCCCCAAATCAGTACACTGAGAAAGGAAATAGGAGGGAGTCCCCACCAAGCTGGGGAGCTAAGGCTTCCACTGTCTGCTCAGGGCTGAATCCAGCCTCATTCGGTGCCTCTGATACCTGGAGGGGCTCTGTGACGCACAGATTTGGTCCCAGGAACTTATGAGAAGACTGGCTAGAGAAGAGCTAGGCTCTTTGCCTAAGTCTCGATGCCTTGAGTGAAACCATGTTTAAATCTTGTGGGAAAGAGAGACTTCTTTCACAGGGGCAGGGGGCTTAGAACTGTCTGTTGGAGAAGTCAAAGTTAAGCAAAAAGCCTTTGATTCCACCACACACTCTCCCTTTTCTCCAACTGAAATGAAGGATGGTGCTAAGTCGGGCCCCAAGAGAAGCAGAGATGATCCAGGCGCCATCTCACAGACACTGGGACTTCCCAGCAGTTTGGGAACCAGATGCTTCGCTGGCGCCCAAGGTCAGGTTGGGAGACTGACAGCTAATCCCAGCACTGAAGGTAGCAGCTCTTAATGACTTGGAAGGTTTTCAATAGCACTTGTGTTTCATTTTTTACCAGAGAGAAGTTGACTGGTCCAAACTCTGTCCTAGGGAGAATCATTATTGGTCTAGTAAGCTAACATCCTTTTGGTCTGAGGAAACACATGGATTTTAGGCAATGTAGCAAGAAACTTTAGCAAAGGCAGGTTAAAGCAGAGAAAGCCAGTGAAACCAGAAATAAATCCAAATGTGCTGGGGAGGAAGAGAACCATTTCTACCAGGACTTCTGATTGGTGAAACACAGCCAGCAGCTTAGGGGGTGGGGTCTAGGAGGAAGGGGGAAGGTACGATACGGTCCAAGTTCTGGAAAGTCCTCTCTCCATCAGTTTCCATCACCCGAGATCATCGAAACAGGGACTTGCCCAAGCGATCTACACGTCCGCACTGCCGCAGGCTCTGCCAGCCCAGAGGTGCTCCTCCTGGCAGGACAGGCATGCGCAGAGGTGACGGCATCTTTGCTTGCCCTGGTCTTGGGAACACTGCAGGTTTTCTTGTCAGCCTGCCCCTCTGCAGCTGCCAACCCTGAGCCCAGAAACCTCGCACTGTGTCCCTGTAAGGCACTGAAGAAGCCGGTACCAAGCCCTCAGGACCGGAAGACGTGCACGGCTCGGATCACGTACTGCCGACAGATGGGACACTCGTTCATGCGCTTGCCGCACTTGGTACAGGTGACCATGTGGCCACACTCCAGCAGGACACAGTCAATGGGCGAGTCCATGCAGATCCTGCACAGGTTCTCTTCCTGGCTGGGTGGCACTGCTCCCCCTGGACAAACACAGGGCGGGAGAGGGCACAGTGAGTGTGTGGAGGTGGGAGAGCACAGGCACACTATGAACAAACTCCTCATGCCACACACCTCCCCTCAGCCAGGACCCCAAGGAAACACTCCTCCAGTAACTAGTTCAGATGCTCTAAGCCGCCTCCACAGACCAGGCTTTAGATTTGAAGAACAAAGCCGCCTCCACAGACCAGGCTTTAGATTTGAAGAACAAAGTATTTGTAGATCAAATGCCCCCCAGAACATGAGAACTAAATAAGCCAAGTCCTCAAAACTCAAAAGAAATCATTTTCAGACAATTGCTGCTGTGATACAGAGAGTGAATGGCACTTAGGGACTCATTATCCCCTGAGGCAGAACATGCTGAAAAGATAAAAAGTGGTTCAGAGAAGTTAAGGTATAAATGCCACTGTAATGAGTGATTAAGGATCGCAAGGCTTACCTGTAAACATATCCCCAATTTAATAAAGCCAAGGACTGGGGTGTGTGTGTGTGTGTGCCTGTGCTATCTCACAATCTCCCCTGCCTCCCAGGCGTCCTCAGAAACTTCCTTGTACATGAGCCCAACAGATTATGCAGGTCCCTCTCTGTGCTGCACCCACAGGACTGCATGCGTACTTCCAGGAATGCTCAGCATACAGGGTTAGAATGTCTGAATTGGCCTATTTCTCTCTCCCACTATACTATGAGTTCCTTAATCCAACAAATTCATTCCATTTCTACAGTTGCATACTTAGCATTTGCTAAGTGCTCTGAGGTCAGGTATTCATCTTTGAATCCCTAAAACGCCAGTCATGTGGTAGGTGTTCTCAAAACGTCTAATAAATTAACATCTCCCCAGGGAATAACAGCTCACACTTACGAAATGTGTGCAGGGACCAGACAAGGAAGGTCCTGAGAGCTTTGCATATTTTAACTCATTGAATCCTCACAAAACTACGAAGTACCTTCTCTTACTACTCATGTTAAATATGAAGCAACTGAGGCCAAAGAGTTACGTGGCCTGCCCAAGGCACACATCTGCTAAATAGAGAAGCCAGAATTCAGATCCCAGGGGGCCTTCTGGGCAGTGGCCTAAGGGCAGGGACTACCAAGATGGTATTAAATGCTCAGTGCATAGAATTCCTGACAGCTCACCCTCTTATCTGAGTGGTGAGATACAGTGGGCCAGTATCCTAGTTTAGCTGCACAAACAGAAAAACCTTCATGTCCAAAACCCCAGACACCCCAGCCAGGTAGCCTGGACGAGGTAGCCATAAATAGGGAACTGGAATGTATCAGTCACCTCTACCATTCCCAAAAGTCACCTCCCCCACCCACACCTTCCCCCATCCCTACCCCTCTGGGGCTCTGTTGCTTCCTGTTTCCTGAACTATTCAAAAAGGCGGGCTGGCTGTGAAAGATCATGAGACCTGCTTACCCCTTTGAGGAGCTATTAGCCCTAACCAGGAAGGTTTGGAAAGGGCTGAACTACACAAAGACCTAAAGTGAGCAGGAATAACGGACAGAATGTCATCCCTGATTACTTCTCTCGGGAATAACAATAAACTCATCAACTCGGTTGCCACATTCTCTCAGGAAAAGAAAGGAAGACACCAAGAGGATCAGCATGATCGTGGCACCAAGGCGAGGGAGTAAATCTAGACCCCCAAACGGTTTGGGGAAACTGAAGAGAGCTCAACTCTTGATAAGTTATCAGCCAGAAGACTCTGTCCCAATTTAAGCAAAAGGCCATTTTACTAAGTAATAATTCGGAGTCTTCTGAAAGTTTCAAAATGCTCTGCAGTCTCTTACACCATTCTAAGAACGTTCTCTCTTGGGGAGGAGCTCAACCATAGAGCCTTGAGGCTTTCACAAAGGTATACCAGAGCGTTTCAGAATGATGCCAAATCCCGTCAGATTCCCGCGGTGCATTCTGGGAGTACCCAAAGGCTGGGGCGGCCTTTAACACACAGGTGGATGTGTGGCAGCTGAGGTGGGATATGCACCTGCCTGATCTGTCCCAGGGCAGCTCGAGCCACTGCCCAGCCCTGGACAAACCGGGCTCTCTCAGATCACCACCTTTCTTGTTGGTACGGAAACTGTTAACCAACCCCAGTGATTTCCCTGAAGATGAGAACGGAGTGCAGGGGAAGGTGTGCCTTAGTACTAAGAGAGTGAAAATGAACCGAATGTGGCACCCGCCACCCCTCGCTTTGGTAAGTACTTCACACATGCTGGCTTCTGAGCTCTGATAGCCCAGAGCTGTGCCCATCAGTCTGCCCCCCCTATGCTGCCCTGGGAATTTCGAAAGATGCCGAGAAGCCCTGGCTCTCAGAGAATTTCCTCACACCCTCTGTCCAGATGTTGGCATGCTCAGACTTCTACTGGGGCTGAAGGAGGGGAAGGAAAGCAGAGCTAAGGGCATGAGCCATTTCCAAACAGAAGCAAATACATACCATTTTGGTCTTCGGCACCACACACTGAAAAGGAAAGAGAAAGAAGACTGAATATGTGATGATCCCGGGAAAGCCTCCAACCTCCCTGACTTCATTTCTGATCTCTGCTCTTTCCCTGCTGGGAACCAGGGTGGCGAGAACCCAGAGAAACACCCCCTCCCCACTCACTGCGCACGCCGAGGACTCAGAACGCTCCTGCTGGTGTGTCTGGTCTCAGAATAGGGCGCTCTGCTGGTTTGCATGGACAAACTGCCAAGCAGGAAGGATACTGCCTAAGCACAATACCTGTTCCTAGTGCCTTTTCTTAAATATATTTTTTATTGATTTCAGAGAAGAAGGGAGAGGGAGAGAGAGATAGAAACACCAATGATGAGAATCATTGATCGGCTGCCTCCAGCACACCCCCTACTGGGGATCGAGCCCGCATCTGGAACCCTTGACCAGAATCGAACCCGGGACCCTTCAGTCCACAGGTTGACCTCTATCCATTGAGCCAAACGGCTAGGGCCCATTCCTATTGCTAGCATTAAAGCTAGCATTAAGTCAGGGAAGAAGGTACAGTCTGTTTCCGTCAGCCAGGGCATCCTGATCAAGTTCCCATCGGAAGTTCCCATCTCCTGTTCTCTATGTCCTTACAATGCTAGGGCGATTCTTGGGGTCAGTCCCAAAGGGAAGAATGAACCTGATCAGGTGAATGGGGTCCCCTAACTCCGATGAATTTGAACTCCTGGGAGAGGAGAGCCTGAAATCTGACTTCAAGCACTGTTAGCATGCAAGGAATGGAAATGTTGATGGGCAGGAACTAAATCAGTTGGGAAGGGGAGAGAAGGGAGGGGAAGGGGAGAGGGCTCTAAGTAAGATCATGTCAGGAAATGCAAAGTTCAAAACAGCTAAACACGTTTCTTTCCTGCAGGACTTTCTGCCTTTACCAGTAAAGTATCTACCATGAATCAGCAACGGTGAGTCGGGGAGAGAGCGGGGGAGAGTCATAGCAGAAAGTATTTTTCCGAACTCATGTGATCACAGCTAGATACTTTACTGGAAGTCACCTGAACATGACATCATGTAGAATGATTGGGGAAATGAGTAACAGGAAAAGCCCAGATACTGGCATAACAGTTCTTTACACAGTATGCGCAAGGATTTGCTTCCTAATCTCCCTCCTTCGTAAGTACTGTTGGAGGTAGTCGTGGGTGTGGTGGGGGTGACATACAGAGGGAAAGGCCATGAACTTAGACCAGGAAATTCTCAATTCCAATCTGGCTCTAAAATAGAAAGGGGATGAATAATGCCTATGTCATAGGGTGCTCTGGGGATTAAATAAATGTACACAACGCCTAACCCATTCCTGGCACTCAACTCCAAGTGACAGCTATTATTAGATGGGGCAAACGTGTGAGGGGACCCCTTCCTTGGAAGATGCTGTTATGCTGTGAGTGACAGCTGTCACTCAGTCCCTCACCTAGGTGCTGGAGGCCTTTCTGATCCTTGTACAGCCGCGTCACCCTTTCCATCAGCTCCCACTTTTCACAGCAGCCCTTGTAGTTGACGAAGTTACGAGCCAGGATCTCCTTCAGCTGCCGCACGTTGAGACTTTCAATGTCTTCCAGGTCTGTCAGGTCGGACAGAGAAGCCCTCCGGCCAGGGACGAAGCTGTCCTCTGAGTCGACGGACTGCACAGGCAGAGATGAGACGGTGGGCTAGGCTCTAAACTCCCCTGGCCCCCTCTCCAAGGACCCGGAGCACTCTCACACCGGCGCCTGGTGGCTGCCCGCAGGAGCAGGAACAGAGGCAGGGAGAGTGCCTGGCACAGCGCTTTGCACTGAAAAAGACCAGCCCCTGCCTGACCCACCCTGTGCTCAGGCCCAACAGCCACAAACCCAGCGGTGTGTGTGAGAGGAGCAGCACCGATTTGAGTCTGATGACCCTGACTTTGAATCCTGACTTTCCACTGACTAATGCTAAGTAATATGAGGCGAGCTGCTCCTCTCCCAGCCTGCCTGCCCCCGCACGAAGGGGAGAGCAGAGCCAGCACACTGGGCTCCTGTAAAGATTAAATGTGGCGGCACAGGAAGCCTCCGTGCATGGTGCTGGCCTTTCTCTCCCCCCGCTGCAGAGATGTCTGCTTTCCCACAGAAGAGGCGGCCTTCCCCAGCGAGCGCTCCTCTGGAGGCAGCCTTGACCGTAACTCCATGGCCCTACCGGCTGAGCCCTCCGGACTGGCCCCGCCATAGCGGAGGCCGGCCTCCCTCTCAGCTTCCCTCCTGATTATCTGACCTCCTTCCCCTGACAATGGCCACTGTGTGCTCGAAGCAGAACAACAACGAGATCTGCGCAGCAGCTCCAGGAGCCTGCGCCCTGGCGGCTCTCAGAAAGTCAAGAGACTGGAAACCAATGGGCCGCGCGGCTCCCCAGTCTCCGCTGTGACCTCACAACTCCGCACTAACGTTCTGATAGTCCCGAAGGAACATTAGACCAAACCCTGCCCCTGGCACAGAATCAGGACTATCATCACAGACTGCTTCTCTTCCCCACCTCAGGGTCTGTGGAGAGATTCCTAATGAAGCCCAAGAACATGAGGAAAGGGCAAAGCCAAGACCCAGACCCACACCGAGCAGAGGCCCACCTGCGTCTCATCCTCAGCAGGCGCCCTGGCTGTGCTCTCCGGGTGGATGGGTTCTTCTTGGTCCTGAGACACGTGGCCATTGGCCTGCAGGAAGAGAAAGGAGCCATCAGATCCGCAGAGATGGCCCAGGGATTAGCAGAGCTCTGACCTGTCCTGAGCTCACACCATGTCCCATAACTCCCACCTGCTCCCGAAATCTAGTCTGGCACAACGATGTGACAAAAGCTGCTCTCTCATACTGACCTTGTTAGACAGAGAGCCAGCGTGCATGAATTCTGCCCACCGCAGCATGGCATTAGCCCACTCATCGCTGATGCTCCTTCAACACTCCAGTGGATGGAAGGTCCGGTGTCCACTGCAGGAGGCTGCTCGCTAACTGCCACTGACCCCAAACTGCCCTTTCTATAACATCCACCCCCTCCATCCTTGGTTTGCCCCTCAGACAAATGTCTACTGCTTTCTTCAAACTGTTCATAGCATGTCTCTCCTTCCTCAATGCTAAATCCTCAACTGGCCCAACTGAAACAGTTTCCGGACCCTCACCCCCTTACTCCTTCTCTTCTGGCCCATCACCGCCTTCATATTCGGGAAATGGGGTCCAACCAGCCCGGCAGGTCACACTATTACTAAGTGCTACCTTGAAACCTGTCAAACGTTTATTTTAAAGCATCCAAGAGCCTACTGGCCTAAGACTATGTAAGACAAATACCTATGCTTAAAATATTTCACTCTGCTTAGAATTCTAACCCCTCAAACAGTTCTATCTAGGTACTTCTTCAGGATTTGCCAAAAAGTACTCAGAACTATGAGGCTCTTAATCCCATCACCATTTAAGCCACAAGTTCCTTAACTAGTCCCTCCAGGCAAAGCCTCCTGTGAGCCCAGAGCAAAGAGCTGTCTGAGCCCACAGGCCTTTCCCGGGAGTGAGGCACCAGCAAAGGGACAACCTAGAAAGCCAGTCACCAGTGGCCCCAGCCACTCATTCCCGATCAGGATCCGTACATGGAGCTAATTAAGAAGAGGCAAGCAACAACAGCAAGAATGAAAAGTAGAAATCGCCACCACCACCAAAAATGCCAAGAGAGAATAAGATCACGTGTGTAGCAGAACAGGTACTGGGAGGCACCCGAAACCACGTCTTATCACCACCTCTCGTTTTCTCTCAGCTTCATGTAGAGGTGGCATGGGCTGGCCTCCTGGTGTCACCTGGGAGTTACACAGCAATCTTTCAGAGCCTAACCTGTTCCTAAACAGGCAGCTTTTGTAGGTCCATTTTTTTCTTGGAAAGAGAAACTGGATCTCATACTGCAAAGCATATTGCCTTTACCCACTGGCTAAATCAAAATCTACAACCAGCATCTGTCCAGTTTTGCTTACTCCACACACTCCCTTCCCTAGCAACGGCTGCCAGGGCACTAAAGGAAAGGAAAGAACCCGGTGGAGCAAGCACTGCGAGATTTGCACGCTAGGTGCAGCTCACTGTGGAACCGTCAGGTGGCCTTACACAAGTTACTTGACTTCCCTTACGTGTGTTTTTCTGGCTTGCAAAATGTAGCTCTCACCAGAACAGGGGATGCGAGCTGACGCGAAGGCCCTCTGAAAACATGGGAGATCAGAGAAGTGCCCGATTAGGTCTGGCACATACTGTAAGCTGGAGGTGCATCTGTAAATTTCCAGTTAATGACAGGAAGCTTAAAACCTATTCCTTTCCTTGAAAAACCCTCCTGGAGGCTCTTTGGGGGAAACAAGGTGCTCTCCTAGCTCCCCCTGAACAGGGAGGAGTGCTCGGCCAAGCACAGGGAGGAAGTCCCAGCAGGGGGTAAAAAGCAAAGTGAGAGTTAAACGCCAGCTGGGTGGAAAGCATGCTCAGCCAACAAGGGAGGGAGGGAGTTTACTGCGGGGAAAAGTATGCTATCACACTGGCCTTTGGGCCTCAGTGCCCCTCAGATCGGACCCGGGGAGATGTGACAAAAGAGGAGATCATCGGCGGGCAGCAGCCATCCACTCCGGGGAGGCGGGGCGGGGCGGGGCGGGGCCGGGAGTGGAGGCTGTGGTGAGTGCTGTGCCAGCTCTAAGTTGCTCAAAGCTCTTTGGACGTGACATCACACTAGTCGATCCTCCCACCATCTGGCAAGAACGAAAGTGGCCTGGGATTAACCTCATCTCACTGTTAAAGGCTCAAAGTTCACCGGGGGTGACCACAGATCAGTGACACATTGGGTGTGGGACCTGGGTGGATCTTCTAATCTCCCACTAAGGCCCTTAAGTTCACCTACAGGACACCATCACTCCGTACACAGTGGTCAAGTCCACCCGCCTCACTCTTATCCCAGTTAGGCTGCGTGCCTACCTTCCCTCTTAGAGAGGCTTTCGGAGGGCAGAGGCCACGCATAACTCATTCTGTACTTCCCCTGCCTGTTCAGAACTCCGTCTATGTGCTGCTCTTAGCTCGCCATTCCACGGCCCCCCTGGGATGGTGCAGGCAGCGTCTTGTTCATCCTCTGCCCCCCACCCCTGCCCAGTGACTGGCCGGAGGAGCAGTGCCCTTGTCTTGGCCTGTGTTCCCTGCTCTCCCTTCCCTCTCATGTTCCTTTCTTTCCTATGTGCCTTGGGATGGTTACAAAGGACCCAGCTCCCCACCCAGCTAAGAAAGCCCACAATAAAGGTGAATCCGTGGGAGGGCAATTAGAACAGAACTAAATTTGGAAAGTTAACTGAGTTTTCTCAAGTGTTTCCGGAACAATAAATTTTTTTAATGTCTAACTGGGATATATATGTATTAAAAAAAACACCAAAAACCTGGGACTGTGCGTTATCACCTGTGAAAAAAGCCAAAGCCCGAGTGTGGTGGTGTCAAGGAAATACCACTCATGCATCAGTAGGCAGCAAGGTTTCACATCATCACCCCACTCCCACAAGCAGGCAGGAGGGGAAGTGGGCCCTCCAGCCGGCAGACTGCAAATGGGCCGTACCTGCTGATTTTCCTGAGCCTGGGCGGGGGGCACAGAAGTGGCTTGTGAGGGTGAAGGACGGAGTCTGGGTGAGGTAGGAGGTATTGTGCTGGCATGAGGCTGGGTCAGGAAGGCCTGCTGCTCAGGGAAGTCGGGGGAAAAGGCGGGGGCACGAGTCCTGGCCTCCTGGGAGATGACAGGCTGCTGGCCGAGCACCAAGAGCACCAGCTCCTCTTTTTCCCGACACATTTCGGTAGAGATGTCATGGAGGTTGAGATAGTCCCGCAGGTCCTTCACCTTCATCTTCATGAGCTCCTCCCGCTGAAAGGCTGTTGCTCGGAATCGTTGGCAGAGAAGGCAGAGGCGGGGCCCATTTCCCAGTTGGCTCGAACAGGTCATGCAGAAATTTTTCTTACAGTCCAGGCAGGTCTGCTGCTTGGAGCAAGAGGCAGAGAAGACCGTAACGTGAAGATTTCAGGTTAGACGTATTCAGATTGCAAGCCCTCTGTATGCATCTGTGTATCCATGTATAGGACACTACATTTATTATCCCATGTGGGCTTGATTTATTTTATTGAGAGAGAAATAAAGGCTGTTAAGACTACCAGGTTTAGAATAAAAAATCCCTCCATTTTGCCCTGGCAGGTGTTGCTCAGTTGGGTGTCATCCCATGCACCGAGAGATTGGGTTCAATTTCCAGTCAGGGCACATGCCAGGGCTGTGGACTCGATCCCCAGTAGGGGGTGTGCAGGAGGCAGCTAATGGATGTTATTCTCACATCGATGTTTCTTCTCCCTTCCTCTCTCTCTAAAAAAAAAAAAAAAAATCAATAAACTATTCTTTAAAAATAAAAATCCCTACATTGTTATTGTCTCCCTCCTCCATTTCTTGTGGTGTCACCTTGGGTATGTAACTTAGCTTCTCTGGCCCTCAGTTTCCTCATCTGCAAAATGGGGGTGGTAATAGAATCTAAATGTATCAAGGTTGTGGTGGTGGTTATTACTACTATCTTTCATTAAATTTACTGAGGGCCACTATATGCTAGAGCTACACCCAGCTTGTCATTTACATCTCAAAGCAACCCTGCAAAGTAGGTATTCATGTTTCACAGACAAAGCAACTGAGGCCTAGAGTTATAAGTATCATATTCACGGGCAGGCAGCCAGCAGCAGAGCCAGGATTCATACTCAAGTTCTGTCTGAGCTTGATGCCCACAATCATGCTCTTTCCCACCAGGCCATGTCGCCTAACTCAGTCCCATTCAGGCTGACAGTGGTACTGGTTCAAGAGCCTGGCTCTCCATCTCCAAACTCCCAACCCAGTGCCCCACCCAGCCCAGGAAGGCCCGCTCAGAGCACTGGGAACTCAGTGGGGAAGAGAGCACATCCAAGACAAATATTTAGATAGCTATAGGAGGCCCTCTGGACGTGATTTAGGGAGCTCTCGGTGAAAGTACAGAGTGTCTCAGAGGGCAACACGAAGGCCTGGCAGGCAAGCTGGTACTGCCTGGCAGCAGCAACTCCCGCAATCACAGACAACACAATACATGAAGGCTTGCTCGACTCACAGGAAGCAAATCCTCAGCCTCTTGCCCCACAGGCTGAGCGAGCACAGTGACATCTGACTGAGCTGCTGCAGCCAGGAGTGGGCCCCACTCCCCAGGAGAGTAACTCCTGGGCACACTGTGGTGATACTGAAGGGCCCGCTCACTCAACCGATTACAGAAACGAAAACCTTCTCATCCTGTGATGACTTAAGTATTAGCCTCAACGTTTCTGCTCCCTCTTTTCTATTCAAGCCAACAAGAACGCGCAAGAGACTTAGATTCTCGCAGGCAAAATCACAGACACTTGTGTGGGGCTGAAGCACAAGTCCGCACAGTGAGACAGCTATATTTAGTCTTGTCCAAGGGTCATTCATGCAGTGAGGGGAGGCGGGCATGTTTACCACCCAGTTTGACTATAAATACTTAGAAGGCATTGCGAAAGGGTACAGATCAAGTTCCCTGTTCTCCACACAGTTAGAACCAGACCGTAAAATGTTCAAAACTGGCTTCAAAGGACGCAAGGCTGCACTCGCTTCCTAACGGCCTGGGCCAATAGCAGCTCAGGTGGAAAACAGACACCTTGGAGTGTGGGGGTTCGTTCCCACCGGAAGCTTTGCTGTTGGGGAAAAAGTGTGTTAGGATGACTGACAGTGAAATGAAGAGGCTTCAATGTCACAACGCTGTAGGTCCTGACAGGGACCATTACTTGTCCGTGCAGTTTGACAAGACCTAGCTTGACACAATTAAAAAGCCCTGAGTTGCTCAATCAGCCAACTACTCTCCAACAGGGACTCTGAAGTCAGCCTGCATCCGAAACATACCCTGAAGGAGAAAGAGAGCTCGAGGCTAAAACCCCAGTTTGCAGAGGCAGGAGAGAAAGGGAAGGGAAACACAGCTGGCCAACAAATGTGGGCAGAATGAGCCAAAGAATCATGCTCGTATGAATTCTAGCAAATGGAGCAAACCGACTGAGTAACAAGGTAGCATGGAAGATGAGTTGGTGGAGCCAACGTGCCTGCATAAATGCCAAGAGAACACACACATCCAGCATTTAAAACGCCGGCAGCGGAACCTCAGCCAGACACTGCCCTTCGTGGATGCCAGGGGAGACGCCCTCCTTTGTAACCCGCCCCTCACTTATTCCTCCTCCTCCCTACCACCCATATTCCCTGGCACTTCCTCACCCTCCCAGCCCCTCCTCCTCAGGGCCCTGCCTAGAGGCAGGCATTCATTGCTGCATCCCCCTGAGAGGGAAAAGGGCAGCCAGACGGACACACTCAGGTAAGTCCTGGCTGTCCGCTTTCTAGCTAAGGGAACTTGTGCAAAACAGAAAACACCCCAGAGCATCAGACCCCTCACCCGAGAAGTCGGGTAGTCTGTTGGCCTCCAGACTACTGCAGGTATCCCATGAGACTGTGTATATTAAGCCTCAGCATTAGGCGGTATGTACTCACAAACAGCTTCCTTTTGGCCTCATCTCTGAGCTTTTGCAATACCCAGGAACCCAGCCCCTCTCTTTCCACTCTGAGATTTGAATACCTCATCCATGTTTCTAAATACAAACTTGTCTTCCTCCTCAAACTGATCCAACTAAAGAGGCTGAATGCCAAACTCGCTATAGAATTGTCAGGGCTGCTAATACCGGTAGGTATTAGCCATGCAGATGGGATATTTGGCTTGTGGCAGAAACAGCCTGCCACTTCTCTACAAGACTGGAAACTCTGGGAAGGCAGGAGATTCATCTTTCTTGGGTTCTCTCTGTGACATCCTTAATGTTATCTGTGCTTTGTACCGAATGAGCATTCAGAAAATACCGCGTGAAGAAAAGAAAGGTAGTTAGGATCCATGTACTCATTTCAATTCAACCGTTTCAGACAAGACATTTAAAAAGCCCAAGGCTGTTAAATGCCAAACCCTTCTGATAAGAATGTTGATCCATTTAAGCATGAAATTACAAATGAAAATTTCTAATTAGAGAAAACATCCTTAATATTCACAAAAATCACTGTGAATCGCACAAAATTATTTCTTACTTTTGTAACAAGAAAATATCCAAACTGGAACTTGCCTTCTCCCGACCCCCCACAAAAATATTCCTGTTTCTGCTTCCTATCTTCTTTGTATGGCTATGTGTTTGCCCCCACCTCCCGGCAGACGGCAAGCTCTCTGTTAGGCAGGCATGACTTACTTCATCTCTGCCTGTCCAGCCCAAGCAATGCCTGAGACACAGTAGACATTCAATCATTTATTTTTCCAATAATAGGGGGGAAAGTTCCTTATTTTGATCATTTGCGATGCTCCTAGGCACACTGGCCAATATCCTGTCATCTTCAAATTTACCTTCTTCCCTTACATTTCACCTGTCTTCATATTCAAGTAACTTAGTGTCTGTGTCTCCTATTTTTCATCTGTAAAATGAAAGGGTTAACAAGTACTACTTCACAGAGAATGGCATGAAGAGGTGCTCACTAAATGAGCTATATGACCAGTCTCAGCCACCACCCTAGACAGCCTCGGATCCCTTCTCTCCAGGTTCCAGTAGGCAAAAGCTCCCCAAGTGCTACACCTGTCACCAGTGAAGCCATGTCTGCTACCTGAAACAGGACTGGCCAGGTCTTCCTTTGTGTAACGTTCTCCTCATGACTCCAAGCTCCTTACTAAGGCAGTCCTGGCCCTTCACCACCTGATCCCACCTTTATTCTACCCTAACTTCCCAAGTACCCGCACGCCGGCCAAACAGGCCACTCACAATTCCCAAATACGCCTGCACTTGGCCCACACCAGTACCTTCACTTCAGCCACTGCTCTGCAAATCAATAAACCTTCCTGGAATTACAGCTAGAATGACCAACTTACCAGCAATGCCTGATTGCCAGCACTTACTTACTCAGCTGACTACTAGCAGTTCCTTTGCACACACAGGCCTCCTTAATCAGAGAGGAAGCGCCTTAGGGAAAGGCCTAGCTCTCTCTCTCCTCTCATAGAGCTCTATCTCCACAATTAGACCTCTAGCAGCCAGCAGGCTGCCAGTACAGGATGGGCCCTCGATGAAAATCATCAGCATGGAATTATCAGCCACAAAGCAATGGATGTAGAAACTCTCTGGTCTACTTTCTCTTTTTTCAGATTGTTCCCACCTCAATTGTCCATTATTTATTTAAATTTTTACTGCCTAACCACTATGTGGTGGTCACCTCTCTAAGCACTGGAAATAAAAGGCTGTGAACAAAGCGGATAAGATCTCTGTTCCTATGAACCATCTCTAAGACATGCAACCCACAAACATATTTATGTCAGGCGGTGATAACCACTATAAAGAAAAATAAAGCATCTTCCCTTCCTCACCAAACCATCGTTCTCCTGTCTCTGAGGGAGCTTTCCTGACTCATTCTCATTCTCCCTCTGGCTGAGAAATGTCAAGAACTCAAGGAGGATCCAAGATGGCTGCTCGGGTATACACCTAGCCGCAGCAGTTCACAACAATTTCAAAGGAATACAACTAAAATGTAGAGTGGACATTGCCCAGAGCTACAGGTAGTCGACTGACTGAAAACTCTACAATAGGAAGGAGGGAGAAAACCAGAAGGAAAATCAGAGGAGCTGAAAAAAAGCCTAAGGTACGGAAACATGCTGCGCGCGCGCGCGCGCGCGGAGAGGTCGCAGCCGGAGAGGAGGAGAGGGCTGGGTGCTGCCTGGCGTTCCCTAGCAGGAAGGAAATAGAACCCCCAGCCTGGGCTGAACCCCCGAACCGGCAGCGCTGAGCCCCAAGTTATGTGCCAGACCCTGGGGACCCAGGCTCCGGCAGGGGAAGACAATCCCGGGGGACGGCGAAATGCGGGGGCCCCCGGAGTCGCACGCACATGGCGCGCAGAGGACTGAATGTTGACTCTGATGCTGGATTACCCTAGCCGGAAGAAACAAAGCCTCCGGCGGCAGCTCTGAGCCTCAGTCCAGACCTCCCCGAACTCCAGGTCTGGGCCAGTCCCTGGGGACCCAGGCTCGGGCAGGGGGAGACGGGGCTGTGAGGTGGAGTCCTGGGAGCACGGTGAAAGGCCGAGCCCCCGGAGTCGCGCACACTGTGCGCAGAGGACAGTCTGTTGACTCTGATCCTGGACTCCCCTAGTGGGAGGGAGAAAGAAAGCTCCAGACTGGAGGAACGCCACGAGGAGCAGGAGCCCCTGCCGGACACCGGCCAGCTGGGCGCCAGCAAGGAGCCGGGCGACGGGGCCCCCAGTGGGGGGGGGTGCCCCTGAGCCTTCGACTGCTGAGCGCTGGCAACGGAGCCAAGGACGGGGGCTGCTTCCTGGGCGGCGCCGACCCCGGCAACAGGCTGGAGCAGCGCCGGAGCCCGCGGAGAACAAAGGGGTGCCACAGGCCAACCTGCTGAGCTCCCAGGACAAGGAGGAAGAAACCAAAGAAGTTCTCAATGTGAAGAAATCAAGTGAGAGCAAATGATAGTAAAATTACTTAAGAAAGAATACAAAGAAGATCTTGAAAAATCAAAGACTAAGTCAGAACTCAACGCACCAGCCAACATTGCAACATAAATGCGTTTTGTTGTTTTTTTTAAAAAAAGAAAAAGAAGAGAAAAAAGGGACAGAATGTTGGAACAGCGGCGACCAGGCCTAGAGTGGCCAGGCACAAGGCAGTGGCAGCTGGGCCCGGAGCAGCAGTGGCCAGGCCCCAGAACAGCAGCAGCCAGAACAAGAGCATCAACGGCCAGCACTGGAGCAGCCAGACCTGGGGCAGTGGCAGCCAGGCCTGAGGCAGAGGCGGCCAAGCCCAGGGTGGCCAGTCCAGGAACACCCAGACACGGAGTGGCTGGGCCCGGAGAAGCCCGGCCCAGAGCAGCCGGGATGGGAGCAGCCAGGCCCAGAACAGCAGTAGACAACCACGAAGAATCCAGGCTGGGAGCGGCCAGGCTCGGAGCAGCCGGGTCGGGTGCGGCCAGGCCCGGAGCAGCGGCGGCCAGGCTGGGAGCGGCCAGGCCCGGAGCAGCCGGGTCTGGTGTGGCCAGGCCTGGAGCAGTGGCTGCCAGGCTAGGAGCGGCCAGGCCCGGAGCAGCAGCTGCCAGGCTGGGAGCAGCCAGGTCCGGAGCAGCCGGGTCTGGTGTGGCCAGGCCCGGAGCAGCGGCTGCCAGGCTGGGAGCGGCCAGGCCCGGAGCAGCAGCTGCCAGGCTGGGAGCGGCCAGGCCCGGAGCAGCCGGGTCTGGTGCGGCCAGGCCCGGAGCAGCGGCTGCCAGGCTGGGAGCGGCCAGACCCGGAGCAGCCGGGTCTGGTGCGGCCAGGCCTGGAGCAGCGGCTGCCAGGCTGGGAGCGGCCAGGCCCGGAGCAGCCGGGTCTGGTGCGGCCAGGCCCGGAGCAGCGGCTGCCAGGCTGGGAGCGGCCAGGCCCGGAGCAGCAGCTGCCAGGCTGGGAGCGTCCAGGCCCGGAGCAGCCGGGTCTGGTGCGGCCAGGCCCGGAGCAGCGACTGCCAGGCTGGGAGCGGCCAGGCCCGGAGCAGCCGGGTCTTGTGCGGCCAGGCCCGGAGCAGCAGCTGCCAGGCTGGGAGCGGCCAGGCCCGGAGCAGCCGGGTCTGGTGCGGCCAGGCCAGGAGCAGCGGCTGCCAGGCTGGGAGCGGCCAGGCCCGGAACAGCCGGGTCTGGTGCGGCCAGGCCAGGAGCAGCGGCTGCCAGGCTGGGAGCGGCCAGGCCCGGAGCAGCCGGGTCTGGTGCGGCCAGGCCAGGAGCAATGGCTGCCAGGCTGGGAGCAGCCAGGCCCGGAGCAGCGGCTGTCAGGCTGGGAGCGGCCAGGCCCGGAGCGGCCGGGACCGGAGCAACCGGTCCCAGAGCAGCCGGGTCGGGTGCGGCCAGGCCTGTAGCAGCAACAGCCAAGTCCAGAGCAACTAGGTCGGGAGCGGCAGTGACCAGACCCGGAGCAGCTGGTTGTGGAACGAACCAGAGCAACAGAGGCCAGGCCCGGAGCAGCCAGGCCCTAAACAGCTCGCTCCTCGCCTGTACCTGCCCACGGCTGCCTCTCAGACATGGCTGGAAACTTTTGCGGGAACTTGAGGGTCTGCTGAATCAAGTGATGAAGGCTTAGATCTGGATGTGTTGAGTTAGTATAGCGCTGGGGTGTTGATCTGTAAGTGCCTTGGGTGGGGCCTGGATGAGGCTGGTTGACCTATTTGGAAATGTCTTTTGTGTGAAGTGTATCATTGGGCATGTGGAGGTATTATTGATATGAGATAATGCTAAGTAACAGATTTACTATCTGAAAAGGGATTTACTATCGGGGAAAGGGAGGGAGGAAGAGACTGAACATAAACTGTGCACCTATGGATGAGGACAATGGGGGATGGGGAGGGGGCGGAGGGTGGGGTGGGAACCTGGTGGAGGGGGGAAGAAATGAGGAACCTTTGTAATAATATGAACAATAAAGATTGATTTGAAAAAAAAAAAAAAAGAAAAAAAAAAAAAAAAAAAAAAAAGAAATGTCAAGAACTCATTAGATCCCCTGGTTCTCCCAAGGTTTAAGCATGCTTGACATACTGAACCCCCCAAGCCTGGAACACCATTACTATCCTGTGCTCTTTCTCTCTCCATTTCCCCTCCATAAAGTATATTAAGAAGGTGGTCACAATCTCCCACAGATACTGAGAAACTGCAGTTAAATTTGGGGGGAGTCAAAAGCTATACATGTATCTATGGAGGGAGGGGTTGTCAGCACTCCTAACCCCCACATTGTTCAAAGGCCAACTGTAAGTGTGTGTGTGTGTGTGTGTGTGTGTGTGTGTATAGATACATAGATAGATAGATAGATAGATACAGATAGCTATATATAGATATCTATACTAATAATAGGGTGATATAAAAATTGATCAGGACGCTGTCACAGTAATGACCAATCAGCAGGCTGCTGCTCAGCAGGTGAGGGTGGGCGGGGACTTGCAGCGTCGGGGACGGGTGGGGCCGCAGCAGAGAGGCCTCTCTGGCTGGAGGTCTGCAGGCGTGTGGAGGTCCACAGGCCTCCACCACAGACTACCCCTGGCTCCGGTCTACCTCTTAGTGGCAATCTATCGAGGAGCTCGGGATGGGTGGGCGGGACCTACCTCTTTGGGGCAATGGATCAAGGGGCTCCTGCACTGTGACAGGGTACAGGCCAGGCTGGAGACCCCTACACCTGCCCCGAGTGCATCAATATTGTGCACCAGGCCACAGTAGATAGATATATAACAGCAATGTGGAGGTAACTACCAAAGAACCAGCCCAAAGAACTGAAAGTAGCTGCCTCTGAGAAGAGTGAAATGAGGAGAGGGGGGTTCTACTGTTTGTAACAAACTTTTTGAACAATTTGACTCTAAGTTATATACCTCTGAAACTGTAATAATTTTTTTAATTGTTGAATAACAATAAAAGGTTATACACTACCTGTTTAAAAAAAAAAAAAAGGTTCAAATAAGCCTACTGCAAATTCATGCTGCTCATTTACACAAGGGTTTTTCCTATTCCTTCTTGCCAATTACTTGGCCACTTCTATCAGCAGTTGTTCCTAACAGTCCTCACGGTATAACTGAGAACAGCAGCTCTGGCTACCAACAGTTCCTTGATGTTCCTGAGGAGTCCTTGGAACTACCATCTTAGATAAAGAGAACAATTTCTTTATCTGTAAAATGGGAATAAGTAATAGTACAGATTTCATAGACTTTTGTAAGGAACCAATGAAGGTAAGGCATTTGAAATGCCAAACTCAGCACCAGGCATGTGACGAATATCCTCCTTCCATCTCATCTCAGATCCTAACTCCACGCACCGTCTCCATCACTGAGAAGACTGAGGCCACGTGGCACTGAGTTCCTTCTATTCTCCACTTCGGTCTCAATCTATTGACTCAACCTTCCATCTAAGTATAAAAGGAGGGGCACCTCTGCCCACCGAGCCGCAGCTCCCTGACCACCTGCAGCAGCCTCTCTGGCTGAGTTCTTGGGTAGCTGAGCAAATCACAATAAAACTCTGCCATGTGCCCGCCTTTGCTGCATTACAGTGAAGTGCAGGCAAAATACAACCTACAAGGTAAAATGCCAATCCTCCACCATTTACAGACAAAAAGGGAAGGTAGGTCAACACTTCAAGCTCCATTCCAAGCTGCAGTCGTGATGACATGTTGAATGTCTTCTGAGAGATAGCTTGAGGGTCAGAGACCTAGTTTGAATCCTGACTCTGCCATTAATAACTATGTGACCTTGGGGCTCTACCTAAGGAGGGAAGAGAAGCAGTATTTTAATGTCTCTTCTGCTATTTGTCTGGAACTTCACATAGTTTCCTTTTAACTGTTAAACTCCAAGCCTTAGTTTCTCATAAAATGCGAGTTTAGGAACCCTAAAGCTTACATCATAGATTTATTGTGAGGATTAAATAAAACAAATTGAAATGGCTTAAAAACAGTCCTGGCATACAGCAGATGGTTTAAAAAGGGTTTCTTCCTCTCAATTTTCCTATTAACACCATTTTAACATCCCATTCTGGGTTACAAACCTCTCCTTCTACCAAAGAATGCAGAATACAGTTCTTTCTCCAGGTCAAGGTTCACGTCAGCTCCAATGGCGCTTGACCAGAGAGCACACTGCCTCGGGGAGTTGACAGAGGGAGGGCCCACACCCCCACGCCATTACCCAGCCAGTAAGTTTCCTTCCTGCTCACTAATCTGGAAAACATGCATGGAGCATTCCAAATCGCCACAGTATATAACCTCCAGTCTGTGTGGTTAAGGTCTTGATGTACCAGAGACGTCCGTGGCATTGCTTCTGCTAAAATGAACACGTTAATCTGCAGCCAGGCTCTTTATGAGCAGCTAATGAAGGAAATAGCATGGAGTGCCTGCTACATTCCAGGCATTGAATATACTGGCCTTTGTAGCTTGTCTCATTTTATTCTCGCAACACTGTGAGATGGGTACACCTACTACATCCCCACTTTATAAACGAGGGAAAGGATCTCAAGAAAGGTTAAGTCATACAGCTGGTAAATGGCAAAGCTGATATCTAAATTCAGGTCTATCGGGATCCAAATCTATGCTGAGTTGCTTTGATTTTGCTTGGTTAGTTTTTCCTTTGTTACTTTTGCAAAATGAATGGGTCTGGGTTACTGGCATTGCATAAGCAGAAGCAAGGCAAGAGGCAAGATAGAAAGACCGGGGAGCTGGCCCAAGGGCCTGAGGCGGTCAACACTCACCTTCCTGGCCATGTTTGCGAAGTGGGCCCCACAGGCCTTGCAGCTTGGTTCCGAGCCTGTTGGGGAAGGAAAGGAGCTGTACCCAGGATTGGAATAGGCCTGCGCCCTGGCTCCCTGGGGTGGTGCGGCCTCCTCAGGCTGTCCATCCACGCAGAACCAGTTGCAACAGGTTGCCCACATGATAAAATCTGATGAACGGGAAGAAAAGGGGAAAGGTCAGAATTAAGACACGCCTCTAGCATTCCCATTCCCGAGGGCATAGGTGAGCTGGGACACTCAAACCACTCCTGCCACCAGAGTCAAGGCAGAATATGTTGGGCCACTGGTTTCCTGCCGCCTCCTGCACCACCACGTCACCTTCGCCCATAAGAAGCGACTAGACACCTGATCTGCCAGGATAGCACGGTGGCCAACTTGACACACTACCTTTTCCCGTAGCGATTACAAGGGGCCTAACAACCACTTTATTCAGGAACATGACCTTCTCCTAGAGCTCCCAGATACAACTTTATCATGCACACACACTGCGTAATTCCATGCTCACACTGACTATGTGAAAAGGTATTATTTCCTGTATACAGGTGAGAGGTCAAGGTCACGCACTACCATGCAGAAAATCAAGATTCAGAAAACCGGGTCCTTCTGACTCTAAACCTCAAGTTCTGCTCCCTGCACCATGCTGCTGCCCCTGGCTTCCCCTCCCGCCAGCCAGCAGAACTAACCACTCTGACATTTGTACCTGCAGTCCCACGTAAGCTTCCATCACAGCACCTAGCACAGCTGGTTGCAGATACACTCACCCTTTATTTTCTAACGCTAAACCACCGTCCCTGGAGAGAAGTAACCACTTCTTATTCACGCCTGTACCTTCCCCTAGCAGTGTCCTGCACAGAGTAGATGCTCAATAAATAAAATTCAGCTTCATTGCTCAATCAGTGCCTCTGTGGGTTTACTAAAAAGTGTTGGATTATTATTCCCATTTGACATACCAAATACAGGTACTAGGGACAAAGGGATTGGTGATCTTTTTTAAAAAAAAATAATAATCCTGCAAGCCCCCCACTGGGGATTGAGCCCACAATCCAGGCATATGCCCCTGACCAGAATCGAACCTGGGAACTTTCAGTTGGCAGGCCAACGCTCTATCCAAACCAGCCAGAACGGGACTGGCGATTTTTTAAGATCACAAAACAAAGAGGAGTTAATCTCCCAAATGTAAGAATAACCTAAAGATGGCAAGACAATCCACTAAAATGCCAAGTAATGCCGTGATAAAGTAAGAGTGTGCTTTTCTCAGTAGACCAAGGCATTCAACATGAACATTTTGCGCCTGAACTCTATGTTTACCAAGATAATAAGTGGAACATTTAGTGTTATTACTCAATAATCAGTTCACATAAAAGAATAGTACTTTCTGCGCTGCCTCCTGACTTCTTGAAAGTGCCTTTGTGAAATCATAGTTCAAAGGTATGATAAGCTGGAAGGAACTAAGAAGCCAACAGGTTCAACCTTGGCCCTTTTATAGAGGAAAAGCCAAAGGCCCAGCAGAGGGAGTAACTTCCTGGTTCACACATCCATAACGTCAGGCCTCTGACTACTCTAGGGCCTTTTTAGCTTCCCAACACTTGCCTCCAATACACCTGTGATATAATTCATTCACTTTTGTAGGCAGATCCAATTTACATCTGCCACACCCCACCCCAAAACACTTACCTGTGGCCCCATGAGAACAGGAACCATTAGTCATACAGTATTCAGCAGATAGGTGGCTCAACAAGTACTACTGAGTGAATGAATCACACAATATGTAAATCTTAACTAAGCACACATTTGTTCCATTTCCTACAGGGTGAGGGGGTGCATAATCTGCCCTACTGGTATTTAACAGTTCACATGGAATAATGAAGTAAAGAGCAATTCATTAAATGAGTTCTTTGTTGTCAAGAGAATGGAGACAACAGTGGCGCAGTAGCCCTCTGAAGGAGGGATTCTGTAATTCCTTAAATCATCGATTGATAGAAACACTGTGACAGTCTAATAATACAAAGAACACAGAGGATCTGGGTAAAACAGAGGTCCTAAGACCTGTTTATGGGCTATGTTACCCAAGTCATAGCCTTTCTGTACTTCATTTTTCTCATCTGGACATTCTCTGGCTGTGAAGCGCTAAATAAACATTAGTTATTGCTACTATCATCATAACAATATTTTAACTACAACTTCTCTGGGAATGCACAGGCAAGAAGCAAACCTAGAGATTTCACGACTACGATATGGCTTTGTAGGCTTGTCCCCAGATCTTTGCCAGAGTTAGCAGTCTGTGTCAATGAACTGAAAGGTAGGGGGAGGGAGAAAGGAAGCGGTCTTGGATGAATCCCAGGGACTCTGACTTGCACAACAGGACAGTGGAGTCACTAACTGGATAAGCCCTCAGGAGGAGGCATGTACCTGTGTGGAGGGGGCAGGCTAAGATGATGAGTGGAGTTCTGTACTGTGGGACATGTTGATGTATGCACAGCACGTGGGGGTTTGGTCTCAGTTGAAGATGAAGGTTTGGGAATCCTCAGCCTTCTACAAGTAGGTAAATAAACCCAGAGTGGGGCAGAAGAGAGGCAGGTCTGTGAGAACCCTTGGCAAGACTTGGTCTACAGGGCAAGCAGAGGAAAACCAACCAGCAGAACAGAGAAAGGAAGAATGCTCAGAGGTGGAAAAACTGAAAGAGTGTATGAGTTTCAAGAAGAAATTGTCCACACTAGCCAGAGAGTAGAACAAAAAAACAAAAAAAAATGCAAAACGGACTAGTTTTAGGAAAATGTGGATATGCTCTTTGCCTGGGCAGTTTAGGAAGATAGCCATAGGTTGGGAAGTGAATAAGTGAGGATTTGCCAGACTCTAAGCATAAATTATTCTTTCAAGAAACTTTTGACTGTGACTAGGAGAGAGAAGGCATTAGCTGAAGAAGATCCAGGTCACTAAACAGAGAGAAATGTAGACATATTGGAAGACTGTAGAGGAAACCCCTGAAGATTAAGAGGTTATAGAGGAAGGAAGCTAGTGATAAATCATGGGAGTCAGGGCCAGAGTAGCAGGAAACGTGGCACCTAGTGACCAATCAGATCCTGGATAGATACTTCCGGGCAGGAGAAAAGTCACCTCTCACTAGAGAGTGGAACAGAAGTAAAGACAGATATAACCAAAGATAGGCTTACAGCATGAGCAGAAAAAAATGAAATAAAAAGGAAAAGGAGGGGAAATGATAGATTAACCATGAGAAAACACACTTTCCTCCACATTAGGAATACACAAATTGCAACTGTTTCCCAAGAGATAAGAACTTTGCCACAACGGGAAAATGGACTGGTGAAGCACCATCAGCAGGAACCAGTATGTCTCCAATGAAAGCTGTCCCGCTGTGCAGAAGCACCAGCTCTGTGCTGGGCGCTGGGGCTTACCCAAAGTGATTCGGACAAGGTCCTTGCACCCAGGGGACTTCAGCCCAGGAAGGCACGAAAGCTCAGCCTGACACAGAAGCGAAGAAAGCTCTCCCTCGGTTGGGAGTCAGGAGAATGACTCATCCCAGCACTACTTTCATTCCTTCGCTCTGTATCTAATCTTAACGGCCTCCTCTAGGGAGCCTGGGAGAAAAGCCCTTGGCCTGGGTAAGTATTCGGCTACTCTTACAAGGTCTTGGCTCTGTGAGAAGACTGGAAATTTGTCCCTGTTATTTCAGAAGCCCCACGTTGGAGTGAAGAACGGTCTTATCCTGGGGATATGTACACGTGGAAGAAGGGGTTATTATGGAAAGGGCTAGGTGGAAAGAATCCCCAGTGCTAACATACCTCACACCTGCTCACTCAAACAGAACAAGCTCACCAGTCAACAGACTAGTCTTTTACTCTTTTTGACATATATTTCCATACCAAAAAGACACATTTCCTAATGTGGTCAGTTAGAAGTACTCTCATGCCTCCCCTGACCAGTGTGTTCAATGGTTAGAGTGCTGGCCTGTGCACCAAATGGTCAAGGTTTAATACCTGGTCAGGAGCAAGTACCTGGGTTTGCTGGTTCCATCCCTGCCCTGATGGGGGCATTTGTGGGGCAACCAATGGATGTGTCCTCCTCTCTCTCCCCCTCCCTCTCTCTTCCACTCTCCATTCATCCTTAGGTGAAGGTTAACAACAACAACAAAAAAGGACTCTCTTGCCAAACTGGAAAACCCTAAGTCTAAATAATAACTATCTTCAGGGTTATTTTGGGGGAGTGAAAGAGTTTGTAACTTTAACATTGCCATACAAACTACACATTCTTCTCTTGGGAATATTTTTTCCATCCCTCGGCCCTAAACAGATTCAAACGCATGGCATCTGCTTATGTAACTTAAAGGACTGAAGGTGGAACCAATGTGAGGTGTATGAAGAAGTCTCCCTATGTTAACAACTTTGAAAAGCTTCCTTCTCGGATCTGCAAACCTCCTTCTGATCATGAAAGAAAATTACCATATCTTCACTGAGGACTTGAAAATCCCTTCTCCAAATCCCCTCGCCCTCTTCAGAAAAGAGGGACTGGGAGACTTAATCCTCAAACAAGGTCTCTGCCTACTCTCCCACTGAGTGTGTTTGAAAACTGCCAGCTCTCCTCCTCCACTTTGCCTGCAGGGGAGGAGGAGAGATGCAGGGCTGGGGTGAACAAGAAAACTGACATTCCCGGGGGAAGAGCCCTGTGGTGTGAGGCCAGAGCGGCTAGCTAGCACACAGATCCTGTCAGATGATAAGTATGCTGCTGTTTCTGGGGAGGCTGACCCCTGCAGAACGGGAAATTACCGCGGGAACCCAGGGGAAGGCAGGTGACTTATCCCGGCCGGTGAGCACAGAGGCCGGAGGGGAGGAATGAGATTTCTTCCTACACAACCACTTCACTGTTCACCCGATCAAGTCAAATAATTTTAAGTGGCTCAGTGGTTGTCATGGGCTTTACCGTGGAGCAGAGAAGGGTCAGAATGTTCCCATGGCCTGGCCCATGTGGCTAAGTGGTTGAACGTCAACCTATGAACCAGAGGGCCATGGTTCGATTCCCTGATGGGGCACATGCCCAGGATGCGAGCTCGATCCTCAGTGTGGGACGTTCAGGAGACAGCCTATCAATGATTATCTTTCATCATTGATATTTCTAGCTCTTCTTTCCACTCTGAAATCAATAATATATATATATATATATATATATATATATATATATATATATATATATATATATATTTTTTTTTTTTTTTTTTTTTTTTTTTTTTTTTAAAGAATGGCCACATGGCATAGAGGGTCAGAATGTCAGTGTCCTAGTAAAATTAGCGCTAGTGTGCAGTGCAACTCCAAAGCCATCTTGCTAACCACCAAATTCTGCAGCAGTAAAATCAAGTCCCCAAGGTTCTCATCCAGTCTGTTGTCATTTTAATTGACTGGTCTGTGTGTCCAAGTACCCCTGCAACAATGGGCTTCACAAGGATGCAGAGACAGCAACATTTTGGAATTAACATATGTATGGTGAACACACTGTATAAGACTTCATAAAAATCTTTTAAAAACATCTAATTAAAATGCCCCCAAATCCTCAAATAAGCACCTTTCTGATGTAGTAAATCAGGAAATGTCTAGATGGCAAACCTTACAGAATCATCTCGTTTATTGAGAGTGGTTTGCCTACTGCATACCATATTCCTGGAATTATTAAAAGCATCTATGCTCTCGGTGCATAAAGAAAAGTATCCCACGTCATGGATCATTACTACAGAATGGGCTTTGCTTCATCTTGCATATTGTCCATAAAAAGCAATTAAGGTATAATTGCAATGGCTTTGAACAGCTATGAAAAGCCTAGCAATGTGGCTGAGCTATGCCTCTTTGAAGTAACTGATAAATAATGACATATTTTAACAAGTAAAGAAGAAAGTAGCCATTCATTGGAAGACTGCTCTTATCTGCCCGGCACTGAGCTGGGTACTACGCAGTGTTATTTCATGTGATCCTCACAACAATTCAGGCAGGGCAGATTCGTCCTTCCCTTCTGCAGGTGAGGCAGCCAGAGTTTAGAGAGGTTAACTGACTTGTGAAAGGTCATAGCTAACGGGAAGTAAGCCAGGATTTGAAAAGACGTCGCTTAGACCCCGAAGCCTATTAAGTCATCAAACCCTAACTTACAATTTGTGGACTTCTCTAGTTATATTTCAATTAAACTCTAAGAGAGGTTTTTAAGCATCTGGGATATTTGTAATTAAAAAAAAAAAACAATAACAAAGAAAACCATCCTGAGCCCATGTCCCCACTCCTTGGTAAAGGCCCTTTCCTCTGCTCTCCTCTACATCCAGATTTCTCTCAGTATTTGACTCCACTTGCTCAACCTAGAATTCGCTCTTCAGCCTCCTCCAATCTAGCTTGGCCTAAACACCGCACCCAATCTCTGCAAGATCACCAAGGAATTCCAAGCCACACTTCTCCATCTCCTGCAGGACCCAGTGGCCCTCCTTCCCTCCTCCCCAAACACTCACCCTGCTAGCCATTTCTGAGCCTCCAGAACAACGCACTCTTGATTTCCCTCTTACCTTAAAGCTTCTTTGCTGGTTCCTTCCCCTCCCTCTTTTCTTAAACGTTGGTAGTGCCTAGGCTGTCTTTGGTGCCCACTCTCCCCCAAGGAGACCTCAATCAGTGGCTTAAATACCATGTTTAAGCTGAAGACATACAATCCCATCTCCCCTGCCCCTGACAATGGCCTAAATCACCATCTTTGCTCTATTCCATTTCCCTCCTTAAGCCCACTGAACTTGCTGTTTGTTCTTCTGCCTAGACTCCTCTCCAGACCTTCACATGTTTGGCTCCTTCCTGTCAATCACCCCTTAGTCTAAATATCACTGTCTAATCTCATACATGACACTGAGTACCAGCTAATATTATTTGTTTGTTAACTGCGTCACCTAACTGAAATAAAAAATCCATGAGGCCCGGAACTTTGTGCTCTACTGTATTTCCAGTCCAGAACAGCCTCCTAACTAGATTCCCAGCGTGTTCCTGCCCCTCTCCGATTCTTTCCCCACAGGCATCGTCCACTTCCCTCCTCCCCCCAAAACACACACACTTAAAGCTCTTTAATGGATTTCCATTGCATTTTAGGAGTAGAAGACCCTTGCGTGTGCCATCAGCCCCTGCCTACCTCTCCAATTCACAACATGTTCCTTTCCTCACCGCTCACTAAGCTTCAAGCCACGGTACCCTTTCCATTCTTCAAGCATATAAGCTCCTTCCTGAAAACTTAAAAAGCTTCTTCTCCTGGCTCCTTGGCATCCTTCAGGTCTCAGTTGAATATTGCCTATTTAGAGGATCCTCCTCAGCCACACACACTCTCATTGACCTTTTCGTTTCCTGCGTGATAACTATCATCATCTGTAATTATATTTATTTTGTCTTCACTTTTTTTACTGGCATCATCTAAGCACACTGCCACTTTACAGCAGATACTCAAATACTTTGTGGAATGAACAAACTGAGCCCAAAAGAACACTCAGTATTTTATCAATACAAGCTGGTGAAGTAAGTACTAGTTATCTCTCCTTAGAGCCCAAAGCATTTTATCAATATTTATATGACATAAAGTGACTATGAAAAAAATTCCTTATCAAAAGCAAAGGGTAGCTAACCTTGGGCATGTTACGTAAGCTTTTTAAGTCTGTTTCCTTCCTCGCCTGCATAAGGAAGATAATACCGCCCGTTAAAAGGTAATTGTAGGGATAAGAAGTAACATACATAAAGTGCCTAACCTATAGTAAGTGCTCCGTAAACAGCTCATTAAAATAAACATAGGCTGGAAAGCACTATGTCCTGTGTGTCCTCCCTCTCTGTTTACCTAAAGTCTGAGTTTCCTACCGCCCAAGGGCCTGGGTAGGAGCTCTAGCACAGCTGATCACATCACCCAAACAATAAAGAATCAATCATTATTCTGAGCACTCACCTGAAATTTAAAATCATCTCTCCACGTAGAAGGCTGCTTACTTTAAAAAATAAGTTTGTCTGAAGAGAAACTTGAACGCCCTTTGAAACTGTTTAACTCAATACAGAATCTCAGAATCGCAGTTGGAATTTTCCAGTGAACCTGCCTGAGGTGTCCACCTCGGAAGGGGAAGATTTACAATGCTGGTGGCAACACGAGCATCAAATGGGGCGACTGTTGCGTTTGTAAGTAAGTAAGCAACCCACGGAGTAAACCATACCGCAGACCGCTCTCACTTGCCGGGTGCGGGACAATGAAGCATGTTCTCTGTGATACTGAGATTATTTCTGAGCTATTTATTTGAGAATAAAGAATTCAGAACACCTAAGTCACAGAGGCGACAAGTGTACTGTGGAACTTTAGAACCCACGGCCTAAATGGGATCCGCAGCCCTGCTCAAGTGGTCTGTGGGCAGGACATAAACCAGGGTATTTCACAAGGCCGGGACACAGAGGAGGAAAACAGTCCCCCAGGCTCTAAAACCTAACAGACAGTTTGCATAGTTCCTAGATAAGAATTTCATTTTAGGGCTAAATTTTTAGAAAACAAACGAGTAAAAAAAAAAAAAGTTCCCAAATAATCCTTTTACTTTGGTTTTAAACTGTCAGTCACACCTGACCTTAAACCCTGGCTCTAACACAGTAACTGAATGCGCTTGAGAAAGTTGCCTCTCTGAGCCTCAGTATAACATGAATGGATATACCTATTTGTCACAGCTGGAGACAGAGTAGGTGATGGTATAAAGAGCACACCTTTGTTGGTCAAGGCCTGAGGCAAGTTACCAGGCTTTCAATTTTCAGAAAAAGCAGAAGGCAGTGCTTCAGTAAATAGCAGGCATTATCATAAGGCACAGGGCTAACCTATATATATAAAAGCCTAATGACAGGAATGACCAGTCTACCAGTCGCTATGACACACACTGACTACGACTACCTGGGGGCAGACACTCAATACAGGAGCTGCCCACTGGTTGTCAGTGGGCTCCCACAGCCAACCTCCCGTGGCTAGCCAGTGGCGTCAGCATCCAGCAACTGTTCCCTTCCACGCCCTACCCAGTGACTGTCGCCTCCTCTCCCGACCCCGCCAGGGCCTTCAGGCCCCAGGCTGGAACAGGAAAATGAGGTAAGTGGCAGCAGACACGGCCCCTTTCCCAGGGGGGCCAAGGGCCGGCTCCCTCCTTGGGGCTGGTGGCCAACCGCCCATGTTCATCCCTTCCTCTGTCCTGCAGGCCCTGTCTGGCAAGGACTGAGCCACGACAGCCCCGATAGGTCCTGATCACCGGCCAAGGCTAGGGACCCCAGCCGTGCACAGATTTCATGCACCGGGCCTCTAGTGTTAAATATTTGCCTCTCTCCCAAACAGCTTCCAGAGCCTCTATACAAACCGACATGGTAAAGATTTCAAAGATGCTAGGGCTCAGGCTCGGCCTCCCCTATCCACTGCCGAAGTAATACTTTAAGAAAAATTACCAAAGCTTTAGAAGCTTTAGGTGAGAGAGTCTGCTGTGCTGTTTCTTCCAACAGCAGACAGGAGAAAAATTGGGGGAGTTATTTAGACTCAGGCACTCCCTTTCTCCAATGATCATAGAAATTTTCATTTTTAAGAATCATGTGCCAAGTGGGTTGTTATATTTGCATCTATTCTCTCATTTAATACAATAATCCTGCAAAAATCAGAATTTAAATGCTCATTTGTAAATAACGAAGATGGGGTAACTGGACCAGGGTCACACAGAATGAAAGTGACAGAATGTAAGTCCAGTGTTTTAATTAATTTGTAGTCCTACAGAAAGAGGGCTCTTTTTTCACTTTTTTCATCCATACTCCCTACCCTTAGCACTAGGAATTCAAGGGCCTGTGCGCTGGGAGAGCAGGTTAATAGACTGCCTGTGAGAGAGGACAGCAGAAATCACATAAAGTGGCTAGCAGAGAGGGATTATCTAATACTAATTTCTACTCTTTTCTAGGGACACCAAAAAGGGATACCTACCCACCAAGCCAACCTTTCAAGATTCGGAGTGGACAGAAAAACCACCCCTAGGAACCCCCAACATTTTAATTTTTACATCCAGGAAGTCATCTGCATTTCCTACTTTCAACTTCAGGGTACAGGAGCTATAGATAGACCCCAGTTTTCTAAAGATAAAGCCCTTAATCGACATTTAGGACGTGTTTCAGTTTCCATTCTGGCCATCTCTGTTCCAGCTGAGTAGGGGTTTTTGACCTAATTGTGTCAACTACAATTAATGCTCTATAACCTCCTTTCAATAAATTTTTCACTGGTAACCATTAAATAAGACTGAAAGTAAATCCTCAGAGTTCAGGGCCTCCCTCGCCCTGCTCTTAGCTCCAGCTCCCCTACCTTTCCATTCTTTCAGTCCCTCAAACGCCAAGCTTCTTTTGGCTTCAGGAACCTCCCTCGAGTTATTTTCTCAGCCGCCATCTACCTCCCCCAGGTGGCATTTATTTCCTGAGGAAATCCTCTGGCCCCGTCTGCTCTCATGGCATCTCGTACACCTCCCGATAACTTCAATTCATTCATCTGATTAGTTAGCAATACTGTCTGCCAAACCTTCTTCTGGTTGCTGAGCATTCCAAGAACAAAAACTGGCACGGTCTCTGCATTGCATGGTGATTGCATTCGGAGGAGATGAGCATTTCAGGAGCACTGTATTTAACAACTGCCTAACAATCTGTATAATTCTCTTTTTGTTGTTAATCCTCACCCCAGGGTTTTTTTTCCATTGATTTCTGGAGAGAGAAATGGGGGGAGGTGGACGAGGGACACTGACATGAGAGAGAGACATCCATTGATTGGTTACCTCCTACTATCACCTTTACCTGCAACCAATGTACATGCCCTTGTCCAGGAATCGAACCTGAGACCCTTTTGATCCATGGGCCAACTCTCTAACCACTGAGCAAACCTGGCCAGGGCTCCGTTGATTTTTAGAGAGAACAGAAGAGAAGGGAGAGACACATCAATTGGTTGTCTCCAGCATGTGCCCAACCAGGGCTGGGGATAGAGCCTACAAACAAGGTAATGAGGTACATGCCCTTGACCAGAATCGAACCTGTGACCCTTCAGTCCTTGAGTAGATGCTCAAAGTATAATTCTTTTTAAAATGTTCTCCCATGGTTAGGTGTGGAAAGGGAAACAGGAAACAAGAGTGAGTCTACTTTACTTTATAGCATTAGTCCCAGCCTTAGTGGCAGGTAAATGTGACCACTAGGTATTTATTGAAGTACTAGTGGCCTTGTGCATGAAATTCATGCAAGGGGGCGGGCAGTGTCCCTCAGCCGGGCCTGTACCCTCTCCAATCTGGGACCCCTAGGGGGATGTTTGACTGCCGGTTTAGGCTCGATCCCACAGCAGTTGGACATCCCTCTCACAATCTGGGACCGCTGGCTCCTAACCACTCACCTGCCTGCCTGTTTGATTGCCCCTAACCACATAGTCTGCCGGCCTGCTCACTCCCAACTGCCCTCCCCTCCTGGCCCAGTCACCCCTAACCGCCTCTGCCTAGGCCCCACCACCATGGCTTTGTCCGGAAGGACATCCAGAAGGTCTCCCGGTCTAAAGAGCATATCACCCTTTTATTAGTATAAATTACTAATAGTAACAGCATTAGAGCTTTAAGGGGGTGAGACAGAAATTCATGCTTGAAAACTCCCCAATCATGATTCTAGGGTAATCAGCAAATTAAGGGGTTTAAACACACACAACCACATAAATACCTGTAAGGAAAAGCCTACCTCATACATGCTGAAGATAAATTTTAAGTGTCTGCTAAGATTACTTGAGAAATAAAAGAATGGTAACAGACTACTTTCTGAAAGTAACAGAAAAATATTAAAACGGACGGTTAATACAGCATTAGAAAACCAGAAAGAGCCCCAAAGATAAACAACAGACCATCACTTCAGGCCTCAGTGCCCTCCACGGGCTTGAGTTTGGAATGGCGCTGTGATGAGAATTGCAAAGGACACAAATAGAAACGCACAAAAAGCAAATGGAGAAGTAAAATAACAGAAAAGAAATCCTAGAAATCAGAGACAGACCTCCACCAGAAACATCCAGGTCTAAGCAGAGCTTTGCCTGTAGCTATTGACACGCACAGCACAAGCCAGGTGGAAAGAGAAACATGACAAAAGGATGTATGAACTGGAACAGAGAGTAGTGGAGCATAAAGTGTTAAGGTGACACTGTGAATAAGGGGAAGAAATGGAGAGAGGTTTCACTTGCCACTGGTAATAAATGAACTCTTTTCCTGAAGTGGTAACTGTTGTAAACAACAGAAAAACATACATAATAATCACAAGTTATAAATGTTCTTGGAAACTCCCTGGTTTCAACTAGTGTATGACAAATATCTGCAGAGGGGCCTCAGCATCTGCTATGAAGTTCAGGGAAAAGTAATTCTAGCCAATGGAGTTGTGCCAAAATATCACCCTCGGGGTCTGACCAATTAAATGGCTGCTTCTTAGTGTGAAGTTTAGGAGATGACAGATTGAACACTGCAGCAGAGAAACTACACATTTAATTTCAGCCCAGGCGTTTTGCCCCAAAGGGTGAGTCAATCAGGAAAAGAAAGCAGTTCAGAGTAAAATCTCCTAACAATGTTGAAGACAGAGTAAACGGGCCTGCAGTTTAATTACCACAGGATCCTTCTTCCATCAAAACTGATGATAAAGCTCGTCACGAATAAAGAGACTAATCCCCCGCACACTCTCTTATGCAGGAAAAAGGGCTTACTAGATCAGCTTTTATGGGCCTTCTGAGGGAAGAAGCTGCTTCCACGAGACATTATCACAGTGACTGACTAATGGGTAACCAGGATAAAAAATGCTCATGGAGAGGGTTTCTGGCACCCCTGCCCTAAGAAAAGGCAGCCCTTCAAGACAGGCACTCTGTCTAGTATCAAAATTAGGCATTTCACCTTTCCAAAGTGGACTGCACAAGTTAATATAGCCAAATGAGCTGCAGTATACAGAATGAACAAAGACTCTAGATTCTACTGGTATTTAAAGCCTAGTACATACCCTGTTTCCCCGAAAATAAGACAGTGTCTTATACTAATTTTTGCTCCCAAAGATGCACTAGGTCTTATTTTCAGGGGATGTCTTATTTTTCCATGAAGAAGAATTCGGTACACATTTATTGTTAAAAGAAAATAAAGGAAATTTATTACCTGTATACGGTACGGTAGTACGGTAGTTGTCAACACAAACCAGACAAACTGTGAATCCTACAGTATCAAGAATTTACTCATTTATTCAATGACAATCATGTCATCTTCTTCTGGAACATCATCATAACAATCCAATTCCTGAATTTCCTGGTGATTTTCTTGTGACTCCATTTCTTTCAGAATCAGTGAACCAAATCTCTCATGTTTAGCCTCGGGGGGCCTTATTTTCGGGGGATGCCTTATATTTCACTCAGAAGGAAATCTGTAAGTAGGTCTTATTTTCGGAGGATGTCTTGTTTTCAGGGAAACACGGTAATAGATACTCAATAAAAGTTGGCTATAAATAATTTCATGAATAACTTTAAGGTTCTTTAAAGTTACAAAGTTTATCTGCTAGATCCCCATCTATCTTTTTGTTAGACATGCTGATACCTTTAGTCAGACTCAATCTAGTTTTCCAATGATGTTCTAAGAACTAAATGGCTCCAGGTCCCTCCCACCAGCTCTTAATCTTCTAATCCCCAAAGAACTCCTCTCAGAGGCTGTCACTAGTTTATCCTGGATGCAGCCCTAAGCTGTTCCATTTCTTCCCAATTCTACCCCAGTGCTAAGGAGTTGGTCACTTTCCTACAGATCAGCGTGTTTAAACTTTCTCCCTTTGCTCCTGGGCCCCTTCTATCCACCAAATCCAAAGAATTGAACACATACACCTGTGCCCTCCACCTGGTGCTCCATAACTGCTTGCACTGCACTAACATCAGATGGGATTTTGTGATAAATCCAGGGTGAATTCAGAGTTCCCACCCCCTTCCTTCCACAGTCCTTTGGCTTGGTCTGATGTTTGATCTCAATCTGAAAATTATGCTGACTTTCCAAAATGTTTTCTGCTCCTGCCAGGATGTGTGATGCCTAGTACCTATCCCAAGAAGCAGAAATGGAAGTTTCTAGTTGGTCTAATATCACAAAGAAAACCTCTGTATTCTCACCATATTATCTCCTGGTGACACGTGCCTAACCTGGTCCCCAGGTTTTACTCTTTGCCTATGTCCCACAACAAAGTGCAAACTGGCTCATCTTTTCTACTCCTTTTTTCCTAAGGAAAAAAGACACCTGTAAAGAAAAAAGAGAAAGAAAAAAAAGAAAAAGACACCTGTGCTGATATCAGGAAGTAATGCTATTCTCATCGATGCTGAAATGTGCTACTACTTTGCCCACGTGGTCCGGGAATTACAAGAGTGAAAGGCTAGTCCTCTTTGGAATGAGGCAAGGATACAGAATGCACAAAAAGCAGGACCAGACCTTTTCCTGCCTCACATTCATTAGTTTAGGGTTTGAGACCATCAGAATGGACCTGTTCTGAAATAACTCGAGCAGTTATAATAACCCACAAAGATCCCAAAATTAGTTATTTTATAGCCAATCCAGCCCCCTGAAGCACATAATGAAGCAGATTTCGCAGTGGGAAACAATGAGTGGGAGGGGGGTTCAGAAAATAGGGTTCCTAAGGCTGTTTACCAGCTGAATGACCCACAAATAGGTTACTTATTTAATCGCTTCTCCAGAAACTTGCTTAGGGGTAAAACAATTCAGCAGTTAGCAATAGATCCAGCCTTCAATCTCAAAGAAAAAATTTCAACTCAAAGGCTAATTTGTTAAACTACCTAGCTTAGGAACTGGGGAAACACTCAAAGGATGAGCTAGAAGTCCTGGAATCCAACAAAAGGAACCTATAATTTGAAAGGTTGGTGAACTCTAGGCTAAGATCTTCTATTGTTATTTAAATAATAATAGCCAAGCATAGCAGTGCTGAAGTGGCAGGCGGCCGGGGAGGAGCCCAAGCTGGGGTGGGCACAGCTCCACTGCTATTCATCCCAGCCCCCGCTGCACCTGCGGCAGCTCAGTAGCACTGCTGCAGCGATGGGCTGCACTCACCAGCTGTGAGCCCAGCTTCTGGCTGAGCAGCGCTCCTGCTGGGGGAGCACATTGACCACCAGGGGGCAGATCCTGCATTGAGGGTCTACCCCCTGGTGGTCAGTGCACATCATAGTGACCCGTTGACTGGTCGTTCTGGTCGTTCAGTCCTAATGGTCGCTTAGGCTTTGATAGATAGATAGGTGATAGATAGATAGATAGATAGATAGATAGATAGATAGATAGATAGAGATGTAATAATGGTGTAAGCTAGGAAAGTCACAATGCCTCAGCATCAGAAAGAAAGACTTGATCCCTAGAAGAAAGACCTGTCTATGGGCCAGGGCAGTAATGGTCTAGGTCAGTGGTCGGCAAACTCAATAGTCAACAGAGCCAAATATCAACAGTACAACGATTGACATTTCTCTTGAGAATCAAACTTTTTAAACTTAAACTTCTTCTAAGGCCACTTCTTCAAAATAGACTCGCCCAGACCATGGTATTTTGTGGAAGAGCCACACTCAAGAGGCCAAAGAGCCGCGTGTGGCCCGTGAGCCGTAGTTTGCCGACCACGTGTCTAGGTACCTTACCTCCTTTTCAAACCAGAAGCAGACATTTCTTCGGTCACACTCAAATACTCGAAGTCTTTTTAACCACAGTAAATTTCAAAACACAGGCACACAACTTACAGTAAAGACAAGCACATCCTGTTTGCACTTGACTTCCTGTTCTGAGCTGTCTCTATACACGGCTGCTCCCTAGCCACAAACAGGTAGGTAAACTTTCATATCTACCAACAACTGGTTCACTGGACAGTATTTCAATGACAATAAAACATTATTCTGTGAGTCAGGTAAGAGTCACCTCAAAAGCATCAACAAACAAGTAGGGGCCTCTGCAGTTTCTGGATTTCCCATGTTTTTACCAACATCTGACCTAGAGTAAACAATAAAAACACAGAAAGTGCTGAGCTAAGAAAATTAAGCCTGAAACAAAACTTAGAATAAGGGGGCTGGGGAAAATAACAAATAATGAATGTGTTTTTATTATTAAATGCAGGCCTCTTTTTAAATAGAGAAGGGACAATTTTCTGTCAGCCAGTTCCCACTGAGCAGATTCCCAGAAGCAAAACTCCAAGAGTGATCCAATCTGTACCAAGCTGAGTCTACTTTTCAGTCCTGCAAAAGCCTTCAGTTCTAGAGACCAAAGCCTCCACTTCGAGCAAAACTCCCATTGCTTTCAAAGAGGTCGTGGTTCCCCCAAGTCACATTCAGCACTGAGAGTAAACACAGGGCAACGAATAGCCCTGTTTTATGGGCTTGTCATTTAGCCTCTTTGGGTCTATTTTCTCATCTGGAAAGGGTTGGATCACACCAATCTCTTAATGTTTCTTCCAGCTGTAGAAAAAAAAAAAAAAAAACCACAGGGATTCAATGCTAACAGTTAGCAGAAGCTTCTGTGTGTGGCTTCCTGCATTGTTTCTGTGGCCAAATATTGTAGGATGCCTCTAGCATCCCAGTGCCACTGTGTGAATATACGCATTCACCCACCTTCCAAGTACCCAAGGATTTTTCCCTTTCCCTAGAAATGTCGATCAGAAGGTTTCCCACTTGAAAGCAACAGGCCAGCAAATCTTATGTTCTTGACACGCGGTCTTTTTGTTAAGATCTTAATGCAACCACGCTGGTCATATGATTCCTGGAGAGAATAGAGCCAGCCACAAAAGGATGGAGAAAATCTGACCAGCAGCATGTGGCACTCCCACACAGTGACTGCTAATGGGGAAAGAATGAGGCAAAATCTGGGTAAGAAAAGGGAGTGGGGAAGACAATTTCTGTGAGTCAGTGCAAGAGAAAGCACAGCAAGGTTGAAAGAAAAGAAAATGGAAAAGGAGTAAGGAAAGCAAAGGAAGAAGAAATCTAAACCAACAAGCAGACACTTAAATCTGAAATTCTGTTTGTTCATTCACTCATCCAACAGAGATCAAATGCCCGCTGTGCGAAGGGAACTGAACTAGACACAAGGGGAGACACAAAGGTCGACCAGATAGACCTGCACAACGGGGCTCTGGTCTAGTAAGAGATAAAGGCATGTACACAAACAACTGACATGTACGTGCTGTGCCATAAAGGAGACAGAAAAGAATTCTCCTATGAGGCCCTGAGGAGAAAGTGATTACTGCCAATGAGGGATCAGACGAGGAGGCTTCATAGGAATAATGACATTCGAAGCAGAAAACACACAGAACCAAGGACACCCAAGTAGGAAAATCAAGGACATACAGGTACAGTGAATAACTAGATGTGACTTGAGAAATAAGTGTCACAAAGGGAGGGATGGTAATAATAGTGATGCAGAGAGTCATGGCTAAATTGACGAGCTGGATTGGAGTCAGACTGTGTACTTCAAAATCAAACTCGGACTTTGAATTTAAATCGAGTGGAAAAGGAAGTGGGGAACAAGGGGAGATTGACAAGTTAGAAGCTGGAGAAATCTTATAACTTAACCCATAAGAATTAAAAAAATAGAGGAGGCCATTTCAACTCCAGAATCACCCAAGGCAGAGAAATACTAGAGGTATCCCACTGCAGAGAAGATATTCCATCTTCTCTGCAGTGGGATAAGATGCTTCCCTGAAGCTTAAATGGGAATAGCATATAGTAGCAGCCAGAGATATGGACTGAGTCAGATGAACTTATTACCCCTCTCAGTTCAGCCTCTTAGCATCTTGGAGACAGCCCTGGCTTCCTCATTTGTAAATTGAGGGTAATTGTGCCTACTTTGCAGGAGGACCACTGGGAGAATTAAATGTCCTACTGTATGCAAAGCACTTAGTACAATACCTGGCATATAGTAAGCAATCAATAATCTTAGCTTTTTGTAACTGTATCCTTCCCCACAAACTATTTTATCATATTATCCCATGTTCACCAAGGAAGCCTGATATCATTAAATTTCATTTCTCAGATCTCTTGATATTGAAAAGCAATATCCTAGCAAAATCCAGAATCCTGTTACAGGAAAGGAATCCTTCACTCTAAAATAATAAATTGGCATTCCTTTCTCAGCACAGTCACTCGGTTCTAAATAGAACCCTGTCACCAAAAGACCTATCATTTTCAGGTGCAAAACAAAATACATTTTGTGCCCTGAGAACCAGACTTAAAGCATAGTAACCAAAGCCCTCAGGGGTCTTCCTGAGAAGCTAGATGGCACCCACCAGGCCAGCCCTACAATATGCCAGTCTCAACCTACAATAAGCCAATATGAATACTACTTCTCCACCTTCCACCTCTCTCAGACCCTTCAGCTGTGGGCTATGGCAAAGCACTGTACCCACCCTCTCTTACCCTGTTTCCCCGAAAATAAGACAGTGTCTTATATTAATTTTTTTCTCCCAAAGTTGCGCTAGGTCTTATTTTCAGGGAATGTCTTATCTTTCCATGCGCTAGGTCTTATTTTCGGAGGATGTCTTATTTTTGGGGAAACACGGTACCATTCTAGCAGTCAAAGATTCCATCTTATCCATCTTTGCATTCTTTCCTCCATATCCCAATATACCTTGCATCAAACAGAACCACAATAAGTTTATTGTAAGGAATGAATTAAAGCCTGGCCAGGGTGATTCAGTGGTTGAGCATCTACCCCATGCAACAAGAGGTTGCTGGTTTAATTCCCAGTCAGGGCACATTGCCTGAGTTGCAGGCTTGAACCCTGGTGTGGGGTGTGAGAGGCAGCCAATCAATGTTTTTCATATTGTTGTTCCTATAGCTCTCTCCCTCTAAAAATCAATAATAATTTTTTTTTAATGAATATAAAACACAAATTGCAATCTGCCATTCTTGTACTGTGGAGCCTTTTTCTGATTTAGTGAACTATTATTCTGTTTTTCTTCCCCTTCTTTCCCCAATCTTTCCAACACCTGAGCTACCAAGTATTACAGAAAAGTCAGAGGACTTTATTTACGGGGTTCCCAACAAATTCATACACTGGGAAAGCAATCACTGGGTTTGAAAATCTTTTCTTCACCTCTAATTGATGTTTCCACATCAGCTTTCCAAAGAGCATTGTTGTGAGGGTTTAGGACATGGGGCCTGAAGTCAAACCTCCTGAGTGACCTTATTCATGGTGCTTAACTTCATTGCACAGAATACCTGGAGGTCATTAATGCAAAGCCTTACAACACCAAGTGCTCCACTAATGGGAACTATTACTTTCTTCTAGTTTATCTAAAGTAATATTCCAACCCTTATCCCCTCTTCCACTTCTTTGTCAGATAACTAGAAACCTCCTCACCTACTTTACCAAAATAACCAATTCCGTCCATTTATTCTGAGGCAACAGTGATACAGTGGAAAGCACAGTGGAATCAGGGGTCCAGTGGTGTCACATACTAGATATGTAGCTTTGCACCAATTGTTTCATCTGTGTCAGATTCAACAGCAAAATGGATATTTTAACATATTTCTTACAGAATCACTATGATAATTAGTTGGAAAAATATAAAAAAGCATTAGGCAAATAAAGAGGGAAAAGACTTAGTGAGGTGATAATGTTTTTAAAGGTAACTACATTTCAAATCCCAGTTCTACCACTAACTCTTTGTATGAGCTTGGACAAGTTAAATTTTCCAGTCCTCAGTTTCTTGTCTGTAAGATGGGGGAAATAACTTCACAGGGTTCTTAAGAGGTTTTAAACAACATGCAGATTACTTTGCGTGTTGATTTCCCATCCTTCTGCCCTTTTTTTTTTTTTTTTCTCTCTCCATCTCAAAAACTCCCCTTTGTTCACTAGACCAGTAGAATCCACCATTTTTGTCCATCAGTTTAGTTTTTTTAAATAGCACATCTCTAGTATATCTATGTATAACAGCAAAGTAGACAAGTATTACTATACAAACATACTGTGTTCTATCCAAAATATAACACTAAAAAGAAATTTCAAAGGGTTAAGATAAAAATACAGAAGAACTTACTTTTAATATTTCCTTCCCATACTCCAAAGGAAGGTCTTACCTTCCTCTGTAATTTGGAAATCCATTTTGGAGGTCCCTACATTATTAGACAAACTGTTCAAAGACAAAGATAAACAGTCATGGTATAGCTTCTAGCATGGAGTAGATGCTCAGTAAATATTGGTCCATTACAGTTTTGGAAACCCTGACTTCCTTCACACATACTTCTCTGTGCAGCTTTGCACAAAGTGAACTCTCTGCTCTGCATCCCCTTCTCTTTAATTCCTAACTTCTCCAACAGAGTAGCTGTACTCTACCTTACTTTCACATCATACACTTGTTCTTTCACTCCATTCCTCTCTACTGAAAGACCTTTCTCCAAGGACACCTATGATATTCTGACAGCTAAATGCCTGGCTTGTTCCTAAGTCCTTAACCTTCATGACCTCCCCCATACACCAATGACCTACGTTCTTTCAGTCTTTCTCACAGGCTCCTCCTTCCCCTTCAGTTCCCACTTAGAGTAGCTTGACTCTCCTTTGACTTCAAAGACCAATCTTCTTCCCTTTTCTTCCCTGGTTCCTTCTTTTGTCCTCTAAATCTCCCCTGGGGCTCCATGCTAACCATTCTTCCTTCCCTTCACTAGTGAGTTATAGTGGTCCCACGTTTTAAATATATTCTGCAAATCTGTATTCCATTCTATGTCCACTGCCTTAAATGCCACTTTTTTTCTCAAGAACTACAGCAAACATCTCAGTAGTGGCCTCCTCTTTGCTGCTCTAATTGCTACATGGTAGTCAGGGTAACCTTTTGTTTAAAAAAAATGTATACTCGCCTAGATCGGTTTGGCTCAGTGGATAGAGCGTCAGTCTAAGGACTGAAGGGTCCCAGATTCGATTCCGGTCAAGGGCATGTACCTTGGTTGCAGGCACATCCCCAGTGGGGGGTGTGCAAGAGGCAGCTGATCAATGATTCTCTCATAGATGTTTCTAACTCTCTATCCCTCTCTCTTCCTCTCTGTAAAAAATCAATAAAATATATTTAAAAAATAAAATAAATTTTAAAATGTATACTCTTTTTACTCTCCTGCTATAAAGCCTTCACTGGCTTCCCAATATGCCTTTTGTAAAGCCTAGACTCCCTCCCTATATGGCCCCCATGTGCTATGTGCCCTGCCTACTTTCCTCACTTTACCTCATGATGATCTCCCTCTCCACCTGCACCTCACTCTGAGCCCTTGGTGGTCTCCTTTCAGTTCCTCAAAAATAATAAGTTATTTACTGCCGCTAGGCCTACCCCCGTGTGGTTCCTTTCCTTCTTAGAATACTGTCTGCAGCTCTTTTCATGAAGCTGGTTCCTTTATCAGTCAGACTTCAGCTCACCTCCTTACAACACAGTTGTCTGACACGCCATGGAAGCTCAAATAAGTATTCACTGAATGAATAGGCTGCCTAGTCTTCATTCAGATAACTCCAAATCTAAATATCTGGGATGAGTCTCACCCTTTAATTTCAGTACCTCATTTCTAAATGCCTGCTAGATATCTGACCCCAAATTTAGCATCCCAAGTACACTCAAAACCAAACCCTCATCTCTTCTGAAACCAGTTCCTCCAATATTCTGAAATTATATGAGCAATATAATCCACACATTCTGCTTCAGAACTATGATTTTCCATTCATTTGCTCCACCTGTCCAAAATTCTAATCACCTTTTAAAATGGAATTAAACTATCCATTCACTCACACATTCAATCAACCACTTATTCATTCAACAAATACTTACTGAGTACCTATTATGAAGCTGGCACTACATTAGATACCGGAAAGCAAAGCAGACCTATTTTGTCTATCACACATCAGTCAAATAATCACACAAATATGTAATTATAAACTAAAAAATGCTATGAAGGAAAAAATTCTAGAAACTATGGAGAAAAAAAAAGTGAAAAAGAAAAGAAACACGCTTTTGATGACGTGCTAACTGAATGAGATGTAACTTATACTAGGCTGACTGGAAGGTAGAGCACGCCAGGTGGAGGGTTCAGCCAAGCCCTGGTAGCAGGAGACCAGCAGGCCTATCGTAGAGCACCCATGTTCTGCCTTAAATATTATATCTATCCGTCTTGTTCCCTTTCCCCAACCCCACTGTCATTTTACTGAGAGTTACCTGAAGTGCCGACCCCCTCAGGAGATACCGGGTCACTTGCATAGTACCTGAGGAGTCCATGCCTGTAACAAGCTTTCAGATGACTCTCATATGCAGCCAATCATATGCCCAAACTGTCTACTCAATAAGCGTGTACCGATTTATTCTCTCATTAAAAATCTCTAAGGTCGGTGTGGTAAATTGTTTCTAAAATTGGTGCCAATAATCCCAACCATCCTCCATGCCCTTGCGCAATATGACTTTGACTCTCTACCCTTTGTCCGTGTCCCCTCCTCTTAAATGTGGGCTGCACTTGTGACTTACTTAAACCAAATGCATGGGACAAAAGTGATGATGTATGATCTTCAGGCCCAGGCCTTAAGAGGCCCTGCAACTTCCATTATGGCCCCTTGGAAGCCAACCATCATGTAAAAGGAGCCTGATCTAAATTAATGAATGATGAGGCCAAGAGAGAAATGGGCCTCATGGAGGAGAACCAAGATGTCCCAGCCAACAGCCAAGCACGGAGTCCCCAGATATTTGAGTGAAGCCATGATAAATCCTCCAGTCTAATCAATATCTCATAGAGCAAAAGTAATATGTCCCTCTTCCCTGAACTAGTAAACCCACAGAATTATGAGCAATAAAATGGTTGTCATCTGAAGCCATAAAAGTTTTAGGGTGATTTGTTACTCAGTAATAGATAACTGAAACAGTCAGAAATTCGACACTCTGTTTTAGCAGTCATTCAAAGGTTTCTCAACTTTGAAGCTCAAGAAACCCTTCTTCATGTTCATTAAAATTACTCCTTCAATTTAAGCCCATTTCCTTTTAAGTCTTTGAAGTACACAAGAACAATTACTCAAAATCCCCCTGGCAGAAACTATTCTTGTACTTGTAAGATGATAATCAAGTCATGCCTTAACTTTTTCTTCTCTAGGCTAAAATCTCTTTTAAAGAAACTTCTAATGATGACTTATTTTTTTTTAATTTTTTAATCATCTTTATCCTCTCTTAAGTGTGCAGGGACCAGAATTAGATGTCACATATCATTATCTAACAGATTATTTCCTAGCCCTTATGGTTCATCTTTCTATAATCAAATTTCACATAGTCCCAAATACGGCATATTAGCGCCTCCACAGTTGTGAATTACCCTACAAACTTAATCACTTACTAGAATTACTGTAAAACCTTTTCTGCTCTTAACACTCAGCTTACTCCAACTGACTCATTTGGTTAGAGAGTCATCCCTTGGTTAGGGACCAAGGTTGTAGGTCCCTAGGCAGGGCACATGTAAGAAGCAAACAATGAATGCATAAGTAAGTGAAACAACAAAATGATGTTTCTCGCTCTTTCTCTCTCAAAAATGAATAACTATTTTTTAAAAAACACTCTATTTTTAAAATACTCTATTTTTGATGACTCCCTTCACTCATCAACTTCGTTTGACAGTCCATTTTTGCAGTAGGTTTTAACAAATTCTAGACATTTGAAGCTTAAGAGGTTGGAGTGGGCACACCAATAATTTCCATGAAGGTCTCTTAACATTGCCAGGGCCTTTCCATAGGTGAGGCAGGGTCTGGGTACCTCCTTCTTCTACCTCAAAAATAAAGGGGCCTTGGAAAAGGAAAGAGTTTTAGCATCTGTATACCAAGCAAAGGTGCCTTTGCTGTAGAATCCAACACTTAACTACAAAGAGACACAAACAAGTTACTTAAGGTAATGTAAAAACACATTTTCTCTTTGAGTCTGATCTGAATGTATGCCTAGATGCCAGAAACAGCTTTATAATCACCAGTAAAATAGGGTATTATAAGTATCAAATAAAATGATAGAAGGGAATAATTTTGTGAAGTACTATAAAAATGTTAGGTGAGCCCTAGCTGGTGTGGCTCAGTGGATAGAGCATTGGCCTGCAGTCTGAAGGGTCCCAGGTTCGATTCCGGCCAAGGGTACATGCCTGGGTTGTGGGCTCGATTCCCAATAGGGAGCATGCAGGAGGCAACCGATCAATGTTTCTCTCTCATCATTGATGTTTCCAGCTCTCTATCTCTCTCCCTTCCTCTCTGAAATCAATTAATTAAATAAATAAATAAATAAGAAAAAGAGATTAAAAAAAAATGTTAGGTGACATTATGAAACTCAGTTTTAGCAAGCCCTATAAATCTTCAAACTAACTTTGAATGGTTAGCTGATGGTTTCAAGTGACATACACAGAACAAGGCACCATGGGCTCACGTTCATCAAACAGAACTCAAAAACACGCCATCTTGTTTTTTTTTTTTGTTTTTTTTTTTTCTTCCCCTCAAAAAACACGCCATCTTGTAAGAGAACTGCCAAGAGTAACAAAGACATTTGGGCTAGTGGTTTGACCCTGAAGACCCATTTCAGCCACTGTCTGCTGGAACTAGGTCAGGGGCCAGGAACTCAACAGTCTAGTGGAAGAGACCCATAGTGCTGCAGAAATAAGAAAGAATAACTCTATATGAGAAAGTCAGAAAAGGTGTAACATCTGAACTAAGTCTCCTAGGGGAGGTGGTGAACACTTTGCAGGTTATAGAAGAGGCGGCACTGGGGAAAGTGCAGAGTCCTAACAGGACACTGTATAACCAGGAACTAGAAAGATGCAAAGTCCAGGAGAGAAATGGCTGGGAAAGGAAGAAATAAGACGGTAACAGTAACAGGTAGAGCAGGGTCAAATCGTGAAGGACTTTACCTATCAGAGCTAAGCAGGAAATAAGGAACCAATGCCACTCGGAAGACCCGAGACTGAAAAGATTAGATTTGGCCTTTAGGAAAATAACTTTGGCAAGAATATGAAGATGGAGCAGAGAAAGACCTATGGAGTGGCAAAGTCAGGTCAAGATTTGCTAAGGTCTGAACCAGAATTTAGAAACTCAGATGCCTAGAGGCAGAGTGAGTAAATCTTTAGTGTACAAGATCTGGGAGAGTGGTAGCATCTGTAACCTTTGAAGAGTGCAGGCCCTGCCTAAAAGCAGTCGCACACAAAATTGTAAGCCATTGGGTTCGTTAAACAAAAGCATCTAGTTTTCCACCTCTGGTAAATATAGGCAGTACAATAGGAATAAAGAAAAGACACACAACCCTAACCGGTTTGGCTCAGTGGATAGAGCATTGGCCTGCGGACTGAAGGATCCAGGTTCAATTCTGGCCAAGGGTATATGCAAAGGTTGGGGGCTAGACACCCAGTGGGAGGGAGAGGGGGGTGCACGCAGAAGGCAGCTGATCAATGATTCTCTCTCATCACTGATGTTTCTATCTCTCTCTCCCTCTCCCTTCCTCTCTGAAATCAATAAAGAAATGTATTTAATAAAAAAAAAAAAAAAAAAAAGGCACACTTGTATACATGCATATAAGAACAACCAATGGACTTAAAACTCTGGGGAGGGAGGGGATGTGTGGGAGGGAGGAAGGGGGGCAAAAAAAAATCAATAAAATATGTTAAAATAAATAAATTAATTAATTAATTAATTTTTTTTAAAAAGGCATAAATCAAGCAGTACTTCAACACAATAGTAAACAAAAGGGTTTAGTAACTGTGGGTTTAGCATACTTACAGAACAAGAGGCATAAAGAGAGTACTAGTAAACAGGAAGACTGTCTGGATATAATTAACAGAGTTCAAACATACAGCAATATGAGCAGATAACATGCTGGGTAGGGGAGATAATGGTGTGCATGTGCTGAATTGAAGGTGCCTTTTAAACAACCTAGTAGGCTTTGTCGAATTAGACAAAATTTGTCAAGATCTATGAAGTTGGAAGTAAGGATCTGAAGTTTGGGAGAAACAGCTGAGCTGGTAAGAAATACTGAGCATAGCTGAATTCATGGGTGTAATAGAGATCCTCAGAGGAAGGGGGTGGGGGAAGAATGAAAACATACTCAAGGCAAGCCAATGAAGAGGGTTGCTGGGGAAAAAAGTGGTTTAATAGTGCCAAGTGCTTTGGAGATTAAATAAAATGAAGGCTAAAACCAGAACATGGGTTTGGGAATTAGGAATTTACTGATCTTCAGGGAAACATCACTAGGATAATGGGGGTGGGAGCCAAAATAAAGGGTTGCTAAGACGATCAGAGTTGTGGAAGTAGAGAAGAGGTCAGTGGTCGGCAAACTCATTAGTCAACAGAGCCAAATATCACCAGTACGATTGAAATTTCTTTTGAGAGCCAAATTCTTTAAACTTAAACTTCTTCGAAGGCCACTTCAAAATAGACTCTCCCAAGCCGAAAACCGACTTCTGCACATAAGCCACGAAGTTTCAATCGCACTGTACATGTCCGCCCGCACGTGGTATTTTGTAGAAGAGCCACACTCAAGGGGCCAAAGAGCTGCATGTGGCTCTCGAGCCTCGGTTTGCCAACCACTGGTATAGGCCCTTCCTCATTCTACCCTTATTGAGAGCCGACTATTTGCCAAGCACCCTAGATATAATTTTAACAAGAGAAGCTGATTCTCAATATGTCGTATGATTGGAGTAAACACAGACTTCCCTGAGTTTCCAGTCTTGGTGAGTAAGAAGAGACTTCATAGAGGAAGGACTTCCAGGCGGAAGCCAGTTCACTGGGGCTAAGTTGAGGCAGGGTGTTTCAGAGAAGGCTATTTGTCCAAAGGCCTGAGGCAAAAGAGAACATGGACACTTGAGACAACTGTAAGGAGCAGAAGCAAACTTCAAAGGGGGGAATTACCTAGTGTTTGAAGATTTTAAAAGTTTAAAGGTGAAGAGGGGGAGATAGGGCAATAGCCTCAACAGAATTAGGGATGATGGGAGGTTCTTCCTGTTGTACCAAACCTGGGTCCAGCAACCTCGACATTTGGGTTCTGGCTAGGAAAGAATTCAAAGCCAAGACCCAAACTGTAAGAGAACATTTACTTGGTAAATCATAGAGGTAGAAAAAGCAATTCCTAAAAGAAATGGGCTTAGGAAACAAGTTACAGAGGTGAAGGAAGGGCCCTTGGAGTTTGGGGGCTCGGGCTCGCTGCCAGGAGGGAGAGCGTAAAGGGTCCTGGCCTAAGGGTTTTAAGGGTGAACATTTTAGGGGAGGTCCCTGGGGAAGATCTCAATTGCATATTTAGCAGTTTCCCAGGAGTGTCCTTTCAGAGTTGTGGTCTCCACCGATTGCCTGCCTGCAGCAGGGCAAAGTGTTATTACTCAATGCAGCTGGTCCAGACATGGCTGGTTTTATTGCTTCTCTGGGCCTTGGAGCTGAAATACAGCTGAGGTCTAAATGTTATCTCTAGGGAGGAAAGGTCAGGGGTTCAAATCTCCTGACCAGCAATATGATAGGGGAGGAAAAGTCACCTTGGTGGTGTGGTCCCACGCTACAATTGTCCTTTGCTAGACACCTGGGGCTTTCCACCCTGGTGACCTTCTGTACCTGACCCATTGTTCTTACTCTGCTCACGTCTAACTGCCTGCAACATTCCTAATAGCTCAGAAAATAATAGGGAAACGCACTGGTAGACTGAATTCTCTACAATTCAATATTCATGATCACTAGATAGATAAGCAAATGTTTGCCTTCTCCCTTTCTTTAACAATAGTTTGGTTTAACTAAACCATTTCTCACAAGACACAAAAAGAACAGAAACCAAGAGCAAAGGTGTATAAAGCTGTAAATCTGTTTGACTTCTCTAAGGTTGATCTAACACGTGGTTTAATTAGGTCTAAAACCACATCCAGATGCCGAATGAAATGAAAACTTTCCCCTGTAAGCCCCAAAGAGCTAAAGGATTAACTTTAAGATACCAAAGATAAGGCAGTAACTCACTTCTGAATAAGGATTTTCCACTGCAGCTCAGTCTAGCTAGTGGAACTAAGAGAAACCGTCTGAGTTACCTGATTTTGCCTGTTTCAAAACATTGCCTCTGCAGAGAGCAAGCTGCCTCCAGTTCCTGCCGCTGAGTCCTTGGAGCCATATTCAGATGAGATCATCTCAGGAGCCAACAGCAGGCGCTTTCAGGCAAAGTGAATGGTGCCGCCTGGGGACATATCTTTGGTAAGCAAGACTGCAACAGAGCAGGCAGTTACCCAGGGCAGTGCTGACTCATGCCAGGCAAAACTCACATTTCCCAAACAACTCCGCCTGAGCCAACCGCAATCAACTGCAACCGAGGAAAGAAAAGGTGCCCCACTGATTTTTTTTTTTTTTAATCGAGTGCTGATTACTGGGGACAAGTAAACCTCATTCCTCTAATGCTGGTCACTCAGTGGACTCTGGAGCCTTTACTCAGAAAACTCGGGTGGTCACCTTCTGAAATTTCATCTGAGAGCAGCTGGGGCTCAGGACAGCAGGATTATTGCAGGTAGCAGGTTCACTGCTCTGAGGATTTCCCCCAAAAGGCTGATAAAGTCACTTTGCATTTACAAATTATTGTAGAACGCCTCGGTCAGAGGGCGAGGGGAGCTTGCTCAGTCATCACGGGCTGTTTAAACCACTGGCTGAGTTTTTCTCAGCTCTGACCAGGCTCGCTGTTTTCCCACTAGGCCTTCTCTGACCTCTCTATTTCTTTAAGACAACTTGAGTTCTCTAATTAAGATAAATACTGGAGGACTCTTTTTTATCGGCTGTCACCTTCTCTTATACTAAAGCTAAATTACCCACCATCAGCTACTAGATGTTTAAGGAATACAGGAGTCTGCAAAAACTGCATTAACACTTGCTTTTAAAAGGAAAATCCTTACATTTTTGTTGATTTTCATTTATTGGCTAGCTTAGTTTTAAAAATCAATTCTAGAATGACTGGCTCATCAACAACAATTATTTTTTTAAATATATTTTTATTGATTTTTTACAGAGAGGAAGGGAGAGAGAGAGAGCTAGAAACGTCGATGAGAGAGAAACATCGACCAGCTGCCTGTTGCACACCCCCACCGGGATATGCCCACAACCAATGTGCATGCCCTTGACCAGAATCGAACTTGGGCCCTTTCAGTCCGCAGTCATCTACCACTGAGCCAAACCGGTTTTGGCCAACAACAATTATTAATTTGCCCTAACAGGCTAGAATTGGCGTTGGTGCTATACAAGACAAAGAAAACAAAAGATTAAGTCCTTGCTTTCTTTGTGTTTTCATTTAACAAAAAAAAGAAATTAAAGTTCGCATCAGATCCTTTGGCTCCTTGCTCACAATTTCCCATGGTCATTAGTTATTTCTTAGCCCAGTCACTCGAGGCACCACACCTAGTCTCAAACTGGACGCAGCTGCCATCCCGATGGTCATTCAATATATGATATAGGTCAATTAAAATACACATGTAGACCATCATAATTTGGGTTTTAAAAAATATGCTACTTAATTCTATTCCTTCTCAAAGAGCAACTTTAAAAAATGTTTTTTATCCAACTCACTTAATTCCCCTTAATTATATTATTCCAAGAAGTCAGCCATACTGAGCTTGCATAAGGTTTTATGTTTCCTCTTTTCTTTCCTCGCCCTTCAGTGTTTCCCTTTTCAGAAAATGGCTGTGTTTAAAGTTTTCCTACAGTGTATGTTAATCAGTCCTTTTCAAATGATAAAGGCATCCTTACAGCAGTTAACAACCGTTATCTCAGGGAGCACGCTTTAAAAAATGTCGCTGTAGTGGACGATAAGTCACAAACATTCTAACAGGGATGGAGCAACTCTCAAGGCACATCAGAATATACAAATACGGAACCTCCATAAGGAAGAAACAGTATATTGTTGGAGGCTCCTGACTCCTTCTGGTTAGTAAATAAGGAAGAGAAAATCCGGAGGGCATTGTGCCCAGGAAATAAATGTAAATTATATGAACAGCAACATGAGGACCAGAAACATCAGAGCTATGTAACTAATATACTAAGATAAACACCAGTGCGGGAGGGCAGCTGATCAATATTTCTCTCTCATCAACGTTTCTGTCTCCCTCTCCCTTCCTCTCTGTAAAATATCAATAAAATATATATTTTTTAAAAATCAACAGGGGTGCTTATTGAAAATTATCTTTGCCCATCCCAGGCCCAGACACTGAATTCACAAAAGTGGACGGAGGCCCCATAGTGGGGATTTTTAATAAGTATCCTCCTCTCCCAAGTGATTCTGATGCAGACGGGCCTTGGATCATGAGCTGAGAGACAGGTCATAGGTATGTGTCCTAAGCACTGTTCCCAGTAAAACAAAGTTTTTGTTGAAACACCACTGAACTGTAGTCTCACTGAGCATGTCTTAGACATGAGTCCCCTCACCCACAAGAACCGCCATGAACATAACAATTGAACTGAATTTATTTTGCCCGCTGGACCGTTATTTTCTTCAAGCGTCTAGAGACCGTTATCCTAACTACTTTTAAGGATTTTGGCTGTCACCCACAGCGGTGCGATACTGAGACATTTCCACACCTGGGATGCAGTACAAGGGGCTTAATGGGATTTTTATGCCTGTGAAAATTAAAATTCACTTGACGCAACAGAATAAAACAAAGGAGAAAAACTCCCCAAAGGCAGGGGTTGGAAGTAGAGGCTTCTGACTTCCTGATGAGGCAGTTTTGCCCAGAAATTCAAACCATGGGATGCTATATAGCTCATATGTCTTGAGAGGACCCAAATGCCAACTTATCACTGCAGCATCAGCCGATGCAGGCTCACTGTACCATTTGGAAGCACAAACCCGCTGTATAAAATGGCCTCTCCTGGGAGACAGAGCCTGTCGCCATGGTGGAAATCATACCATCTTGGGGCCGGGAGGACCAGGCAGGCCCTTTAATCTTTAACGAGCCACTTTCATGTTCAGATACGGAGCTGGCACTGTGTGAGGTCCAACCCGCTCCACAGCACTTTGCTGCAGAACAACCCGGAGCTGGTGAGGGCACACAGGCCAAGCCTGTCCGCGCCGGTGCCGTTACCAGAATCTGCTCTGTAATGTAATTGTAGGCACTTTACTATCCACTGTGGTATAATACTTCAGAGTTCAGAAAGGTATCCAATATCAAGGGGATAGCAACTGCCTACCTCGGGTGCAATGAAATACTGGGCTCCTAATGTCGGGAACTAAAAGCACAGCAAGCTTGCAGGAAAAGGAAAAATCCAAAGCTGCCGGGACAGTGTGAGGACCTGAGGGCAACACTGGAGAAAGGAAGTCAGCAGTGTGGCCACTCCGCTCTCTTGGCCAGCGCGCTTTCGACGCCTGACAACAGCAATCTGGGCACCACTGGGTGGGTGTAATTTCTGTACGGAGCTGCGGATTCAGAAAAAGGGCAGGGAAAAGGCCCTTGTCATCCAACTCCTTCACCTAAACAGCTTCCTAATGAAATGGCTAGTAAGCTCCAGACCTATTCCCAGTAACCACCCTCTCAGAACAAAGATTCTAAAACTCCACTTCAAAGACTCCCTGAATCCTTTACTGTATACCTCTGGATTCTTCTCCTCCCCAAATACATACATACAGACACACACACATACATTCTTTCTCTCTCTCTTCCTCCCTCTCTCTCTCTCTCTCTCTCTCTCCTTTCATTCTCTCCCTCTCCAATCCCTCACTCCATACTCATGCTCTGCCTCCAATCAGTCAAATTTCCTAAATTATCATCCACACGATTTACCTTCATTCAGGTCCTCAAGTCTAGGAGGCCTTTGTTGACATGTGTTTCATCTTGACAGGTGATGCCTCGCCAAGCAGATAAGATTACCTGTTCACCTACAGTTAATCTTCAAACTGACTTCTGAAGGCTATGGAAATAAAAGGATAAGACTGCGCAGCTTGAATGTCCCATCAAGGTAATCAAAGTAGTGGAAGAGGGAGAGAAGACAGATTTCAAAATAAAGACTGAACTGTACTTCAGCAGCACTTAAGAAAACACTATCTGACTAAGCTACTGAGGAACAGACAAATACCCAAAGGACGGCACATTCTCTAAAGATTACTGTGCTCACAGTTCTGGCTTCCCTCAAGGTTCTGCAAGAGATCACATCATAAAATCAGATGCGTTATTTTAAAAATGGACAGATATATACTAACATCCTTATTTCAACCCAAACCCCTGAAACAGGAATAAAATCTGTTTTGTTTAGGTCTTTCAAAGGTTTCTCTCATCCCTTTTATAAGAAAAGAAAAAAAAAAAAAAAGGTTAGAGAAAGGAACCCAAAGCTCTGTCTCAGGCATTAAGTGCTTTTAAAAAAAAAAAAAAAGCACAGGGAAAAATGTCTATTATACATTATCCATTGGAGTAAAAAAAAAAAGGCACTATAAAACAGCAGCTGGGGAATACACACACACACACACACATACACACAAATATATACACAGGACATATATACATATAAGGATGGACAAAAGCAGGTTTACAGTTGTGAGTGCATGAAACAGCGTTTATTCTTCTATTATTATCTATTAAACTGTAAACCTACTTTTGCCTGCCCCACATATACAGAGAGAAAAAGATACAAAACACATATAGTTAAAATGTCTAAAATCATTGAATAGTCATTTCCAGTAGGAATGGGAGTTTGCCTTCTGCTTTATATATATAATTCTGTGCTATTTTAGTTTGTTTTGTGTGGGGGTTTTTTGTTTTGTTTTGTTTTGTTTTAATATATTTTGGTTGATTTCAGAGAGGAAGGAAGAGGGAGAGAAAGATAAAAACATCCATGATGAGAATCATCCATCGGCTGCCTCCTGCACGCCCCTTATTGGGGATCGAGCCAACAACCGGGCTTGTGCCCTTAACAGGAATCAAACCCAGGACACTTCAGTCCGCAAGCTGACGCTTATCCTCTGAGCCAAACCAGCTAGGGCTACTTTAGTATTTTAAAATGAGTAGTTCAAGCTAATTAGTATTACCAGAAAGGAAGAACCTAGGATTACTTTACAAAAAAGAACAATTTTATCAAGTTCTGAGGGCCATTCTGAGCCATCTATTAGTACACTTAAGGCTATATTCACTGAGGCACATTTATAAAGAATAAAGCAAAAATTCATAGTTTGGGGATAGCATCGTTTGTTCACCATGGCTGGGAGCACTGTGCTAGAAGCAGGGCTGTGCTGGGTACTGCCAGATAAAGGAAGAGAGTCTCATGCTCACAGTTCTTGCTTTTCTCTAAGTCTAGTCTTCCTTAGTCTTCCCTTAAGGAAACCATAGCAAGGAAATTAAAAATGCAAGGCAACAGACCACTGAGCACTGTACAGAGGCAGAGCCACCTGGAGGGATAACAACCCTCAACTCAAAAACCTTTGCTTTTTGTCAGTCAGATCAGTTTTACTAAGTAACCTGATTAACTTTAAAACCAGATATGCTGCCTGTTAGAAAAGCTTAAAAAAAAAGAAAAATGGTGACAATATCAACTGCTGGCAAAGATGCAAAGAAACTGGATCTCATACATTGCTGGTGGGACTGTAAAATGGTTTTGCCACCTCTAGAAAATAGTTTGGCAGTTTCTTTAAAAACCTAATCCACTAGATGCAGCAATTGCATTGCTGGGCACTTAACCCAGAGAAATTAAAACTGGTATCCACACAAAGTTCATAACCGCTTTATCTGTAATAGCCAAAAACTGGAAGCACCAGAATGCCCTTCAATAGATAAATGGTTAAACTGTGGTACATCCATACCATGGAAGGATAAGCAAATAAAGAGGAATGAGTTATTGTTACCCTCGACTACTTGATGGAAGTGCTAAATGAGAAAATGCCCATTTCAGAAAGTCACATACTATTGTGATTCCATTCCCATAAATTTCAGAAATGACAATTATAGACAGAGAACAGATTACTGGTGGCCAAGGATTAAGGATGATGGGGGGAGGGGTGACTGTAAAATGCAATTATTATTATTCATTCAACTGTCCAACCACTATGGAGTACTAAGGAAGTGTGAAAACTTTGTAAAGCAAAGCACATTTCATATTATTTGGCAGTGCCTCCTATGGAAAAAAAAAAAAAGTCTTTCAACATCGATCAGGTAGTGGTCCAACCACCTGAAATACATTTCAGGCATTATTTGTGCCCTATCCCTCCAGGTTTTTGTTTTTTTGTTTTTTGGTGTTTTTTGTTTGTTTGTTTGTTTGTTTTTTATTGAGCAGAAGCTAGAGTAAAATTTAAAATATGTAGTGGAATTTTTAGTGTTAGAGCAAAACCTCCATCTAGAAAACTTGAACTCTTACCAAAATAAAATATAAAAGTATTTTTTAAAAATATTCACCATTGCTCTAACTGGTTTGGCTCAGTGGATAAAGCATCGGCCTGCCGACTGAAGGGTCCCAGGTTCGATTCCAGTCAAGGGCATGTACCTTGGTTGTGGGCACATCCCCAGAAGGGAGTGTGCAGGAGGGAGCTGATCGATGTTTCTAACTCTCTATCCCTCTCCCTTCCTCTCTGTAAAAAAATCAATGAAATATTTAAAAAAATATTCACCATAATAGCTCCTCAATTTTGTGCATGAACATTTAATGTGTGATAAATGTAGTAAAATATCAATTATTCAGACTCTGATAGAAGGTCAGATTAAGTAAGTAGCTGCTATTTCTTCAAGAAAAAGTCATATTCTTTTAAGTATATACAGTAATTTAAACTAATCTGACAAATTGGTTCATGGTTGGATTTTAGCATAAGCTCTTAGGATTGACACTTTAATGAACAGAGAACAATAAATCTGAAATAATCAAACCAATTATTCATATGTTACTGGTTTCTTTGCAATATTTTAAGTACTTCATTTGTGGAGAATATTTTTTCTATATAATCTATCATTTTGTGGCAAGTTAAGCTAGTGAACAAATTTTAAGCCAAATAAAGGAATCTAATTTTTAAAAATTTTTAAACAATAATCATTTTTAATATTGCCTTAGAACATATGCCAATATTGTCTACAGAAATAATAGCACCTGGTATAACTTAATATTTTTATATTAATTACAGCATCCCTTCAGGTATTTTTATCTGAGCCGCCCTCGAGCCATGAACAACGAAATCAGAAGGCAGGAAAAGTAACCCATGCTGAATGAACTCACTGCAATTTGAGCTCAGCATTCAGCCAAAAAGTATCCGCTTGAAATCAAAAGCATCTAAAAACTGCACCAATTAGACAATAAATTGTGAAAGCTCTGGTTACCAGGTAGGGCACCTCCCAGGTGACAGGCTTCTTACTGCAAATAGTTTTGCTTCTGACTCCAAAGTCTCGGTAGCTGTCTTCACAATGTGAGGGAGAGGTCAGTGGAAAAAATTAAAATGATACTTCCCCTGTGATTCTCTAACCCAGTCCGCACAGGGCCTCACACATACTGAAAGCAGGATACGTGTTCAGAGTTTTATTTTCTATACTTACAGATCAGGGCTTTTTACTAAAAGTAGTCTATCACCATTTATTTCACGATCACTCACAACAGGAGGCATCATGGGATGCCAACATCTTTATATCTTATGTAGAAGCCAATTTATTGAGAAGGCCTATTGACAAACAGGAAAGGAAAGAGGGAGGGAGGGAACAAAAACTACCAATAGCCGAAACCTGTTTGGCTCAGTGGTAGAGCGATGGTCTGTGGACTGAAAGGTCCCAGGTTCGATTCCGGTCAAGGGCATGTACATTGGTTGCGGGCACATCCCCGCTAGGGGCTGTGCAAGAGGCAGCTGGTCGATGTTTCTCTCTCATCGACGTTTCTAGCTCTCTATCTCTCTCCCTTCCTCTCTGTAAAAAAATCAATAATATATATATTAAAAATAAAAAATAAAAAACTACCAATAAATTCTCCTCTAACCCAATGCTGTTTAGCCAAATGTGCTTTTAAAGTGAATAGTTTATATAACAAATACAATTATAATTTTAGAATTAGGAATAAACTATTGATTGAAAACAATCTTTCAGTACAAATAGAACTAAAACTAGTAAAACAAGTAACAAGTATTGCTAATATTTTTAAATCACATTCCAAACAAGGAGTCCCATTTATAAAAGGATAATTTTAAACACACATTATATGAAATGGAACCTATTTCTTTTCTTTTTCTTTTTCTTTTTTTAATATATTGTATTTATTTTTTTTTTTACAGAGAGGAAGGGAGAGGGATAGAGAGCTAGAAGCATCGACCAGACACCTTCTGCATACCCCCCACCAGGATGTGCCCACAACCAAGGCACATGCCCTTGACCGGAATCAAACCTGGGACCCTTCAGTCTGCAGGCCGACACTCTATCCACTGAGCCAAACTGGTTTCGGCTTCTTTTCTTTTTTTAAAAAAAAAATATTTTTATTGACTTTAGAAAGAGAGGAAGGGAGAGGGAGAAAGGAGAAGGGGAGAGGGGAGAGAGGAAAAGGGGGTGGGAGAGGGAGAGAGAGAACATGGACTGGCTGCCTCCTGCACACCCCCTACTGGGGCTGGAGCCTGCAACCTCACCATGTGTCCTGATGTCTGCAGAGGTGCTGCATCAGATCCCAGCTTCATTCCCAAACACTGATTATGTAGGTCTAGGCTAGGAACCAGGAATCTATCTTTTTAAAAAATACATTTTTATTGCCGAAACCGGTTTGGCTCAGTGGATAGAGTGTCGGCCTGTGGACTGAAAGGTCCCAGGTTCGATTCCGGTCAAGGATATGTACCTTGGTTGTGGGCACATCCCCAGTAGAGGGTGTGCAAGAGGCAGCTGATTGATGTTTCTCTCTCATCGATGTTTCTAGCTTTCTATTCCTCTCTCTTCCTCTCTGTAAAAACTCAATAAAATATATTAAGAATATATATATATGTTTTTTATTGATTTCAGAGAGAGAGAGAAACATCAATGATGAGAAAGAATCATTGATCATATGCTTCCTGCATGCCCCCCACTGGGGAGGGAGCCCACAACCTGGGCATGTGTCCTTTCCTGGACTTGAACCCAGGACCCTTCAGTCCATAGGTTGACAGCTCTATCCACTGAGCCAGGAGATTCCTATACCCACTAAAATGTGACATCTATTTCAGTAATATATAATCTTATTTATGCCTTTATGAATAAAGGTCACAAGTTGTATGTAATCCTTGATAAAGAAATTATTTTAAGTAAACAATATTTTAAATAAGTATATTAAAACACATATATTATATGCTTTTATAAATTTGTAATATATTATAACAAATTTCAACTTTTCCCCATTTTAAAAATACGGTTTGGTTGGGAAGATCAAATGTACATATTAAATTACACATAAACATTTAACTACATGCTCTGGCATCAAAAACTGCTTTCCTGACATGATATTCAGAACTCTTAAATTTTGTTCCAATCCCTCCCTAAGCAAAACTCATGGCTTATTTTTATAATGTTTGCTGTTTCTAAAAAGATGAGACAAGACAAGGTTGTCATTTGCAAGTGTTTCCTCAAATAACAGAGCAGGTGTGGCTAGCCTGTATCTCAAACAAAAAACAAATTAGATGTAATTGTAATGTAATTTTTTTTAAAGTATGTCTTTATTGATTTTTAGGGAGAGAGGAAGGGAGAGAGATAGATAGAAACATCAATGAGAGAGGAACATCATCGATCAGCTGCCTCGTGCACGCCTTGTCCTTGGGACTGAGCCCACAGCCCACGCACATGCCCAGACCAGGAACTGAACCAGCAACCTCTTGGTTCCTGGGTTGATGCTCAACCGCTGAGCCACACCAGTCGGGCTAATATTTGTTTGGTTGTACATGAGACATGTTGATGTGCTGTATAAATTTTTTTTAAATAAATGAAATTTAGGAATCTGATGAAGACCATCTAGAGGTGAAGCTGCAGGTCTATCATATTTGTGTCCCCTCTTAATCAGCTGATTCACTGTCACTATTCAAGCTACTGGTCTGCAACTTTGTCAATAGTCAGAGCTGGGAACACAGAACTAGATCTGTGGGCGCTGGCATGATGATTCAGCGTCACCTGGAGCACTGGGTCCAACCATATGGTGAAGGGGGTGGAGTGCCTGTTTGACAAGTTCTCTGGAAATATCATGGCCTGCCCCTCCCCACCTGCTCTGTAGCAAACACTGGCGAGAGTAAACTTCAGCTTTGACACAGAATGATTATGCAAACTCTTCCATCAATATATGGTCAAATTGCTAGGGGCAGGAGGGAAAAATAGTATAGTGGAGAATAGCTATAGTTATAAAAAATATTAATCGCGCTCTGTTAATCGTGATTGTTTTATTCTGATGAAAGAAAGCACATTCTGACCTGGCTGAGAGTTGTATGCCCCCAGACCTGGATGCGGCCCCTTCTCCTCATCTGAGAGCTGCCTATTATCATGTCCACTTGTTGTGGACACCAGAGGCCCCAGCCCTTTGTAAACCCCAGCCCACATTGCCTGTAATCTGTAACCATTATACCCGTTCTTATTCCTCCTGCCAACCTCTCCATGTCATATTTGTCCTCCGATCCCATGTAAGCAGCTGGTTTATGGAGGGGCGCAGAGCAGATTTTCGTGGATGACCTGATGCTTTCCCATCCTACCCGCATGACTGGAATAAATGCTCATGAGTCAACCCTTTCTCTGCTTAACAGGCTCAAGTAGTGACAGGCAAACCGGACCCATTTGTTGTCCGATTTCAAAATGACCACGAATGGTACCTGAATCTAGTCATGCCCAGAAGGTAGGAAATGCAGAATTAAGAATTTTCCACTGTGGACTGGTCAAGTCCTAGTCCCTTGGTTATTTCTTCCCACCCCATGCCCCTTGCATGAAATCTTAGTCCCTGTTCCTCTCCATCTCCATCCAGAAAATCCAAATTGCCCAATGATTGCTAATGAACTTCAGTAGACCCACTCCTGAGAAAGCCCTAGAAAACATTCTGCCCTCGTTCTCCAAATTAGAATGCTCCTTTTGCCCAGCATTTTCAAATAAAGGCTATGCTCTAGTGAATCTTCCTCCACGCCATGTAAAACAATAACTTAGGCTGGTCACAAAGGGTATAATTAATTGGCTATCGGCCCATTCACTCCAGGCCTAGGAAAAGGTTGGGAGTCAACAGAGGAGTCTTGGTTATTTCTCAAGCAGACATCTTAATCATTATGAAAATAATAAAAATAACTTAAAAAAAAAAAAAGGTTAGATTTGAAGAAAATGCTGGAGGGACCACACAATTTCCTTTATAATTTAGGATAAAAAATATTGATTCCCTGTGCCATAAGTCTGTGCGATCAGGACTAAGACTGGAAAGATTTTCCAAAGCAAATGAAGAGTGAAATAAGCAGGAAGATGGCGTTGGTGAGGGCATTCCATTTACTTAAGAAAAGCCTTTTTTTTCTTTTTTCTTTTCAGTTAACATAATCCAGCAGTTACAAATAAACAATGGTGCTGATTACTAACAAATTACATTTAACTACTCAAAGGCTAGCAGAGCCTCCGCTTGGCCAAACTTCCTCCTATAAATTTCAGGATGACTAGGCAGCATTTCTTTAAAGAGGATCAAGGCAGTTAAAGGGTTTCAGCAAATCATTCTGGCTCCAAACAGTTCAAATGGGGCTGGGCTTCCCCTGCCCTTAGAACCGGCCTGGTGGAAACAAAGGGCGTCCCAGGGAGCCTGACCACTCCACAGGCAAGCGATAATGAAACAACATTGCTAATGCAATTCTAGAAAAGAAAACGCATGTGCATCTTAAACTAGGAGATGTACGCGAACCCGTAGCACTGGGAAGGAGCAAATTTTAAAAGTCAAGTAACTCTTGCTTAATGAAAAATTTTTAAGTTCAAATTCAACACAAGTTCAAATTCAGCACACAGAGTTGTAGCCACTGAGAGCAAGGTTTCACTGTTTCTTTTGAAGGAGAGGACAAGGAGAAATTACCAGACCAAGGTCACTTTTCATTAAGGGGGGGGGGGGGAGTGAAGGGAGGGTAGGGGGGGCGGTTAAGGTTAGCAACCTCAACAGATAAAAATCTGTGTAGGTCCTAACTCCAAGAAATCGGTAGCCTGGTGAGAATCTCTCCACAATCCTGTAGGGAATTACGTGTGGATTAGTTTTTAAATGTAAAGTCTCCTTGAGAACAACTTTTGTTCCTGAAGACTGGAGCCTATGATCCCGTGAAAGGAATCACAGAAAAATTGTGAAGTGGATTTGCCAGGCATCACAGCCTTTCGCATCAGGTCTGCAAACACTATGATCTAAAAAGAAGAGAGCAGTGAATTGGGGAGAGAATTAAATAATACACCTTATCTGAGAAAACCACTCCGTTCCCTAGTCTTTGCAAAAGTTCACATGCTCCTGTAACTGTAATATACTTAGGGGTTCCCAAAAATTACACACATTTCCTCAAGAGCTGTAGAAAACAATATAATCACGGGGTAAAGGCCAAATACTGTCTCTTTTGAATGCTTAAATAGCCAATTATGTGTCTTAATACATTCATTCTATAGAGAGAAAGAGACTATTACAGTAAAGTTGAATAAGACATCTTTAAAAATGTACCCTGGGGCCTACATACATTCAACAGACAGTAAAATCACCCTCAAAAAAGCAGTTTTATGCAACGTCTAGTATTTTAATTTCCCAGCTGCCAACAAAAATATATAAGGAGCAGAAATTAAACTAATTATGTCAGCAGCGCAGTGAACAAAATTTAATTGTATTACACACTCGTTAGACATTTGTGGAATACAACAAAGGCCCTTAAGGGCAGAACTTCTTTAGAATATAAATGATTCCCAGTCAACACGACAGAAAATAGTCTGTTTGGGCAATAAAATTCATGGTTGGGATGTAAAAATTCAACCAACATTATAATTCAATATACAAAATGTACAGTGTAAGAAACAAATCTTTAGAATGGGCTTTAAGTCACTCTGTGATTTACATATGCTGTATCCTTAATAGGTCCTTCAAACCAGGATTGTACTAATGAGCTTTTTTAACATTCTGCCCACAAAAGAGCCTATTCATCTGGCTGGGAGACAGGTGTTAGCAACCGGCAACCTCTCAGCCTGGCGTTCCAGGGGCCTGCCTTCAATAATGGAAGGCCAATTTGAAAGAGGGAAAGGAAAGGGAAAAGGAAACAAAAGAGACCAAAGGGGAGAGAAGGGGAGATGAAGAAAGAAATGGATGTCAGGTGCTACCTAATGGGGACGCCCTCAAAGCCTCCTGGCCTAAACTGAGCTATGTAAAGCAGGATGTGGATAGTGTTAAGTTATTCCTGCAGACAATAACTCTGGATAACAGCCTACATTCCACACCTAAAAAAAAAAATTCTTACCCACAATCTCTAGTTCTTAATGTGAGGTCTGATCAAATAATTGAATCGATACCTCTCCCCTGGGAACTGACCTTTAGGCCACTTCACAATGGACATTCCACTTGCTTAGATCACATTCCACCTGCTAAGACCATTATCTCTCCGCTCTGGAGTTCCCCAGAATCCGGCCCTGCACAGAGAATTCTCCGCCAGAAAAAGCCTGCCTAGTCCTTTAAAAACCTCTGACTCCCAGTCTTTGGGAGCTGGCGCCATTTGGGGGCTCAGCCCATCTGGGTTTCCGGATGACCCAATAAATTCGTCATCCCTCACCCCTCTGGCCTCCAGTGTTCCTCCTTCGGCGACCCTAACATTTAACTTTACTCCTCATTCTTTCACACATCTAAAAAAGCTGAATGAAAGACAAATACCACTAATACCATATGGTTTCACTTGAATGTTGGATCTAAAGAACAAAATAAACAAAATTGAAACAGGCTCAAATATAGAGAACAGACTGATGGTTGTCAGAGGGGAGGGGAGTTGAAGGACTGGGTGAAAAAGGTGAAGCCCAAGCCGGTGTGGCTCAGTTGGTTGGAGATCATCCTGAAACTGTGAAAGGTCTCAGGTTTGATCCCAGCCTCCCACCTGTGGGGCAATCAATCAATGTCTCTCTCTCATCTCTCCCTCTCTCTCTCTCTCTCTCTCTCTCTCTCTCTCTCTCACTCACACACACACACACACACACACACACATACATACACATATCAATCTATCTATCTATCTATCTCTATCTCTCTCTCTCTCTCCAAAAATCAATGAACATGTCTTTGGTGAGTATATAAAACAAAAAGGTGAAGGGATTCAGAAGTACAAATCGGTAGTTACAAAACAGTCATGGGGGTGTCAAGCACAGCAAAGGGGATACAGTTAATAATCTATGTCTACATACATAAAAGCCTAAGGGACTACACGACTGAACAACCCATGATGAGCACTGACCACCAGGGGGCAGACACTCAATGCAGGAGCTGCCCCCTAGTGGGCAGTGCACTCGCACAGCCCGAGGACCACTCAGCTGACCCACCCATCCCTGTGGCCCTCCAGCCCAGCGGCAGCCACTCACTCCTTCGGAAGTCCTGCAGGCCCAATCTCCGGAGAATGGGCCAGGCACCGACGGACCAGCGAAGCTGGCATGATCCCAAAACCGCAGAGTCCCCTCCCTAGACGCTCCCTAAGAAAGAAACAATATAAAACTGGCCACCAGGTGGCTCCCGACAACCAGCACGAATGTCAGTGGGACACACCGGATCGCAGGTGGGCAAGGGCCTCCCAGCAGGCCAATTGCATCCTGGTCCCCCCACCCACCTGTGCACGAATTTGTGCACCAGGCCTCTAGTATTGTAATAACTACGTATGGGGCCAGGTGGGTACTGGAAATATCAGGGGGGTAGGGGGGAGAACACTCTGTAAAGTATATGACTGTCTAAAACATATGGAGTATGCCTGAAACTAATACAAAATAATACTGAATGTACACTGTAATTGAAAAGGTTTAAAAAAAAAAAAAAAGAAAAAGCTGACTGAGTAGATATTCCTAGAGATATAGAGAAGGCTAGATTTCAGAAGTAGACATCTTAAGCTTACAGAATAAAAATCTTACGAGAAAGTAGGAGAAAAGAACATTCACTGGCTTGCTACAACGTACACAGACAATATTTACCTCTTTTAATCCACGTAACAATCCTATCAGGCATTTTTTTCCCCACCGCACAGGTGAAGAGAAAATGAAGCTCACCGAGGTTAAATAACATGTCTAAAGGAGCTTAGCCAGGAGATGGAGGAGCTGGGATTCAAAACCACAATTGTCTATTTCCTACATTGTTTATTTTGCTTTTCCCAAGTTTAATTCCCTAACATATTTAATTCCCCAATTCTGTTTTAACTCAGATGGTTCTGTATTTCAATAATTGTTCTTCTTTCCATGAACTCAGCAAAGTACTTGTGACTACGTTTTTACTGACTACTACACATCTTATTATTTTCAATAAGCGCTTCAGCTATGTAGAAGTGAAACATCTGGCAAGTTGGCTTTATTTAAAAACCCTACATACAGATAATTCCCAGGCCTCTCTCCTCTCCAACACTGACCATAACCAGATTGACTAGTTTTCAGACTTCCAGCTGTTTCCCCATTATCATTCATTTGTCAACTCAGGAAATACAGGAAGCCACTTTCACCAACCCTCTCTCGTGACTCCCACTACATAATGCAGCCGAGAGGGCCTCTCAGGAAAGCAATTTACATAAAAGTTATAAAAGCTTCTTTTTATCTGTCAGGACTAGGAAATGGGCTATTCTAGCAAATCAAACATCCTGAAAAATATGATGCTTTTAAAGGGACTACCAATTTATAAAGAATTTCAAAGCAATACAACAGTGGCTCCCAAACCTGCTACGAGTCAGCATCACCTGCGGAGCTTTTGGGACTGATGCCAGAGTTTTTATAATGTAGATCACTTACTCCCTCAATCAAACTCCCCAGGAGGTGGGACTAGAAAACCTGTATTTTTAAGGAACCCCTCAGTGACTCAGCTGCAAAGGGCTAGGTACCACCGAATCTTTCAAAGAGCACTGGCTCTTGAAAATCCCTTGCAATAAAACATGCTAAAAACGCTAAGGCTGCACTGAATACAATGTGACCTTTCTGATGATTCAGGAGACGGCAGGCTCTCCAGTGCATCACTATATAGGCAAAACCAGAAAGAAAGAAAGATGATTTTATGTTGGTGGAAGGAAAGCTGGAAAAGACTACTTTTGTTTTTCTATGAGATTCAAAGAGCTGGTTTCCCCTGAAGGAAATGTAGATTTTGTGCTTGCTTTGAAAAAGGAAAATGTTTCAAAACGTACAGAACTCTCTTAACCAACTGCTGAGCTCCAATTTAGAATGTTAACAGGCCCAACGGCATCAAAAATGGGGAATATTCAACCTGAATAAGAGAAAGCAGAGAAACTTCTAGACAGTCTTAATGAAGAGAAAAGAGGACAATGAGTTTAAACTAAGAATGGCATTAGAGGATTAGTTAGAACCGCTGTCCTGACCATGGCAACTGATAAAACCTGGAACCGGGAGAAGCGAGGTCTTGATCCCAGGAGGCTGAGGATCGTGGGATGGCTTTCATGTGAGCTCAACAGGATTTCCTATTAAGAGCCCAACTGGTTTTAGGATTTTAAAACCCCATGAATAAAAAAGTCAAAACATGAAAGTGACCAGACCATGTTGCTATGGAAGAAACGGGACTCCGTGCATTTGGATAGAAAACTACTGTCCTTACAACTGCCAGACTCTTTCTTACATCAACACAAGTAACTACTGCCAATACGCAGTAACCAAACAAAAATAACCATCAGTAACCACAACCAAATAATGATGATGATGAAGCAGCTCACCCCTTGAGACTACAACAGCAATTTAAAGTACATATTTCCGTTAAATTCTAAATTGTATCTTAGCTCTGTATTGCAGGGGTTTTGAAATTCCAAGGGCAGAGTTTAAATCTTTCCTCCCAAAACAAGCACTATGGCTAGCACAGGTTTGATGTCTCTAATCTTCCAGTAAAATATTAGCAACAGCCCAGCCAGCATGACTCAATGATTGAGCACTGACCTATGAACCAAGAAGTCACCATTCAATTCCGGTCAGGGCTCATGGGTTGTGGGCTTGATTCCCAGTAGGGAGTGTGCAGGAGGCAGCTGATCAATGATTCCTCATCATTGATGTTTCTATCTCTATCCTTCCCTCTCCCTTCCTCTCTAAAATCAATAAAAATATATTTTTCAATAAATAGCAGTAGTAGTAGTAAAGGTTCTATTATAAGGATTAAAAAAAAGTCAAGTTGGAATGAGTCTCCCTAACACACCTCAGGTGTAAGTGCTTTCAAAAAGTCCTAGGCACCACTCTCTTATAGTCGGGTGTGGCTGTATTAAACTCCACAATAAACATGTAATTAGGGGGAAATTGTCCTTTTCTGTTATTGTTGCTATTTTGTCTTCTTAAATGATGGTAACTGAAAACGCCTTTTCCGCTGCTATTTTAAAGCTCTTAAAATGATATTCCTATTAGATGGTGTGCTAAGCAGAGTTATGTTAATGGACTTGGGCTGGGGAAAAGTTTGGAAACTAATTCCTAAGCATTCTGAGAAGGGCTCTCTCCTTCTGTGTGTATGATTTTAGCAACTGGTTAAATTGAGTCAACTTGGAAAGTTTACAACCCTTAACCCCAGTGTAAACAGTCAGCTTAACAGCTGTCTACCTGATCAATACGAAAGTTTTTAGTGAACTGGTCTTCATAATTATACAGACATTAGAAAGGGGGTGTCCTGGATTACACGGGGATTTTCTTCAAGCACAGCCAAGTTACTAGGAAGCTATTGCAATTGTCATATACAATTTCCAAACTTAACGCCGCTATAAATAAACTGTAAATTTTTTAAACTGTATTTCTGAAGCCTAAAATGATTAGAAAAGTTGACAACGTTTCAGAAACACACGGCACTATCGATTTCCTTGAATGTGAAAGAGAATGCAACCAGGAAAAAAGGATAAGTAAGTTGTCCAACCTGAAACCCCCGGAACAGGAGTATTCCCGCCAGCTGCCACCGCTACAACTCTGTATACAAACACAGCCCGGCACCACATCCCCGCTCTACCATTCCTAGAAAAGTTGGTTCAATAAAACCAACAGCCCTGACCACATTTCAGTAACTTGAACTGTCACTGGGAAAAACCACAAGCTCCTCCAAAGGGTTGTTGTAGCAACAGGGGAGACCGGAAGTCTTCCCCGGCCTCCCAACCACTTGCAAAAGGGATGGAATACGGTCCTTACTGTTTTCTTAAAGGGTCACATGCACCTGGGATGTTTGTTCATCGCGTCGCTGGCCTTCTGCCAGGGTGCAAAGTGACGGTGGTGGGTAAAACCCCATTTCCAAGCTCACAACACTCCTGCCCTGGGGGGACGGGGAGAGCGTGGAGCACTCTGTTCATTACACAAGCAGGGGGTAGGGGTGTGTGTGTGTGTGTGTGTGTGTGTGTGTGTGTGTTTCCCCCCTAGAGCCAATGACAGGCCCACAAAAAGGAGAAAATGTGCTGTTCTCAGCTCCTGCCAGCCTGAAACAGGCTCTGAGTAGACAGACAGATGCCTGGCTGCCCGGCTCGGGCTCCCGGGTCCACCCTCCTTCCCCATCCCTGGTCCCATGTCCCCCGGGCGGCGAGCTGCAGGCAGGCCCCGCCCGAGCCCCGGGCGACCTCCCTCACACGGTCCCCCACGAGCACAGGACAAGTCCCCAAACTTCTCCACCCAAAGCCCCCCGACGCCGCCGCCCTCCCTGCCAGCAGCCCGCGGGCCTCCCCACGGCGCAGCGGGGCCGGCCCCTCGCCGGAGGGGGCGCAGGCCGCCCGTCCTGACTCAGTTTACTCCGCCGTTAAGCAGCCTCTTCCCCGTCCTGCCCGTCTGTCTGTCCGTCCGTCCGTGCGGCGTCCGGAGAGCGGAGGTTCCCCGCCCCGGGGGGCCCCCCAGGGGAGACGCGTTCCTGGAGGGGCCGGTCCCGGGACAGGTGCGGGCTGCCCGGCACGAGGCTCCAGCGGTGCAGGCGCTCCCCATCCCGTGCCCCGGGGCGGGGCGGGGAGTCCCAGGCCGCGTCCGCACGGAGAGGGCGCCCCGGACCAGACACCGCGGCCGAGCAGCGCCCCGCTCCAGCCTCCCCCTTGGACCCCATCCCGGGCCGGGCGCCCCGCGGGTCAGCGCCGCCGCCGCCGCCGCCTCCTCACCTGCCGCGGCCGCCGGCTCGGCCCGCACCTGGGAGGGGAGGCGTGAGGCCCGGGTCCGGGCGGCGGGCGCCTCAGGCTGGGGGGCTCCAGGCTCCGCCGCGGCCGCGTCTCCGGGGCTGAGGGGCAGCGGGGGGCAGCAGCGACATCCTCACCGGCGGCCCCAGGAAGTTGGCCCCCCCGCCCTCAGCCATCCCCGGCCGGCCGCCGGGCTGGTCCCGCCCCCCGCGTGGCCCCGCCCCTGGCGGGACACGCCCCTCGCGGGAGCGCGCCTCCTCCGCGCCGCCGCACCCGAGCACCATAGAGAGGGGCGCGCGCCGCCGGGACAGCGCGGCCTCCGCGCGCGCGCGCGCCCCCTGGCGGAGCCCGGCTGCCGGTGCCCGAGCCGCCGCCGCAGGGCAAGGCGTGGGTTCCCGGGTGACAGGGCGTCTGCTCTCCACGCGGAGTTGAGGGTCCAGGTCAGAGTCTCCGCTGGGTCATTGTCCAGCTTGGTGACCATGGGCGAGTCCCTTAATACCTCTTCGAACTCGTTGCATAATAAAAGTTGGAAACGCCCTGGCTGGTTTGGCTCAGTGGGTAGGTAGAGCGTCGACCTGTGGACTGAAGGGTTCAGGGTTCGATTCCAGTTAAGGGCACATGCCTGAGTTGCAGCTCAATCCCCAGTGGGGGGCATACAGGAGGCAGCCAATCCATGATTCTCTCTCATCATTGATGTTTCTATCTCTCTCCCTCTCCCTTCCTCTCTGTAATCAATAAAAATAAAATAAAATTATTTAAAAAAAAAAAAAAAAAAAACGGGAAAAATGCCAATTAAAAAAAAATTTGGAAAGTTGCCACACCTTCGTATCTCCTTGTTCCTCGCGATGGTATAAGCAGGTGATGGCTCCCAAGTTACATTGGAGGAAACCCAGGCCCACCGGGGCTCACTAGCCTATTCAAGGTCCCTCAGCTGTAAGGTAATATTAGCCAGACCTGCAGGGCATTGTTAAATAAAAAACTTAACTTCCATGCTAAAAGCCTTTTTATTTTTTTAATATGTTTTATTGATTTTAGAGAGAGAATCATTGATTGGCTGCCTCCTGCACACCACCAACTGGGAATGGAGTCCGCAACCCAGGCATGTGCTTTTGGCCGGAATCAGGCCTATGCTCTACCCACTGAGCCAAACCAGCCAGGGCTGAAAGCCTTTTCAAAGGGTTTAGCCGAAACCGGTTTGGCTCAGTGGATAGAGCGTCGGTCTGCGGACTGAAGGATCCCAGGTTCGATTCCGGTCAAGGGCATGTACCTTGGTTGCAGGCGCGTCCCCGGTAGGGGGTGTGCAAGAGGCAGCTGGTTGATGTTTCTCTTTCATCGACGTTTCTAACTCTCTCTTCCTCTCTGTAAAAAATCAATAAAATATATTTAAAAAGAAAAAAAAAGGAAAAGAAAGAAAGGGTTTACTGGGCCATAAAGGACCAGGTCTGGGGCGTGAAGTCTAAACCAGCAGCACCAGCAGCCTATGTGGGAAAGGCAACGTGTCCCATGGTCCTGGCGTTGGCAGGCCTCTTTCTTACATCTCATGGAGGGGAGGATGAGAGGGAATGTAAGGTGTTTGGAAAGAATTTACATCGGCTGCAGGTAAGGTGGTGCGATAAGATGAAGTGAGGGAGCAATTCTATGACAGCAGCCTCTGTAAGAAAATATTTACTACTTTTGACTGGTTACAGGCAATGGTCCTGAAAGTTTATGCCCATGCAAGATCGTATGCCCCAACTAGCAGTGGGCTAGTAGCCGTCTGGATGTTGATTCAAAAGCTCCAACATATATTCAGGAATGTGAGCCGTCTGGCACCTGGCCCCAGCTATGACCAGGCTAACTGTCCTGTCCTTCTCCTATTCTCCAGCCCGCTGTAATGTAATTTAAAACATTTCAGAGTCAATATCAAAACCCTCGTTTGTTCCCCTTGCTCTATAGCACCTCTCTCAGCTAGCATTTCCCTGTCTCACCCCCAGAACTAGCTCTCTTCACCTTGGGAAGGTGAGGAGACTGTCCCAGGGAAGGCGGCGGTGCAGTGAAATGGCTGGTGCTGAGAGCCCATCCCGGCCCTTCACCGACTGACTTAGTCTTTCTGAGCTCATTTCCTCGTCCCTGAAATGCAGGTCGGTAGGAAAATTTTTTTTAAAAATATATAATTCTTTACTGTTGGAAGTAATACTATGTGTCTCTTCTTCCCCCATTGACCCCCTCCTCTACCCCCCGCCCCAGGCCATTAGCACCCTATTGTCTGTGTCCAAGGGTTACGCATATATGCATGAATACACGGTCTTTGGTTGATTATCTCCCGCCCTCCCCCTCCTTTCCTCTGAGATTCCGCACTCTGATCCATGCTTGGTAGGAAGATTTAAATGAGCTAATGCACAGAAGGTTCAGTAAACTGTAAAACACCAGGGTTGCATGAGGAATCATTAGCCAGCATGGGTTAAAAAAAAAAAAACCTATCATCATGAAAATAATATAAATCTGAATCCTCTGATTAGAGGATTTGAGCCTATTGACACTTAATTTTCTTATGCTTTAGGTTTCTATGGAAACCTCCCAGAGGTCTTCTGAGCAATTTGTTTTGAGTGTGTTTTTTAAAGTTTGGTTCATTCCTTTTTCTTTCCTTTTTTTTATTGATTTTTTACAGAGAGGAAGAGAGAGGGACAGAGAGCTAGAAACATAGATGAGAGAGAAACATCGACCAGCTGCCTCCCACACACCCCCTCCACTGGGGATGTGCCCGGAACCAAGGTACATGCCCCTGACCGGAATCCAACCTGGGACCCCTCAGTCCGCAGACTGATGCTCTATCCACTGAGCCAAACCGGTTTTGGCTTGAGTGTGTTTTTTGGTTGTTGTTTTTTTGCATTTTAAATAAGGAACATCACAAGGAAAAGTTAAATGAAAATATTTCACGTGCAGACTGTCACTTTACAAATATCATTTACAGTCTTCCCCAGAACCCAGCAAACTGAGTAGTAGGATGCCCGTGTCATTAATGAAGATCTGCGGATTAAGTATTGACCCAAAGCCACACCGGAAAAGGCAGAGCTGGATTTTGAAACCGGGTCTTTCCACCACCAGAAACTGATGGAATGACTGGCCCAGACGCCTCTGCACCTGAAATAAACGTGCCCGCCCATCTTTTTCCTACCTGGCTACTTTGGTAACTTTCCTTGATGCAATTCCCTGCCCTCTCTGCTTCTCTCCAGGGTTTTATTTTCCCACATGAAGGCATTTGTCTCCTCTTTCCCCCCTCTCTGGTTCCTTGTCTCTTGAGATGCCAGGGCCTTGTGCAGCCTCTCTTATTGCTGAAATGGATTTGTGATTAGTGATTAAGACACACATTCTCTACCTGATCTCTCGGTTCTCTCCTTCTCTCCATGCTAATTACTGTAAAGTCATAGAACGTTAATAGGTCTGTGGATGAAAGGGGAGGCCTGCATGGCAGTCTTGCAAACTCAGAGACCTAAGTCACCACAAAGGATGGTCTGAAATTAAACTTTAACTAAATGCAGTTATGGTGGATAGTTACAGGCTTAGGCTGGTATCTTCACTGATAAGGTCATCCTTTACCTTAACTGTGCTTGTCTTTTTGCATCAATGATAACACACCCTTGAAATGTCTGAGTAACTTGTAACTTCTCTTTTTCTGGACCCCTTGGGGCACAACCTAAGGTGCGTGGGTGCCAGGACAGACAACACAAACTATCATGTTAATGGTTCCTGCACCCACCTAAGTATGTGTCTATCATTTTACTTTTTATCCAATTCCAGTGGTTCCCCTCTTCCTTGCCCTCCCCCAACCCCACCCTGGCTTTTCTTTCTCCCACCTCTCTAGTCTATACCAATGGATTTCAAGAAACCCACCTACATCCCTTCCTTTGATGGCAATGTATAAATACAGATGTAACCCGCCATTCCCTGGAGCATTATCTCAATTGGTTGAGGTTTTGCTTCCTGGTGATTGTCAACAGGTTGGCTCAAGTAAACTCACAAAAATTCTTTACAGGTTTGAATGTTTTAATGTTAACAGGTCTCAGTCAAGGATGGAGTGGGACCAAAAGATGTCATTTTGTAAACTTAAGTTTACAAGCTGAGCGCTCGGTTCCTATAGGGAGTGTGCTTCACCCACTGTTGAACCCAATCATTGACGTCTGGATTCCAGACATCCCGTGGAAATCAGCTTTCCTGAGTCCGCGGCCCATATTACAGCTAAAACCGTGGAACGCTGCTAAGTAACATGCCTATCGCTGGAGCGGGGCGGTCTCCAAGGGAGCTGGTTCGCCCACACTCCTCCTTTCTCCACCTTCAGCATTAGCGCCATCACTATTTTTCATCTTTATCGTACGCTTCCAGAGAGGCACTCAATAAAGTACCCATTGTTTAAGTAATCCGAAATCCTCTTCAGTGAGCAATCGTAGTTAGCAGTAATAAAACACTAATTTGTCTACCAAGTGACATATTTATAGGAGCTATTTACTTGGCCATATTTTTATTATTTCTACTCATTTGCTAAGTACTTCCCAATACATATTTATGAAGCCCATGCCTTTCCCCAAACAGTAGTGAAATGATAAATCATATTATTTCCCTTATTAGCAGCAGCATGGCTTTTATAAGTCCTAGTGCCCTAATTTTTGTTTGTTCTGGCAAAAACCGGAAGCATTCATGGTGACTACACACCTACTTTGTGCCTGTGAAAGGCTCTTCACATCGATTATCTGTTTAATTTGCCTGAGAAATAGATTTTACCACTAAGACAGAGAGATCACCTTGTTTAAGTAACTCAGCCATAAAGGGCCAGCAGGGTTTTGAACCTAGATCTTGATTCCAAAAGCCTAAATACAATAATGTCTGTACAATGTAAAATATTCCTTTCCGAGAGAGTCTACATAGGTGTCCCAATAATGGAACAGTTAAAAATAAAGAGACACAGGATGCTAACCCCAGTTTTTCTATGAGAGGTTACTCTCTGGGGGAAGTTATTCCCTAAGAAATCAGTGGAGGGGCTAGCCGGTTTGGCTCAGTGGATAGAGCATTGGCCTGTGAATCAGTTCCTGTCAAGGGCACATACCTTGGTTGCAGACTCCTTCCCGGCCCAGGCCCTGGTCGGGGCTCGTACAGGAGGCAACCAATTGATGTGTTTCTCTCACACTGATGTTTCTCTCCATCCTTCCCTTTCTCTTCCACTCTTTCAAAAAAAAAAAAAAAAAAAAAAAAATCAATGGAAAAATATCCTCAGGTGAGGATTAACAACAACAAAATTCAGAACTGTGTGGATTGGAAATTAAAGGCAATGTGGGGACAGACAGAGTCCTGGCCTAGGAACCAGGAGTCCTGGGTTCCAGCCCTGCTCTACCACTGGGACCGTCCGACTCCTCTTTGGGGCTCAGTTTCCTTCTCTGCTAAGTCACAGGATGGGACAGATGATCTTTACAGGCCTCTCAAACCACGTTAGTCTAGGTCCTCAGCCAGGAGCTGAGCACCCGGAAACATGGCACATCTCCCCAGGGCAGAGATGGCAGCCAGGTTCCACGCTGAACGCCAAGTCCAGCTGATTGGCTGAGATGACACGGAGTGCTCTGTGGAGAAAAACTGCAAAACACTGTGAGCTCTGCAAACAAGAATGCTTGGTTGGTTGGTGATGTCTGCGTGGGCTCAGGATGCCCACATGGTGGGTGGCAGGGATTTGTCATTCCTAGCTTCAAGTACCGTTTCCTACCATGGCTGCAGAAATGCCAACTGCTCACAGGATGAGGATGCTGAAAAGCCCTGGCTGATTTGGCTCAGTGGATAGAGCATCAGCCTTCAGACTGAAGGTCCCGGGTTCAATTCTGGTCAAGGGTACATACCCCAGATGCAGGCTTAATCCCCAGTAGGGGGCGTGCAGGAGGCAGCCAATCAATGCTTCTCTCTCATCATTAATGTTTCTGTCTTTCCCTATCTCTTCCCTCTGAAATCAGTAAAAATATATATTCTTTAAAAAGGATACTGAAGCCGAAACTGGTTTGGCTCAGTGGTAGAGTGTCGGTCTGCGGACTGAGGGGTCCCAGGTTTGATTCCAGTTAGGGGCATGTACATTGGCTGCGGGCACATCCCCGGTGGGGGGTGTGCAAGAGGCAGCTGGTCGATGTTTCTCTCTCATCGACGTTTCTAGCTCTCTGTCTCTCTTCCTCTCTGTAAAAAATCAATAAAATATATTTTTTAAAAATTAAAAAAAAAAAAAGAATTAAAAAGGATACTGAAGATTAACTCCTCCCGCGGTGTTCCGTGAGAGCAGCCGCACCAGGGTTCCCTCAGGCTCACCAACCCTGCCCTCACCGGGTGGATACCCTCAAGCCAGTGTCCCACGCACTCCCAACGCGCCATGCTTCTTGCTGCTGTCCCTGCTGCATTTAGCATCTCTAAATGTCAGATCATCGGTCTATGATTCCGACACCCCTTTTCCTGCAGCCACAACACAGCTAAGTAATGACACAACAGGCTCTCTGAGAAAGGCAGCCTTCCTTTTAAAAAAATGCGTTCAGTAAACAACCCGATCATCTCTGGGCTTTGCCTTTTGTTTTCCCATCCCCAGTGTCCCCCTCTCCTCCCAGCCAGGGTGACAGCTCTCAGCTCTCAGACGGATGGCTGCCGTGCTGGGAACAGACAGGGGTGTGTGTGTGTGTGTGTGTGTGTGTGTGCGCGCATGTGTGTGTTGGGGGTGGGGGGTGGAATTCAAATGCTAGGGCACTACGCCCTGGTACAGCTGGCTGGAAGAGAAGGGTAATTATATTGCATCTCGGAGCCACCGGCAATGAATTTCTGCATGAAGACTAGATTTGCCATGTATTATTTATGCCAGCATCAATTTTCCCAGCTGGCTCTATTTACTGAGCAAATTCTCCTCTGTCTGTTTATGGGCAAGGCCATGCATGGTTCAGCACCTCTGGGTACTCTGTGCTCTGGAGGGGCCCCACAGGGCATGGCGCATATTATACAGGAGTCCGGGTTCAGCAGGAGCAGGTCACATCCTTCCTTCACTAGATAATAGCGCTGGGACTGCAGCGAGCTCCGTCTCACCTGGGCCTGGGGATGCCCGCCGGTGTGTGACACCAAATCGGCAAGAGCCAAACCGCCTTTGGGTCTTCACTGGTGGAAACTGGGGCGGGGGGTGGGGGGCAGGAGGGGGACACGCAACATCCTGGGGGAAAATTAGGTGGATCTTGGGCTTAGGAAATTTCCTTTTTATATTTTTAAGAGCAGGACCTAAATGAAGAAGAGTTTTGCATTTACTTCAACTCAGTAACTCAAAAACAGAGCTAGGGGGAAGAGAGCCTCATTTACAGATGAAAAAAAACAGAGGAGGAAAAAAAAAAAAAACAAGAAAAAGAGAAGCAAAGGCAAGTTTCATGGTTCAGTCACTGTATTAGGATGGAGTGCAGGCACGATGGTGATGCGCGGGGGGTTATCCATCCAGTCACTGGCGTGCCTCTTCAGAGATGCCCCAAGCCAGGGTGAATGAACTTGGCTCCAGTAGACACGTGCATGGTAGAAACAAAGGAAGAAAACTTGGCTCCAGCATGAATATCTGGGTCCTCCACTACAGCATCCTCTCTTGCCAGTAGCTCTAAAGGTTTCCACAGAGAGAACAACTGAAGGATCTGAGATTCCCTTCTGCCCGGCCCGAGAGCGTCTCCCGCCTCCCAAGAGCTGGCTGGCAGTGAGCGGCAGGCGGTCCTGGACAGGAGGTCCTTGAGGCCTCTCCCTTCCCAATCAACAGCACAGTCATGCCTGCTCTCCCTGTGACAATGGGCTCTGCTCCAGAGCCCCCCAGGTCCCAATGTCTACCGGCTCCTGGGAACCTGTTGGCTGGAAGAAGACAAGAAAGAAGGGTACATTTTTTAGTTAAGCAACCCAAGTTTTTGGTTGCAGGTTCTCAGCATCCACGAATTCCTCTATAGGACATCCATGGGCATAGACACTACCCTCGAGGGCCCAGAGGATTCGTTTTTGTTTCATTGTTTTCTTGTGTGTGTGTTTTTTTTAATTTTTAAAAAAATATATTTTATTGATTTTTCACAGAGAAGAAGAGAGAGGGATAGAGAGTTAGAAACATCGATGAGAGAGAATCATCGACCAGCTGCCTCTTGCACACCCCCTACTGGGGATGTGCCCGCAACCAAGTTACATGCCCTTGACAGGAATCGAACCTGGGACCTTACAGTCCACAGGCTGATGCTCTATCCACTGAGCCAAACCGGTTTTGGCTGTTTTATTGTTATTAGTTTCATTTTTATTTACTGTTATCAGTTTTCTTTTCCCCTGGGACTGACTCACCAGACGGGGAGATTTAGTCAGACACGCTGTGCGCTCACTGCCCGGTGCTCCCGCTCCTTCGCCGACGGCCAGCACAATCCGGGTGCTGGGCACAAAGCTCCAGGAGCGGCCCAAGGCAGGCTTAAGCTTCCCGCTGTCCCTGTCTCGGGTCATGTGGTTGGTCACCTGCGGCGGAAAGAATCAAAGACGTACAGATCCATAATGCTCGCAGAGAGGACACCTGTTCTGACGCCTTCGTTTTACAGATGGGAACGCTGAGGCCTGGCATGGAGACACTCCTTCCTCAGGACTCCATAACTTAGCCACACAGGTCCTGAACCAGACCCCAGGCTCCTGGCTTGCGCACAGCTCTTTCCACTGAACCACAACGCCTCAAGCTCGACTCCAACCAAGGGGATGGGGTATGCGTCTGGGAACAAGCAGTGCTGCCTGCACTCTCCTGAAGGGAGGCCCGTGGTGGTCTTGAGCCCACTACCCGCAACCCCAACCCAGCAGACAGGCATCCTGAGACGTGTCCAATCAGCCCTTTGTGTCAGGGCGTGCATCTCTGTGTATGGGAGGGGAGGAGTTTTGGAATGAAGGAAGGCCCTGGCCAGCAGCTGGCAGCTGGGGAAGGGAGGCCCCAGCCAGCAACCGGAAGGCCCCCATCAGCCCTGATCGCCCGCCAGGCCTGGGGTCCCTATCTGTGCATGAATTTCGTGCACCGGGCCTCTAGTATAGTCATAAAGCCTCAAATATTTACTACCTGACCTTTAATAGAAAAGGTTTGCTGGCCTCTGTAACATAGGTATTAAACAAGATAACATGTGACTGCTAAAAATGGCATTCTTGCCCTGCCAGTGTGGCTCAGTGGCTGAGTATCGAACTATGAACCAGGAGGTCAGGGTTCGATTTCCAGTCAGGGCACATGCTCAGAGCACCTTTCTGAGGTGATAGAAATGGATATTCTGTCTCTTGCTTGCAGTCTAGACAGGAAACAAGGCTGTTAGTCAAACTTGAAACAAGAAGAAAGTTACTTTATGAGAATTTACTTAACTTCAAGAAAAAAATAAAAATAAAAACAAGACTACCTCTGATCCCTTAGCTGTTTATCGGTGGGTCCCCTCAGGGCCCAGTGCCCTAGATGACCCAGGGAGGTTGGGCTGTGACCCTTTCCTAAAGGGCCATTTTGGGGGTCCAGAAGCTGCCGTATATGGGCAATAAAGAAACTGCCATTTGAGGGAAATAAATTTCTAGCTACAGCTAGAAATCAGGTTCATCTTCCCTCTTGGGGAAGCCCAGGGGTCAGATTTAGGACAAGCACGCTGGCCCAGCGCCCTCCCTCACCACCACCGCCACGCCGAGGTCCCGGGCCAGGGTCTTCAGCTCCAAGGCCAGCTGCATCATCAAGGCCAAGCCTAGAGGAGAAGCAGAGCGGGAGGGAGAGGGCATGAGGGACTGGGCTGGCCGGAGACTGGACTCCAGAGCTGGGGGACAAGGTCACATCTCTGACCCTGGGCTCTGCCACACACATCACTCACCTTCCCTCTGCTGACCTCCCAGAAGTGGGGAGACCACGGCGGTGACAGAGTCCACAATGACCGCCTTCACGGTTCCTGAGGAATCGCTCACCTAAGGGGTTTGGGGGGAAGCAGGTGTCGCAAACCACTTGGCCTCTAGGGGGCGCCCATTACAACACAAGCTCGATTCTAATTCTAATACAAACTGGGAAAAGCCCAACTGGTGTGGCTCAGTGATGGAGCAACCACCCCATGAACCAGGAGGTCACGGTTGATCCTGTCAGGGCACATGCAGGTTTGCAGGGAACCAACCCAAATGCCATTCCAAACCCCTCTTGCTTGTTAACGGAACTGCAGATGTCGTCAGGTACTGGACACAGATCTGACATCAGGGAAGGTGGGCCCAACCCCTGGTCTAAGACATACGTATAACTGTTTAGGCCAATTAGATGTAAGGCGAAATGGGCAGTCTGCTAGTGGGTTTTGGAGAAAGGTTTTCTTCTCTGATAAAAGGGGAAGAAGTACAAAAAAAGAGGCATCTGCTTTCACTGCCCTGAATGTGGATGTGATGTTTAAAATATGAGGCTTAGCCTGGCCAGCGTGGCCCAGTAATTGAGCATTGACCTATGAACCAGGAAGTCACGGTTTGATTCCCAGTCAGGGCCCATGCCCAGGGTTTTGGGCATGATCCCCAGTGTGGGGTGTGTAGGAGGCAACCAATCAATGATTCTCATCATTGATATTTTTATATCTCTCTCCCTCTCCCTTCCTCTCTGAAATCAATAAAAAAAAAATGTATTTTTATAAATAAAAATAGGAGGCTGAGATCAATAGCAGCCACTTTGCAATCGCAAGGGGGAAAGCGCAAGACGCTCACACACACACCAGCCTAAAGCCCTAATAACGTGGCCCTGCCAACCTCCAGACTCCTGTGAGATAATTAAATGCCCTCCAAGTGTAAGTGTCTGTCAGTCACACTCTATTGCGTGCAGCTGAAAACCGATCCATCGGGGGGGGAATGCGGAGATGAGCATGGCATGCTCCTTGCACTCAAGGGGCTTACTGTTTGGCGGGGAAGATGAGTGTGTACACAACGAGGCTCTCAGGAATGAATGAAGCTCTCAGAACCCCATCCTGGGAGTGGCAAGCCCAGCTGGAGTTGCCAGATTGCACATCTGCATCCCCAGAGAGTCTGCCGTAGGACACCTGCCCCCAAATGGAAGGCACCCGGCCCGCTGGGTGCAGCCGGGAGGAGCGGGACCGGGGACCCACCTGCTGGGCCACGGCACCTCGGAGGTCCTGCAGCACATCCAACATCTGGAAGACGTCAAAGGCACGCACCACCTGGATCCTCCTGAGAGCTCCTGCCTGAAGGGGCGGGAAAGAGAAGGGGGCTCTGGATAAGAGGGGGCGGGGTCTGCCCTAGCCGGTTTGGCTTGGTGGATAGAGCGTGGGCCTGTGGACAGTCAAGGGCATGTACCTTGGTGGTGGGCACATCCCCAGTGGGAGGAGTGCAGGAGGCAGCTGATCAATGTTTCTAACTCTCTCCCTCTCCCTTCCTCTCTGTAAAAAAATCAATGAAGTAGCCGAGGCCGGTTTGGCTCAGTGGTGGAGCGTCGGTCTGCGGACTGAAAGTTCCCAGGTTTGATTCCAGTCAGGGGCATGTACATTGGTTGTGGGCACATCCTCAGTTGGGGGGTATGCAAGAGGCATCTGGTCGATGTTTCTCTCTCATCAACGTTTCTAGCTCTCTATCTCTCTCTCTTCCTCTCTGTCAAAAATCAATAAAAAATATATTATAAAAAAATCTATGAAGTATATTAAAAAAAAAAAGAGGGAGCAGGGTCCAGCAAGACGAAGGGGGATTTTAAGGCTGAGCAGGAAGAGGCATCTGGATACAAGGACTCAGTACGCTTTGTCTAACCGGCCAGTCCTCACGGTGGTGGCTGCTGGGGTGCTGAGCTGCAAAGCTAAGTCAGAGCACAGTGGGGAAGAGTGATAGGACTGATGGATGGTGTCTGCCCTGGGTAAGAAACGGGATAGGAACCCTGACGCTGGTATTTGCCAGCCCTGAATTAAGGTGTGCAAGGAGCTGGGGGGATCGTGTGTGAAGGGCATTCACGTTGGGATGATGCTATAACACAGAGACGGGAAGGATACAGGAAGTATTCTTAGAACAGCAAGTTTCAAAGCCAGCAGGGCTACTCATCCCAATGGCTAACATCCTTATAACATAAGGGATCCTGGGGTCTCTGTGCCACCGCTTTAAAGGGACCCAGCACTCCTGCCCCTTACCTGCTCCTCCTCATCCGGGGTTCTGGCCTGCAGTAGCTGGAGGATGCGAGAGGCTGTCAGCCCGCCATTGGAATCCACGTACAGGACGTTCTGCTGCAGGCCATGGGCCACATTGGCAGCCACACAAAGACACACCTGAGGAGAGACCGGGCACTGGGTGAACTTGAGCCCTCCAAGACTGCCCAGGATGGGAGCTTCCCACCGAATCCATTCAGATCCCAGTGACATCAATGGGTCAAGTTCAAGGCCCAGTCCTCACCACCCATCGTCTCTCTTCCAAGCTCTGAATCACAATCTACTGGCGGAAGCTTCCCTGGGGATCCAGGATCTTATACACCTCCCTCTCCCAGTCCTCTGGCTCTGGCTGTGTGTGTGTGTGTTACCTGGGTTTTGCCGCTGCCTGGGCTGCCGGCGATTTCAGTCACTTCTCCTGTGTAGAGACCCGCGTCGAGCAGTTTGTCTAGGCTGATGGAGAAGAGGAAGGAAGAGCATCAACCCAGGGTACTGGAGAGTAGAGGGAAGTAGCAGCCACGAAGAAAAGCAAGACTCTGGTTCTGTCTGGAGATGCTCTCAGTGTCTCTGGCCAGGAGGTTTCTCTAGGAAGAGTTTCCTTCAGGGAAAGGCGTGGCTAAATGTTCGTCTGTGAGCCCTCCTCATCCTTTCACTCGCAGCTAAAAATCATCTCTCCCGCCAGGCCGGCGTGGCTCAGTGGTTGAGCGTCGACCTATGAACCAGGAGGTCACAGTTTGCTCTAACAACTGAGCGAGGCCAGCCAGAGCTCACCATTTTTACTTTACTCGTTCTGGGAAGCGTGCAGTAGTATCTCAGTGCGCCTTAATTTACATTCCCCTAAGGAACAAAGATGGCGAGCATCCTTCTGTGTGATCATTTGCCACCTGTGTGTCCTCTTTGGCGAAGTGTCTGTTCATGTCTTTTGACCATTTTCCTTTTTCTTTTTAAAATATATTTTATTGATTTTCCACAGAGAGGAAGAGAGAGGGGTAGAGAGTTAGAAACATCGATGAGAGAGAAACATCGACCAGCTGCCTCTTGCACACCCCCTACTGGGGATGAGCCCGCAACCAATGTACATGCCCTTGACCGGAATCGAACCCGGAACCTTCAGTCCTCAGGCCAACGCTCTATCCACTGAGCCAAACCGGTTTTGGCGACCATTTTCCTTTTTCTTTGCTATTTTAAAAAATATATATTTCTTTATTGATTTCAGAGAGGAAGGGAGAAGGAGAGATAGAAACATCAATGATAAGAGAGAACCCATTGATCAGCTGCCTCCCACCCGCCCCCCACTGGGGATCAAGCCCACAACCCAGGCATGTGCCCTTGGTCGGAATTGAACCTGGGACCCTTCAGTCCGCAGGCTGCTGCTCTATCCCCTGGGCCAAGCCGGCTAAGGTCCCATTTTCTAATTGGATTGTTTGTGTTACTGTTGAGGTTTAAGAATTCTTTATGTATTCTAGATGCGAGTCCCTTGTTGAGTGTGTGGCTTTAAAATATTTCCCCCGCTTTATAGATTACCTTTTCATCCTCTTTTGTAGAGGAAGTTTTAAATTTTGAACAGTTTTTCATTTTGACTTTAAAAAAAAATGTATTATCAATTTTTGTATTGCTCATCCTTTCAGATCAAGTCTAAGAACTCTGTGCCTAGTCCTAGTTACCAAAGATTTCCTCCTGTTTTGTTCTAAAAGATGGATAGTTTTAAGTTTCACATTTAAGTCCATGATCCGTTTTCAATTTTAGGTTTATTTATTTATTACCTGTGATGTTCAATAGCTCCAACACCATTTGTTCAAAAGGCTATATTCCTCCTCCACTGGAGTGTTTCTGCATCTTTGTAAAAAATCAGTCGGACACATCTGGGGTCTATTTCTGGGTTCTCTATTCCGCTCCGTTGATCTGTATGTCTATCTCTCTGCCAATATCACATTTGTCTTGATTACTGCAGCTATATAGTAAGCTTTTAACATTTGCTAGAATGGTTCCTCCAACTTTATTCTTCTTTTTCAAAATTGTTTTAGCTGTTCTAGGCCATTGGCTCTTCCATAAAATTATTAGACTAAGCCTATTTCTACAAACAACCTTGCTGGGATTTTGGGTCGGAACTGCATTAAATCTATAGATCATTTTGGGAAGAAATGATATCTTTGCTATGTTCAGTCTCCCAATCCACACATACAATATGTCCCTCTATTTATCTGGGTCCTCTTTGATTTCTTTTATCAGCAATTAAAAAAAATACAATTGATTGACTTTTTAGAGAGAGGGAGGGAGAGGGAGGAAAGGGAGGAAAGAAAGACAGAGAAACATTAATTTGTTGTGCCACTTATTTATGTGGCCACTTATTTATGTTTCAGTATGTGCCCTGACTGAGGATCGAACCCACAACCTTGGTGCCTTGGGATGATGCTCTAATCAACTAAGCCACCTGGCCAGGGCTCACCAGCCATTTTTAATTTTCAGTATACAGATCTTATATCTGGTTTGTTAGATTCAGACCTAAGCATTTCATTTTCTTGGAAGCAATTTTGAATGGTATTGTGTTTTTAATTTCCATTTCCACACGCTCATTTTGAGTATATAGAAATGCAATTGATTTTTATGTGTTACTCTTTTGTCCTGCAACCTTGCTGAATTCACGTATTAATTCTAGGGGTTTTGAATTATTTCCTATTTACTTGTTTTTGTCTGTCTTCCCTATGTGGCCCAGGGCACTCTGGGGCAAGAACTGGCCCTTGTTCAGTATTACATCCAGGCAACACTGGCACAGTGCCTAAAACACAAGAGACCCACAATAAATATTCCCAGAGAAATAGGCTACAGGACATGCCATTTAGTCCTATTATTATTGGCACTCTGGCTGTGGAACTCAAGACACGGCTAATTCCTAATTCTGGGTTCTGTCCTTGAACCACCATGAAACAAATAACTAACCCCCCTCCATGTCCTGCCCACCCTACTGGTTGGATTCTCCTACACCAGAGCCCTTACCAATGCCTCCGTGTCCACAAGCATCCCTTAGCTCACCCTACAATCTCCTTCACCGGTGCCAGTCCTCGGAAACAGTTCCTGAGACCTCCCATGACCCCTCTGTCTATGCCAAGTAGCACCTTAGTAAGCACCCCATCTATTTCAATCCCAGGGACCCCGTGGTTATAACCACAGATCCCTGCCAGTCAAAACAGTGCAGCCCCGTAGCATCTTAGGACAGCTGTCCCTGACTCTGTTTAAAAAGGCATCCAGCCTAAACTGGTTTGGCTCAGTGGATAGAGCATCGGTCTGCGGACTGAGGGGTCCCAGATTCGATTCCGGTCAAGGGCATGTACATTGATTGCCGGCACATCCCCGGTAGGGGCTGGGCAGGAGGCAGCTGGTCGATGTTTCACTATCATCCATGTTTCTAGCTCTCTGCCCCTTTACCTTTCTCTCTGTAAAAAAATCAATAAAATATATTTTAAAAAGCATCCAGGCTCTGCAATTTCTGGATCCCATTCCTCCCACTGAGATCAGAGAACCCCAGTCTCATCACAGCAGTGCTTCTCCAGGTGTGGCCCCCACCTGAGCCTCACCTGCCAGGGCACCCAAGGAGTTTTAAAAAGAGGTAGGTATTGCCCGGCCAGCCCTTCCATCAGCAGCATCACCTGGGAACTGATTAGAAGCACAAACTCTCAGGCCCCACTCAGTAGGAGGTGTGCAGGAGGCAGCTGATTGATGTTTCTCTCTCATCAGTGTTTCTGACTCTATCCCTCTCCCTTCCTCTCTGTGGAAAATCAATAAAATTTTTTTAAAAAATAAAGAAATAATACACTGTGAAGGGCAAGCGCGGTGCCCAGTTCTTGATAAGCACCCAGAGAAAGCCCACCGGGTCCTCCACGCCCAAGGCCTGCCTCCTTCCTAGAGCTTTCCTGAGCCGCTCTGATCTCCCCTGCAGGGCCCCACTGCAGCTGCCGTCCTGCCAGGGTACCACCGGACTGCTCCCCAGATGCTTCCTCGGAGTACGTCGGTTTTATAAGCTCCCTAAGCCCAAAGGCCCAGTGTGCTTCCTGTTACTCACACCCTCCGTGTGCTGCCTCACACATTTCTATTCCTCTGTACTGGGGTCACCTGCTCGTCTTCCTGCCCAGGGACGGGATCCCATACTCCTTTCAGTGCGGGAGCCTCGCCTCACGCGTACACCGATCAACTGCACGTACCTGGCCACCAGGAGGCCCTGATGGGTCACAGATTCAGACCAGCCAGGAGGCGCCAGCACTGTGCTGTGTGTACCTTGCCGAGAGAATGTGTGATGGAAGCAGCCAGGGCCCAGCCAGCCCAAAGGCTTTTGTGATGGTGAGAGTTCATCACATTTCACACCAACAGGCCAGGAAAGAGGTCGGACTCCCTCAGTCAGAGAGCGGCTGCTGTTTGGGGCATGAACCAAGTTCTCGGTCAAGTACCCCAGGGCTTGAGCTCCACTCCACCCCTTGCTCCTCTTCGGCTAAACCCAAGTGGGTTAATAATCCTGAATTCACAGTTTCCCTGAAGAGATTGCATAACCTATATACAATGGCTGGCATACAGTAGGCACTCAATAAATGTTAGTCCTGTATGTTCTTTCTTGTCCTATTCTTTTTCTTTTTTTTTTTTAATATATTTTATTGATTTTTTACAGAGAGGAAGAGATAGGGATAGTTAGAAACATCTATGAGAGAGAAACATAGATCAGCTGCCTCTTGCACCCTCCCCCCCCCCCCCCCACTGGAGATGTGCCCACAACCAAGGCACATGCCCTTGACCAGAATCGAACCCGGGACCCATCAGTCCACAGGCGATGCTCTATCCACTGAGCCAAACCGGTTTCAGCTCTTGTCTTATTCTTAAGTGAACTATGATGTAGGGCCAAAGAAGAGGTGCTCTGATCTGCTGAATAGTAATGAAATACTGACATCTTGTGTTATATGACAGCAATTATCAATCGGGGGCAATTTTGTTCCCCGGGTGTCATCTGGCAATGTCTGGAGACATTTATAAAAATGGATTTTAGCCGAAACCGGCTTGGCTCAGTGGATAGAGCGTCGGCCTTCGGACTGAAAGGTCCCAGGTTCGATTCCAGTCAAGGGCATGTACCTTGGTTGCGGGCACATCCCCAGTAAGGGGTATGCAGGAGGCAGCTGGTCGATGTTTCTCTCTCATTGATGTTTCTAGCTCTCTATCCCTCTCCCTTCCTCTCTGTAAAAACTCAATAAAATGTGTAAAAAAAAAAAAAAAAAAAAAATTAGCCGAAATTGGTTTGGCTCAGTGGTAGAGCGTCGGCCTGTGGACTGAAAGGTCCCAGGTTCGATTCCCGTTAGGGGCGTGTACGTTGGTTGCAGGCACATCCCCGGTGGGGGGTGTGCAGGAGACAGCTGGTCAATGTTTCTCTCTTGTCGACGTTTCTAGCTTTCTATCTCTCTCCCTTCCTCTCTGTAAAAAATCAATAAAATATATTTTTAAAAAATTTTTTAAATAAAAAATAAAAATGGATTTTATAGAGAGGAAGGGAGAAAGAGAAAAAGAGAGAGAGAAAAACAGATGTTAGAGAGAAACGTGGATCAGTGACCTCCCACATGCCCTGACCGGGGATGGAACCTGCAACCTGCTTATGTGCCCTGACAGGGAATAGAACCCACCACCTTTTGGTGTCCAGGAGGGCACTCCAACCAACCCTGCCACACCTGCTAGGCTCTGGAGACGTGTTTGGTTGCACAATTTGGGGAGGAGGGAGGTGCTCCTAGCGCCTAGTGGACAGAGGTGAGGAATTCGGCCAGACATCCTCCAGCTCCCGAGAGGTCCCCCCACCACTAAATAATGATGCACCAAACCCATGTCAGGAGTGTGAGGCTGAGAAACCCTGTTAGAAGGTAAGAGAACGCAGGAGCCCTGACCATCAGTCCCTGCTGCCCTCACCCCTGCTTGCCAATCCCTGCTCCCTAGGCCAAGCATGTCAAACTCAAAGGCTAACGCGGGCCAAATCAACCTAGTGTGCGGCCCGCGGGCCGCGAGTTTGACACGCTTGCTCTGGACTCCAGTGTCAAAAGCCAAGCCGGAAGCATCCACGTGTTGCGGCGTCTCACCTCCTTCCCCGCGGGCACATACACACCTTGCAATGCCCGTGGACAGGATGGCGGTGGAGGTCTTCAGTTCCTCGTAGAGGTCGGCGCCGTTGCAGGGGAAGGCTGAGAACTGGGCCAGCAGCACCCGCCGCAGGGCAACCAAGGCCTGCCGGAAGGGTGGGGGGGGGGGCAACTCAGGGTGGGCAGGGCGCTTCCACCCCGAGGACCCGAGTCCTCTGCAAGGAGCAAGGAGCAGGCGAGGGCAGGGGCACCCCGCGTCCCTTATGGCCCCCCTCCCCTCCTGATGGAACTCTGAGCTCCCTTTGCTCCTGCGGCTCGGGGGCCAGGCATAGAGGCACCCAGGTTCGGAAGGAGCAGACCGTCAGCTCACCTTGTAAGACAAGCCACACGTCCGGGCCACCTCCTCCAGGTCCGCGGAGACCAGAGCCGCCACTGAAACGGAGACACGTGTGGTCGGTGGGCACGAAGGGCGCGGCTCTTACCCATCTGCAAAGTGGGGTGGCCATCCCACCTCGAGGCAGGCTATCTGAGGGAGCCCCGGGAACTCACTCACAGAGCCGCAGGGGTTCCGTCCCGTCGGAGGGGGGCCTGGCTCCCCAGGAGGGTGGGGAGCAGGGGAGGGAGGGCCGGCCCCGCCCCGGGCTGCAGGGCGCGGTGTGCCCAGCTGGGGGCACGCGCCCGCGGTCACCTGTCCTGATCCCGTGGCTCCTCAGCAGCTGGACCATGTCCTGGGTGAGGCCCGGGCACAGCCCGGCCCTGAGCACGCCCATGTTCCCTGGGGCCCGGCGCCCGCCGCTCGCCCCGCGGGCATCCGCAGGGCCCCCTCCAGGCGCCCTTTCCCGGAGCCCGGACGGGTGGTGCCGAGGGGCCGGGTCTCCCGCGCCCGGGGCCCGCCAGCCCGGGCCGCACCGCCTCTTCCGGCTTCCAGGCTCCGGCGCCGGCGGGCAGCGCCACCTGCTGGCCGTGCGGGGCGGATGCGCGCCCTCCCGCGGCCAAACAGGCCCCGCGGATCCACACAGGCTCCTGCACCCGCAAGCCCTGTGCACACTTGGGCATCCACATTCGCCTCTACCCCTTTCCCAAACACGCACGCAGACCTACCTAGGTGCCTCTATAGGCCAGAAAGTTCCACCAGTCCCTGTGCTCAGGGAACCCACCTGTTAGTGAGGGCAAGACAGCGAGGAGGAATGAAATCAACCAGGGAGGATATGACAGAGTCTATGATGAGCGCTAAGAAACAGCAGAGGACACAGACGACACCTGAATCTCTGTACTTACTTTATTTTTAGAGAAAGGGGGAGGGAGAGTGAGAGAAACATCAATGTGAGAGAGAAACATTGGTTGCCTTCCGGACACTCCCTGACCACGGATCAAACTGCCACCCAGCTATGTGCCCTGACCAGGAATAGAACCTGCAACCTTTTGGTGCATGGGGACAGTGCTCATGCAACTGAGCCACACCGGCCAGGGCTTTAACATTGTTTTATATATACCACTTGAAAAAAATGACAAAAACCTTGAGTATATAAAACACAAAGCCCCGAGTATATAAAACACGTAGGATTTGTTATTCTGAATGTCCTTTGCTTTTGCCTCATCCTCTGGAAGAAACAAAACAACCTTACAGGGTTATCTCCTCATAACCCAGTGAGATAGGCACTATCTTTACCCCTAGTTCTCAGATGAGGAGGCTGGGGGAGGTGAAGTCAGGGGCCAAAGGTAACAGAGCCTGTAAGGGCAGAACTGGACTTAGAGCCGAAACCGGTTTGGCTCAGTGGTAGAGCGTCGGTCCATAGACTGAAGGGTCGCAGGTTCGATTCCGGTCAAGGGCATGTACCTGGGTCGCGTGCACATCCCCAGTGGGGTGTGTGCAGGAGGCAGCTGGCCAATGTTTCTTTCTCATCGACGTTTCTGGCTCTCTATATCTCTCCCTTCCTCTCTGTAAAAAATCAATAAAAATTATTAAAAAAAAAAAAAAAAAAGAAGAAGAAGAAGAACTGGACTTAGAGCGGCAAATTCACCTCTACGTGCAAAGCCTGTGCTGCTTTAACAGTTTCTCTTCCCACCCCCAAAGTTGTGTGTGTGTTTTCCTACCGTAGAGTGGTTCCCCCGAGAACAGAAACAACGTCTGGTCCATCTGTGTATCCCTCTGCAGCATCCTCAACTGTCACTCAACCCACGAAGACCCATGGGACACGTTTAGAATTCTGGCAGTAAAACCGGGGTAGGTATATGTGAGCCATGAATCCCATGGGCCAGCTCTGCTCTCCCTCTGCCTCCAGACCGGACACAGTGAGGGTTTGCTGCCTAGAATGTCTGGACATGGGGCCTCAGCCTTCCACAGCCCCCCAGTCCCGAAGACCAGTCCCGTTCTGGTGTCTCCTGTCTCCCTGCCAGGGTGCCTCTCCTGCCGCCGTCCTCCTCCTCCCCAGGGCAGCTCCAGAGGGCATCCTCGGTGGTGAGCCGCTGAGATCTTTGCAGAAGGGCAGGGCCGCTGACCACCGGGCGTTCGAGATGGAAGGGGGATGCAGTCTGTTCCTTGGCTCCACCTGGCTCCAGACCAGAGGTCTTCAAACTACGGCCCGCGGGCCACATGCGGCCCGCAGAGGAGTCTGATCCGGCCCGCCAGGTTTTTTGGGCAGTGAGCGCAGCCGAGGTGTTACAGTAGGAATTAGTAGTTCATATAGTCCGGCCCTCCAGCTCTCTGAGGGACTGTGATCTGGCCCCCACTTTAAAAAGTTTGAGGACCCCTGCTCCAGACCCTGGCCCTGGCCCTGGGCAGCAGCGGCCTCAGGCCAAGGGAGAGGCTGTCCCCTAATTGTTACCCTCTGCGATGATTATGAAGTCAGCTCATCGCACCCCACATCCCAGCCAAACTCCCCTGCCCCCCAGTTTCTCTTCACTTCCTGCCAGCTTGGTTGTCGGCGGTGGTCCCAAGCTCACTCGATGGCATCAGAGGTGTTCTGTAAAGTGGGAGATGGGGAGGAGAACATGATGAAAAAGGAAACTCTCATTTTGGATCAAACGTCGAAGCCCTTTCTCAACCCCAAGTCTATGAACAGGATGGTTGCCACCAAAGGACTCCCTCTTTCCTCGAGGGGCAGCTTGCTTAGCTTCATGGAGGAAGATGCAATCGACCTTCCCAATCTACCGTAAGATACAAGTCGGGTTCTGTCCTCCTTGCTCAGGCCGGAGCTGCGGGTGGGGAGAGGCTTGAAGAAGGGGTACTTCCCGGACCTGTCACAACCTGGGCCCTGGACCCCGGGGAGAGCATGTGCGCAGGTTGCACCATGGATTCCTGGGCCCACGTCCGTTCTTAGACACATGGAGGCCTCCTACTCCAGGAGGCCTTCTGGGATTAGCCAGAGATTTGTTGACAGGACTCCTCATACCCTTAGTCTAGTGAGGGCTCTCCCCACCTTCCCCAGGGTCCTCCCCCCCTCCCCTGCCTCTTCTACTCTTCCATGGCTCCCCTCTCTCAATCCTCCCTTTTGATGTCTTCCCCTTCCTGATTATGTCCCCCCAATAACCTGTCTGTCTTCAGGCCGAGGTTAACTGCTTCTCCTTGGTGGTTCTGGGTTCCCTTTCCTTCATTCCACAAAACTCCTTGAACTCCTGTAAGGTGTCTGGCCCAGGATTTAGGAAGCTCCCAGCATGGGGTGTGTGTGTTTCTGTGTGCGCGTGCATATGTCAAAAATCAAGAATAATACAGACCATAGCATGGTCTGTGCTATGCCTGGGCACCTTGAGAAAATGAAGGAGGTTTAGTATAGCTTGGGAGAGGGTGAAGTTAAGGCAAGCTTCTTGGAGGAAGTGATATGTGAGCTGAATGTCTAGGAAGGGAAGGGGAGCCGGGGAGGGTGGTAGAGGTGTGGATATGGTAGTAGTGAAGGGAGTGGATTCAGTCTGAGGAAGTTATCTGCAGGGCAGTTTCATGATGTGTGGCCGTTATGGTCACACACAGCCCCACATTTAGAAGGGCCCTGTGCTTAGTTGAATGTCCTGCTGTCATTCTCTTGATATTCTTAATAATTTTTGAAGAAAGGGGCCCACAAACAACGTAGCTGGCCCTGATTATATGAAAGGGATATGGTGTCCATTCCCTAAAGAGACATGGGTGTTCCTCCTCAGGCGTTTGGCAAAGGCTTACTGTCTAAAGAACCTGCAGGTGGCAGGTATGGTTAAAGTGATGGATGCTTATAGGACACCTCATGCTCCAGTGGTCCTCCTCTGGGACTTTGCCCCCTACTGTGGAGGGAAGCCTTAAAGTTTTAGCAGTTTCTAAAATTGTGGTTCTCAGAACACCTGCCTTAGAATCGTCTAAGGATCCTATTAACTTTACCAGTTTCCCCAGTTCCATCCCATCCCATCCCATCCCAACCAGGGACCAGGAATCTGCACTTCCTACTTGTGTGCCCCTGGGTGCAGATGCGCTGCTGCTCAGCAGTAAGGGTGTTCTGAGCTGGGACCCTTGCAAGCCAGACCCAGGAGCTTCCAGGCTGCCCGGGCCGCTGGGTGCTCACCTGTCTCCCCTCGCACTCCAGGAAGGCGATGCCAGGGGAGGAATCCGAATGCAGCTCCGACGACACCAGCATCTCCCCCATCTCGTCGACCTTGTTGAATCCCATCAAACTGGCCGTGACCCAGCCCAACAGCAGCTTCTTTGCAGGGTTGCTGGAAGGCGAGCTGAACAAGCTCAGCATCACCTCGGCGGCCAAGAATACAGACAAGGAGGACCTGGCCCTCTGCCCCCATCGACCTACATCCCAAATAGCCCCCGCGGGCCTGCTGGACCTGGACAACCCTGAGCTGGACACAGACACCTCCTCGACCTCCTCCAAGTCCTCCGTGGTCACGGACGTGCCAGAGGCGCCCTTCATCTGTGAACACACAGTCAGCGATTACACGGCCGTGGTGCGTTCTCCTCCTCATGCGTTTGGCAAAGGCTTACTGTCTGCCCGCAAAGTGCCAGGCACTGAGCTGAGCTCTGTGGGGAGCGTGAGGATGCCTAACCCCTGCACTCTGACCTCGAGTTCCTAGGTTAGGGGAGAGGGCATGTTTGTAAGGAACTCCAGTGCAAGCTAGAAAGGGCTCATTGATGCAGGAGGAGTTCAGATCGAGCCCACCAGGAAGTCAGAGGGAAGGACACAGTGCTTCCAGGTGCAGGAACTAGCTCTTGGTAACACTGGGGCAGAGGTAGGATTTAAACATCTAGAGATGGGGGAAAGGCATTGCCCGGAGGGCTGGCACTTAGCAAAGGCTCATGGGTGGGAAGATGGGGGAGAAAACACCCAGGCCCCAGTGCACACTTTCCTGTGCCTGCAGACCGGATCATCTTGGTTTTTTTAAAAATATATTTTATTGATTTTATACAGAGAGGAAGGGAGAGAGATAGAGAGTCAGAAACATTGATGAGAGAGTCATCTATCAGCTGCCTCTTGCACACCCCCTACGGGGGATATGCCCGCAACCAAGGTACATGCCCTTGACCGGAATCGAACCCAGGATCCTTCAGTCCCCAAGCCGACGCTCTATCCACTGAGCCAAACCGGTCCCGGCGACCGGATCATCTTGTTAGAAACAAGACTCCGGTCCTCATCTGGTTGGCTCAGTAGGCCTGGGGGTGGGGGTGAGGATGTACTGCCGACAAATTCCCAGGTGATGCTGAGGGCCCCGGGCCCCAGGTTGAGAAGCGCTGTCCTAGCAGAATAGATGGGGAAAGTCAGCGTGGGGTCATTTTCCAGAAGTCCTCCGAAGTCAGGCTCCTTTAAAGATTTTTCTGTAAGCCACCGAGGCCAGCTTTTTGCAGAGCTTGATTTCTGGTGATGGAAGCAATCTGAGCTCTGTTTTTTAGGAAGATAAATCTGGAAGCTCCATTGTTGGAAGGCCTAGAGCAGCCTTTCTCAAAAGTGTGGTTCCCGGACCCCCCCAGGGTCAGCATCCCAGCAGCTAGTTACAAATTTAAATCTCGCTCCCCCTCTCACCCGACCGCCTCCCAGACTGTCAGGGCAGGCAGGGACCAGCAGTCTGTTTTAACAAGTCCTCCAGGGTATCCTGGTGCACCCCAGTTTGGGAACTGCTTGGCCTAGACAGGGGAGGAACTGTAAGTGGAGACCAGCCAGGGGACAGCAGGCCAGGGATGTGCAGTTACTAAAACTCCCTGTGTAGTACAAAGCACATGAGCTCTGGAGCTACTGGTTTGATCCCTGTCACTTAACTGCTCTGTGACCGTGGGCCAGCCACTTACCCTGACCCATCTGCAATGAGTGAGGTGGACAAGACCATCTCTCAAGGTCCCTCTCAACGGACGTAGTCTAGAACAGCGATTTGCAACCCTGATGTGCTGCAAGAATTTTCAAAGCATGCATGTGCCATGGTACCAGTTGACTATCGATATTTAGTGTCAGGTATGGCATGTTAAAATTTTTTTAATTTTTATTTTTTATTGATTTTTTACAGAGAGGAAGAGAGAGGGATAGAGAGTTAGAAACATCGATGAGAGAGAAACATTGATTCAGCTGCTTCCTGCACACCTCCCACTGGGGATGTGCCCGCAAGCAAGGTACATGCCCCTGACCGGAATTGAACCCGGGACCTTTCAGTCCGCAGGACAATGCTCTATCGTCTGAGCCAAACCGGTTTGGGCGGGTATGGCATGTTTTAGCGATTCTCGGGGCACACTGGCTGAAAAGCGCTGGTCTAGAAGAAAGGGGAGGAAGGCACATTCCACGGTAAGTGGGGCTGGGCAGGGAGAGCCGCATGTGCTTCGTGCTGGTGGTTCCGCATCCGGTTGGGGCACCTTGCACCTCCCGTCAGACTTGCCTCAGCTCCAGCAGGGACAGGGGATGGGAGAGGGGCATTCCCACCCATGTGGGGGTGGGGGTGCGAGGCGGGGGGACGGGAGGACAGCCCGGGCCAGGTCTGAGGAAGCTTTGGGGGCTCTCTTCCCCGCTAGATCTCCTGGACCTACGCCCTGAGCAGGCAGCCGGTCAGTTTCTACCAGGTCCTGCTGCAGGAGATGGCCAAGAAAAACGACAAGGCCCCCAAGACCAAGAACTGCCCGTGGATCTTCCACAAGATCTTGGGGACCACCGTCAAGCTGATGGAGCTGAAGCCCAACACAAGCTACTGCCTCATCGTCCGGGCCATCAACACAGCGGGGGCGGGGAAGTGGTGCAAGCCCTACAAAGTGAGCCCTGGAAGACTGGGGGGGCCTACGGGGTTAGGGAGAGGTCTACACCAGGCGCTTTGGAGGTTGGGGATACCCGATCCCCCCAGGACATCTCCCTGCTTGCTTTCCCTCTGCCTGCACAAATACACTTCAACTCCCAGTTGCTCCCTTCTGGGAAGCTTAAGGAGTAAGCCACTCTGATGCCCACTGGGAATGCAAACTAATGTACCCATCAGCATCACTCTAACGTTCATCTTGCAACTCGGTACCAATGACTGTGAATGGGTCAGGAAGTCCAGGGCATTGACAGGTAGAAGACAGAGGCTGGGCTGAAGGGGGACAAAGCAGAGAGCAGCCTGGGGGTGGGTAAGGGCATGGGGTCAGGGAGAGGCTCAGGTCCACCTGTGGCTGGGAATATCACAGGTTTGAGTCATGCCTCCTTGTACCCGTTTCTGGTGTTGCGAGGTAGGTTGGTGATGCTACGAAGATCCCATTTAACAAACCCACACCGGGGATGGCCAAGACAGAGAGGTCAGGTCCGGGAAGGAAGTCTGAGGGGTTCTCTCGTGTGATTTCAGTTTGCGACCTTGGCCAATGACCTGACCAGCTTCCCCGAGAACAACCCCATCCAGATCACCGTGCGGCGCAAGGAATCGCAGAGGAAAACGGTGACCATGAGGCAGGCAGAGATGCGGAGGATGGAGGATCTGGAGAACGTGTTTCCCTACTGAGGGAGAGGGCCCCAGGGCCCTGCAGGCGAGGCCAGCCACCGCCCACAGTTGTAGGCACCCCCTCCCCAGATCCAGGCTAAGCCCAGACCCCTCATTAAAGAACTGCAGGTCACTCAGCACCTCTCCATTCTGCTTCATGTTGTGCTCGGCCACCACAAAACAAACGAACTTAGCACAGACCTTGGTTGAGCCCGGGGATTCTAGACAAGGGATTATAACCCAAACACACAAAATATAAGTTATTTATTTGGTCACAGAACCTGGGGTCTGACTCTGAATAGAGCTGGCAGCTGGGAGAGGAGGCAGGGGCGGCAGCAGGGTCTAGTCACTGCCCGGCCTCCTGTCACCCCTGATGGTACCGGGAAGGTGCAGAGTGCCGGCCCAGGGCTGAGCTCTGTGGTCACCTCCCGTGACCTCTGATCTTCTGCTCTGGGGTCTGTGCGAGGACAGCAGGCCACACTTGTTCTCCGGGTCCCCACCCCGGCCTTCGGTCTGTCAGGGCAGGCAGCTGGCACGGGCCAAGTCCAGGTGGGGTCATCTCCTCCATCTGTGGAGAGAGGAGGGACAGCTGGGGGTGACCCGCAGGAAAGGGAGGTGCCATGCGATCCCAGGAGCCCGCCACAGGGAGAACCTGTGGTTTCCCCCCAGTCACCCAGAGCCTGGCTAACATCTCAGCCTCACTCAGGCCTGGCACCCGCCGCCTGCCTCACCCGGGCCTCAGACTAGGCCCGGGCCCTGGGGTGCCCAGCAAGTTGTCCAATGACAGTGACAGTCGTTTACAAGCACGCAATGCTCTGGTGCCAAGGTTTGTTCACCACCTACCTTTGCTCTTCCTGGCTGCTAAGGTTTAATAACCCCCAAGAGACAGTTAGCCAAGGCCTCCAAGACTGCACACTGAAGGGAGAACCAGGGTTTGAACGAGGTCTTAAGACTCCCAAGTCCAGCCGAGACCGGTTTGGCTCAATGGATAGAGCGTCGGCTTGGGGACTAAAGGGTCCCGGGTTCGATTCCGGCAAGGGCATGCACCTTGGTTGCGGGCATATCCCCAGTAGGGAGTGTGCAAGAGGCAGCTGATCGATGACTCTCTCTCATCGATGTTTCTAACTCTCTATCTCTCTCCCTTCCTCCCTGTACAAAATCAATAAAATATATTAAAAAAAAAAAAAAAAAAAAGACTCCCAAGTCCAGTGCTCACAAAGAACTATTGCCTCGTGCTGGAGCGACCCTGGACCCCCCTCCACAGAGCAGCCTCAGAACGGTCCGGGTCTCCCATAATCCCTACAATGCCCCATCCTGGCAACCTGGCAAACCCTCCGAATTCTACGCCAGAAGGGAAAGTCACAAGGAGTGACGGCAAAGCCCAGCACACCCATCACCACCCCCCAACTCACATGCGGAGGCATTTGTCCTTCCCACCACTTGCCACTCTCTGGCCATCTGGACTCCAGTCGACAGCATACACCTAGACCGAGGAGGAGGAGGAGGAAGGAAAGCGGGCCAGTGAGGCGGTGAGGGAGAAGGCCCACGCCTCCAGGCCATACCCGCAGGGTCGGCTGTACCTCATCCGCGTGGCCCGGCAAGTCCGTGGCCAGCTTCTGCGCCTTCACGTCCCACACCTTCAGTGTGCTGTCACTGCTGCCACTGACCAGGAGCCGGCTGTCGGCGGACCACGCAATCTGGTACACGGCGGCCACGTGGCCGCGCAGGGAAGCCAGGTACCTGGGCCACGGGAAGAAGACGATGATGATGGAGATTAGATCATCAAGCACGCCTGAAGGGGCCTCTATGCCCATAGCTGTAGTTTTCAACCTCAGCTGCACGTTAGAATTACCTGGGAACTTTCACAAAATCCCACTGCCTGGCCCCGCCCCCGGCCGATGGAATCATTACTGCCCATTACGCATTCTTATTTTTTTTTTTCTTTTTCTTTTTAAAATATATTTTATTGATTTTTTACAGAGAGGAAGGGAGAGAGATAGAGAGTTAGAAACGTCTATGAGAGAGAAACATCGACCAGCTGCCTCTTGCACACCCTCTACTGGGGATGTGCCCGCAACCAATGTACATGCCCTTGACCTGAATCGAACCTGGGACCTTTCAGTCCGCAGACTCTACCACTGAGCCAAACCGGCTTCGGCCCATTATGCATTTTTAAAACTTCTCCAAACGAGCCGCTTCTAGGATGCCTCTTGCCAGGCCTCCATACCCACTCAGCTTTGCATGCCTTAGAACCCAACGCCACCATCTGCTTGGCCCATCTGCCCAGCACCCCCCCAATAGGACAGTTGCTTGCTGACAGGTGGCATGGAGTGAAACTGGGCCAGGCGCACCTGGAACTTTCAGACCAATGCAGACTAACTGTGTCCACTGGGACAAGTTATCAGGCATCTCTCAAACGCAGTTTTCCTACCTTACAAAGGAGCCGAGCGGCCTGTTTCAAAGGGCAGCTGTGCAAAAACACACACTGACACACAGGTGCCAAGGGCTTCTCTGCTCCTTCCTGCCCGTGCCCTTGCCTCTCCTCCAAACTAATTAACCCCGAGGGCACTGCGCCTCCCTCACTACACGGGCTTCTCAGACTTGGCGACAGCAGAATCACTTGGTGGCAGCAGAATCACTTGGTGGCCTTATTAAAACGCAGGTGCCGTGGCGATCATCAATAAATCAACAAGCGTGGTGAGGATGTGGAGACAAGGGAAGGCTCAGGCACTGCGGGTGGGAATGTAAATTGGTTCAGGCGCTACAGGAAATAGTAGGAAGGTTCTTCAAGCAACTGCAAATAGAACCGCCGTAGGACCCAGTATTTCCACTTCTGGGCTTTTGTCCAAAGAAATCCAAAACACGAATTCTAAAAGATGGATGCGTCTCCGGGCTCACTGCAGCATTATTTACAACAGCCAAGACATGGAAGCAACTTCAGCGTCCACTGACAGAAAACAGGTAAAGAAAATGGGGTGCATATATGCAATGGAATATTATGCAGCCATAAAAAAGAATGAAATCTTGCCAAAACCAGTTTGGCTCAGTGGTAGAGTCTGCGGACTGAAAGGTCCCAGGTTCGATTCCAGTCAAGGGCATGTACATTGGTTGCGGGCACATCCCCGGTAGGGGGTGTGCAAGAGGCGGCTGGTCGATGTTTCTCTCTCATCGACATTTCTAGCTATCTCTCTCCCTTCCTCTCTGTAAAAAAAAATCAATAAAATTATATATATATATATATATATATATATATATATATATACATATACATATATATATTTAAAAAAGAATGAAATCTTGAAATTTGTGACAACATGGATGGACCTAGAGGGTATTAAGCTAAGTGAAATAATACCATATGATTTCACTTATATGTGGGATCTAAAAAACACAATAAATGAACAAGCAAAACAAACTCAGATAGGGAACAAACTGATTTACAAAACAGTCCTGGGGATGTAAAGAACAGCAGCGGGAATATAGTCAATAACACTGTAATAACCACGTGTGGTGTCAGGTGGGTACTAGACTTCCTGGGTGGTTACCTCATAAGGTATCTAAATGTCTGGTCACTATGCTGTACACCTGAAACGAATGTAATATTGTATGCCAAATATAACTGGAAAATTAATCTAAAATTCTGATTTGATGAGATCCCGAGATTCTGTATTTCTATCAAATTCCCAGATGTTACCGCTGCCAGTAGTCTCTGGACCACGCTTGGAGGAAGGCCAGTGTTAAAATCATCTCTCTCCTCAGATGTGAAATGAACTAGCGTTTTCAGTGCCTACTTAGTGCTGCTGCTAAATACACCATTTCATTCAACCCTGGTAACAAGGCTGACGGGCCAGGTGTCTTCTCATGAAAGAAGAGGACACAGCGGCTCAGGAAACACAGACACTTGCCACACACTGGTCAGTGGCAGAACCAGGCCCTCCCGGAGCAACAGTGGCCTTCCTCTCCCTCCCCCACCTCCACTCACTTGCCCGTCCTGCCGTCCCACAGCTTGATGGACTTGTCAAAGGAGGCGCTGGCCACCAGGCGGGAGTCCGGGGAGAAGAGCACCTGGTTGATGAGGGCCTGGTGTCCCGTCATCCGTGCGAGGGGCTTCTTGTCCTCTGCTGGGGACCATAGGAATAAGGTGAAGTCGTCGGAGCCAGACACCAGCCTCTCTGGGCCTTGGCCCTAGCGTGGGGGGCAGAAAGACAGCGTTAAACACGGTCTCAGACGGAGATCCTCACCTCGGCAACAAACACGCTACTGATTCCTCAACGCCAGCACGGCGGCCAGGACCGAGCAGTGAGGCCTGGGCCAGCTACCAATCCTGGGAGTTACCTCCCCCGAGCCCCAAAAAGAAACTACGAACACAGGACAATTTCTAAGGTATGTAATTCCACGAAAAAGCCAGGTACGAAGTGGTGTGTTAAAAAAAAAAGGGAAGGAGCCGAGACTGGTTTGGCTCATTGGATGAGCGTCGGCCTGCAAACTGAAAGGTCCCAGGTTCGATTCCAGTCAAGGGCATGTGCTGTGGTTGCAGGCACATCCCCAGTGGGAGGTGTCAGGAGGCAGCTGATCGATGTCTCTCTTTCATCGATGTTTCTGACTCTCTATCCCTCTCCTTTCTTCTCTGCAAAAAATCAATAAAATATATTTTTTTAAAAAGGGGGAAGGATTGCCGAAACCGGTTTGGCTCAGTGAATAGAGCGTCGGCCTGCGAACTGAAAGGTCCCAGGTTCGATTCCGGTCAAGGGCAAGTACCTTGGTTGCGGGCACATCCCCAGTAGGTGGTGTGCAAGAGGCAGCTGATTAATGTTTCTCTCTCATTGATGTTTCCAACTCTCTCTCTCCCTTCCTCTCTGTAAAAAGTCAATAAAAATAAATATATTTATAAAAAAAAGGGTACACGCTAATAACAATAACACAGTAAATACGCAAACCAGTAACAGCTGCTTATTATCACTATCAAGTAGTACGTACTGTACGTAACTGTTCGTTATGACCATCGCACATGTGGTCTGTTGTTGACTGAAACGCCCTTATGCAGCACGTATTGTATACAGTGTATGTGTATACATGCATGTGTGTATATACGAAGTCTGGAAGGAAAAACAAAATTCTGGTGGCACTAGATGTTTCTAAAAGGAACGGATGAGATATTTTTCACTATCTCTCTTTTTCTGTGTTCTTTGAACTTGTGGCCATGTGAATGTGTTACCTAAACTAAACAAAATAAAAGAGAGAGGCATCTTGGGAACGCCATGAATGGAGAAACAAACAGAACAAAATAAAATAAAACGATCCCCAGCACACGAAGACCTTAGAAGTATAAACTAGGATTTTTCAAGAACAACTTCCCAGAAGAAGCACTTTCTGAGGCGGGGCTAGTGGCAGAGGGGCCGAGCGTCCGCAGAGGGCTGCAGGCTCTAAGCCAGACGAGCACAGAGGTGGGGCGGCAGCGGCTGGCACACACTCACCCGCACGGCGTTGTACCGGTTCAGAGCCCTCTCCTTCAGCTCCTGCACTGTGTCCAGGCACCGGAGGGGAGAGAAGGTGAGGCGGGAGGCCGATTAGAAAATCCAACACAAACAGCAAACACCCCAGCCTACATCCTTCTCCCGCTCACTCACAGGACCCCTGCAGGTCTTGGGGATTAATCGAGGCCTCCGCTGGCTCAAAGGCCCCTGTGCGCAGGGCGTAGTCGGTGCTGAGGGCCATGGTGTTCACCCAGTGGCCGTGGCCTTGCAGAGTCCGGCAGAGCACACCCTGGGGGAGGAGGAGAATAGGTCAGATAGGTCAGACGCACACGCCACTCTCTAACCCACGAAAACCGCACCTCCAGATTAGCCCAGGGCACTCGGAGTCAGGACCCTCCTTCACTGGGACCCTCAAGTCTCTCCTCATTGGTAGAAAGAGAGCACTGGCCCAGAGCAATGTTTCTGAAAACATGTCTCATGGAAGGAAGCTGAGTATGTCAGAATGAAAGGGCTCCGGTCTAGTCAGGTTGGAATAGAGTGACACAGGCCTCCCACCGCAGGAATGCCCAGAGCCCGCCTGTGCTAACAGACACTGCAGCCTCTCACAGCGCAGCACCGGCCACAGGGCCCCGTGCTCCCGGTGTCTCCTCGGCCTGGCTCTCAGGACGTGCTCCGGAGCCACCCGTCCGTGTCCCCCCCCACCTCCCGCGCGGGCGCCCCGGGGCCTGCGATTCGCCCAGACCGGCTTCGGAAACACACACACACACACACACACCCCACCCCAGCTCTCACGTCGTGAGCCCGCCAGACTTTGACGGTGCGGTCCTGCGAGGCGGAGTACAGCAGCCCGTCGCCGCCCCAGCGCAGGCAGGTGACGGACTGGGTGTGCCCGGTGAGGATGCGCTCGCAGCGGCCGGAGGCCGTGTCCCAGACCCGCACGCTGCCGTCCTTGGAGCTGCTGGCCACGTAGCGGCACTCGGGGTTCCTGGGCGGGGAAGGGAGAGGCGACCCCACATCAGACCCGGCAGCGCCCGCCTTCCCGCGGCGCCTCCCCACTCCCAAGTCCAGGGTCAGGACCACGTCTGCGCAGCTTCCCGACCCCAAGACTCAGCGGCACCTGCAGGCGGCCCTCGGGCCCCGTGATGAGCGGCCCCGTCTGCGTCAGGTGCGCAGGGGGAGAGCTCTGAACCCCTCGTTCCGTGTTACCCCGCCCCGTCCGTGTCACTCACACGTGGAGCGGCTCCCAGCTCAGGCCCGTGATCCACTTGCTGTGGCCGGCGAGGGTCCGGCCCACCTGCTTCCCTGTCCCCGGGTCCCACAGGAGAATCTGAAAGACAGAAGCTCATGTGAGCCTCCCCAACGTCCCCCTGACCCACCCGCCCACCTCCCTCAGCACCCAGAACCTGACTGACCGCTTCCCTGCCTCGTCACCCTGACCACCACCTACCTGGCCGTTCTTGCAGCCCGAGGCCAGCTTCTTGCCATCGGGGGACCAGGCTATGCTGAGGACCCAGTGTCTGTGTCCTGGGAAAGAAGGGGAGGGAGAAAAGAGGGACACCTGATCTCACCCCCAGTTCCTAGCAGCGCCTGGCACACAGCAGGAGCTCCCAAGCTCGTTGCTGAATGAGTGGACGATCGACAGATAACACTGTAATTCCTCACATGACATGTGACCTAAAGTGTTTTCATGCGTGTCATCCCTTGAAATTCTCACACTAGCACTAAGGTATGAGGCAGAGCAGGAACGATCAGCCCCCTTTTCCAGAAGAGACAACAGAAGCTTAAAAAGGGCGTACGCTCTCCACACACACACAAGGCCTCGCCAGTGCGGTCCCCTGACTAGCATCAGCAGCACCACTAGAGGCGATTCCGATGAGCGTTGTTTCCGTTTGAGAACCACTATGGCAGAGGCTGGATGTAAGCCAGGTCCTCCTTGCTACTAGCCAGTCAGCCCCTCCCCACACCCCCTCACTTACTCTTAGGTCTAGTCTGCTTGTTTTTAAGAGGCCGGCTAGGCTCAAGGGTGCAGTCTCTACTCGGGGACAGGTAAATCACTAAGCGGACACGAAGGAGTTGGAACCTGCCTCCTCAGGAATTAAAGGGCTGGAGCGGGTCACCCGCCCCACCTCCCCCCGGTCAGACCCCCTGAACGGCTAGCCGCACACTGACCCTGGCACGTGAAATGCGGGGTCTCCGTGCTGAGGTCCCAGAAGCGCACGGTGGTGTCTCCAGAGCCGCTGGCCAGGTACCTGGAGAAGAGAGGGGCGGCCTGACCTCTGACCCCGAGACACTGCCCATTTCTGCTGCCCGTGCCACTGTCCTCTGGGGCCAGAGTCTGGGACTGGACTCTCCTCTCCCATGAGAAGGAGACACGCACCCCTGCTGCCACCTGGGAGAAGACCCCAGGAGGTCATTTTGCTTCTCTTCCTCCCCAAAGGGAATGGCCACAGCTGTAACCAGATTTAAAGCTTCTCACTAGCCAAAACCGGTTTGGCTCAGTGGGAGCTTCGGCCTGCGGACTGAAGGGTCCCAGGTTCGATTCTGGTCAAGGGCATGTACCTTGGTTGCAGGCACATCCCCAGCGGGGGGTGTGCAGGAGGCAGCTGATTGATGTTTCTCTCATTGATGTTTCTATTTCTCTCATTGATGTTTTTAGCTTTCTATCCCCCTTCCTTCCTCTCTATAAAAAAATCAATAAAACATATATTTTTTTTAAAAAAAGCTTCTCACTATCCTCACAGGAGCGTGAGGAGCAACAAAACCCAGTTCCACAGATGACGAGGAAGTAACCCAGGTCACGTGACCCGCCCAGGTCACACAGCCAGAAGGGGCAGAGCTGAGCGTGCGGCTCAGTCTCCCGAGATCAAGCCCAGGAAGGCCTCTTCCAAGGCAGGTGACCTTGGCCTTTGCGGGGCAAACCTCCCTTGGGAAATCCGACTTGGAACCCGAGCCCAGAGCTGGGGTCTAGGATAGGCTGCCCGAGGCCACACGGATCATCACTTGGGGGTTCCCTCCTCACCCCACCCAGAGGCTGCAGCCCTCCCCTCCCCTCCCCTCCGTGACTGGGCAGCCGTCCTTACTTTCCTGTGGGGCTGAAGGCCACGGAAATGACGGCCTCGCTGTGACCCTCCAGGGAGCTGGTGCAGCGGGTCACGGCGCGGACCTTGAAGACGGCCTGTGGCTGGTAGACGATGTCCAGGACCTTCTCCGTCTCCACCGCCTGGGACTCCAGTGTCCTCCCCAGAGAGGACACGATCTCGGCATCGTGGACGTAGAAAGCCAGTGGCAGGGGATCCTCCTGGAGGGCAGAGGGCGACTCTCCCACCAAATGCCGGCAGGGGTCCCTGCACCGGGGCGGCTCCCCACGGCATGGTGGGAGGTAACATTCCTTCTGTTCAGCCCCCATCATTCCCCACTGAGTTAGACCTGCTTAATCCTCGAAGAACCATGGCGGGAGGCTGACGCAGCACTGTAAAACCCTTCTCTGCACCCACAACAACTATGGGAGGTAGGCATTCATATTCCCACTTGAAAGGTGGAAGAAAAAAAAAACAACCTGAGGCTCCGAGCAACTAAGAAATCAGTCCAACATCCTATTGCTAATGGCTAATTCAGATCCGTTAGTGTTCCTTAAGGAGAACACTCGAGTCCAGGATTAGTATACACCATCATGCAGTGTTTCCCGAACCCCCACACCTCGCTGTACAATGTGGAAGCAGCATCCAAAAAGCTGCTTGGAAATGCAGGCTCTGCTTCAGCCCTAGGCCTCCGCTCCAGCCTGATGTGGTAAGTCTGGGGTGGAGTAAGCACCTCCCACCCCAACAGAGGGCAGCACTTTGGAAACACTGGCTCGGGAGTTAAATAGAGCATGGGCTTTGAGTTTGACACATTTGAATTCCAGCTCCAAAGCACCGTCTACCACGTAGCATCACCGTGCGAATGACAATGCCTCCGGGCTGCCCTGCACCATGGGGCGGATCCAGGAGGGGCCGTGGCGAGGGCTCTGCATCTGACAAGGCATCCGATGCCTCCCAAACGCAGTCTCCCTCCGCGAGTGGACCGCGATGGTCTGTCCGGCCGGCATGTACACGGCTCTCACCCCGATGTCTCCGTCTGACCCTCCCCGGGGGAGGGCGGCCCTCCACGTGCTCGCGCAGGGGTGCATCACCCACGGGGGGGGGGGGGTGGCCACGGGTGACCCGGGAGCCCGCGATCTTAGGCCTTTGGATCCCCCGCGGGCCCGCCCCCGGGAGGCGCCGCCCGCCTCTCACCTGGGCCAGCAGCGCGTTGCAGATGAGCTGCAGCTTGTCCGGGGTGATGTCCACGGGCACGTCGAACGGGGAGCCCAGCAGCTGCCCGCCCTCATCCTGGAACTGCACCAGCAGCCGCTGCGCGTCGCGCGCCGCCGCCCCGTCCTGCGCCGACACGCGCAGCGGGCGTCAGCCACGCGCCGGGAGGGAAGGGTCCCCGCTCCCGCCTCCCTCCCTCCCTCCCTCGTCGCGGACCTCGGGCACCAGCGCCCCCGCCCCCATCCACGCACACCCACCGCCACCGCCGCCGCCATCCTGCGTCCCCACGTGGAGGAGGAGAAAGACGCTAGAGGGACAGAGCGCAGCCCCTGCGGGCGGGTGGGGCCGCAGATCGCGACATCGCCCCCTGGTGTTGCGGAGGGGAAGTGCCACGCCACGCCAGGCCTGGTACCCAGGACCTCCCTCGGACTGCTCGCTGCTGCCGCCCGCTCAGTCCCTCCCAGTGCCTTGCAGAATGCAGACCTGTCTGTTCAGAACAGGGATACTTGCCCCACTTTACAGAAGGGGAAAAATCGAGGCTCTGAGCGGTGTATCTTCCCAAAGGTCACAGAGATAGGAAATGGCAGAAGACTGAATAGGCTCCAGGCAGCAAGCAGCCCTGTAGGGGATGAGTTATAAGGCACATGTGTCAAACACAAGGCCCGCGGGCCAAATCCAGCCCGCCAGGCCTTGCAATGTGGCCCGCACCGCGCTGTCATCACTGCACTCCGCTGTCAGTTTATGACATTGTCAGTTTATGACTGTTCAGTAAACCATTCGGCCCGCGATTTAGGCTGGATTTTAGATTTTGGCCCCTTCTCTGATTGAGTTCGACACCCCTATTATAAGGCCAGAGGCTATTGGGTTGAGGGCAGATATTATTGTTCTTTTTTATTTGAAAAACGTGACTTTTATTGTATTTTTTATTATACATGTTTATTTACAAAAATTAGAATATATGGACAAGGAAAAGAATAAAATAAAAATCACTATAACTTTATACACTCAGAAATAAATCACTCTTTAAAAGCATTTAAATTTATTGGGATGACATTGGTTAATAAGATAATATAAGTTTCAAAGGCACAGTATTATAATACATCATCCGTATATTGCATCATGTGCTCATCACCCAAAGTTTAGTCTGCTTCTGTCACCATATATTTGACCTCCTTTACCCTCTTCAATCTCCCCTACTCCCTTCCCCTTATTATTATTTTTAAATTGATCAAATCAATTAATAATTGATGAGTACAAAAGCAGAAAATGTCTACAGTTCTCATTACTGTCAAGCAATAACAATAACAATGACAATAATAGCAATTGTTCTAAGTGCTTTACACATATAACTCTTAATCCTCACAACAACCTTTTTCTGCCCACTGTCCGGGAACCCATGGGGGATGTCCAATTGATGGGATATCCACAGGGAGCGGGCCTAAGCCGTCAGTGAGACATCCGTAGAGCTGCCACAGAGGTGGGAGAAGCTTACACCACTGCCGCTGCACTGGCCAGCTGTGAGCCAGGCTTCTGGCTGAGCCGCGCTCCCCTTGTGGGAGTGCACTAACCACCAGGGGGCAGCTCCTGCATTGAGTGTCTGCCCCCTTGGTGGTCAGTGAATGTCACAGCAACTGGTGGTTCTGCCATTTGGTCAATTTGCATATTAACCTTTTATTATATAGGGTTGGGATGACATGGGTTAATACACTGATAACAGGTTTCAGGTATGCAATTCTACACTACATCATCTGTATATATTGTATTGTGTGTTTACCGCCCCAACTCAAGTCTCCTCCCATCACCACTTATCTCCTCTTTACCTTCTACCTCCCCCACCTCCCCAACTTACATTCCACAGAGTGAACAGGTCTGCTGGTCTTTCTGTAAAGCCAGGGCATTTCCAACAAGTGAATGCCAGAGGGTAGGAAAGTTGTGGACAAGGGAACAGGGGAAGGAACTTTCCTCCCTTTTCTTCCCTCCTCCCTCCAGAGGGCATTTCTGGAAGCCTCCAGCTCCTCCGGGCCCTGGGCAGCTGTCCTGTGCTTCCACGTCTGTCAGCCCCTCAGCTGTCACTCTGCTCCCAAAATAGCTGTGGGTGGGGGAGGGAGGAGAGGTTGTTTATTTGGGATGGAGGTGGAGAAGGGGCATCAGAGCTGTGCCTAGAGAAGCAGATCGGCTGGGGGGGTTCCCATACCTTCTGGATTTTTCTCTCCCTCTTTGGGGTATGAGTTGCCTGAGCCCCTAGGACAGCCCCTGAGCAAGGTGCTGGGCAGACGTCAGTCAGCACCCACCTCCACGTGGTACTGACTGTCCAGTCTGGGCAGGGGGAGGGCCCTGGGTATCAATGACAGGCTCCAGGGGCACCTGCCCCTGTGTCCAAATATGGTCTGGAGCCACTGGCAGGGGCGATAAAGTCTCCTGGGAGGGGCAGACCGAGGCTGGCTGGCTGGCTGGGGTTCACCGCGGAGCTCAGAGAAGCAGTGTCGCAGGAGAACAGACCCAGAGAGTTCATTGTCTTTGTGAGAAAGTGAGGAGCCATCGGACTGTTCCCAGAACGGGGAGGGAGAGGGGGGCTGGCACGGACCTTTAGGGTCTGCAGTGAGAGGTCAGGCCTTTGTCGTGGTGGCTTCACCTGCCCAGCTGGGAGGGGGGCACAGGGATGCGGAGACCCCTCTCGTCGCGGCCCATGCTCCAAGCTCCAAGCTCCAAGCTCCAAGTTCTTCTGGGCCATGGCCTCAGGGGTGCTGGGCCTAGGTCTCCTCCAGGCAGAATCCTCACCGTCTGTCCCGGTGGGAGGGGACCCCGGAGCTCCAGACCTCCAGCCCGGAATCCAGCCCTGGGTCTGGAGGGAGTAGCTGTCCACCCAGAGCCGCCCTTTCCTGGCAGATGGTGGAGGCGGAAGCTGTGCAGCTGAAGGAGGAAGGGAACCGGCACTTCCAGCTCCAGGACTACAAGGCGGCGGCCAAGAGCTACAGCCAGGCCCTGAAGCTGACCAAGGACAAGGCGCTGCTGGCCACCCTCTACCGGAACCGGGCGGCCTGTGGCCTGAAGACGGTGTGGAGCCGGGCGGGAGGCCGGGGGATGGACGCTGAGGGGGTGGGGGGGGGGCGGGAGGAGAAGGGGGCTGGGTTGCAGGCATTATCCACCCTCCATCCTGCCAGCCCTCTCCCCTGGGCCCTTCAGGTTGGAGAGGGGCACCTCTCACTGCTTTCCTAGACCTTCCGCCCGGCCCACTCCTCTGGAGACAGCAGCTCCCCCAGATCCAAACCAGCCAGGGGCTCCCCTTAGGTTGTTTTGTGGCATCTTAACCACAGCCCGGCGAGGCAGCTGCCCGCGCTGTAGGTGAGAATCTCAAGGCTCAGAGGGTCCAGTGATTTCCCAGGGAGTTAGTAGCAGAGCCCGAATGCAAACCCCAGTTTGCCTGATGCCAAAGCTCAACCACTTTTCCACAGCCAGCGAGGGGCCCTCCCCAAGGCCTCTGACAGTCCGAAGCTCCCAGCCACTGCCCCTGCCCACTTCCCGGGGAGACCCCCTCAGGCTGTCTCTGCATTGAGCCCTCATTAACCGAGTCTCCTCCTCCTCTTTCTCAGGAGAGCTATGCTCAGGCCGCTTCAGATGCCTCCAGAGGTGAGCCACCCCTTGCCCCTTGCACCCGCCCCCCCTCTGTTTTGTCTGAGAGGCTCTTGACATTCCAAGGCAGGGGTCGGCAAACTCATTAGTCAACAGAAGCCAAATATCAACAGTACAACGATTGAAATTTCTTCTGAGAGGCACATTTTTTAAACGTAAACTATATAGGTAGGTACGTGGTTATTAACTTAATTAGGACTCCTAAGCTGGCCTTTGCTAAAAACCCAAGGGGCCAAAGAGCCTCGTGTGGCTCTTGAGCCGCAGTTTGCCGACCACTGCTCCAAGGAATTACAAATTGTGTGAACTTCATCGTAGGCCCTGTAGACGGGGCTTCACATGTGCCATCTGTGTCTAAGTCGCATTTGTGCAAATGGAGTTGCCTGTTAAATATGGTGCCGTGGCCTCTTCCTTGCTTAAGAGGTGCTTTTGGAAATCTTTTCCATGGTGTGGCACTCACCCCGTTTGTTGGAAATTAGGATATTGCCATGGGGGACCCCCAGAACCGGGTCCATCAGCCCAGTCCTCTTCCAGGGGAGCCAGGCTTCCCTGTGCCACCACCACTGGAGGAATAAACATAACAAAATAAACATACGTCAACGTTGGCGTACGCACGATCGAAACGGGAAGGCTTCTCTGGGCTGCAGGTCTGTGTTGGGTTTTGATCCGGTCACCATTCTTTGAGGGGAAGCAGAGAGCCTGGGGTGAGCGCAGAAGGTCGGGAACCGGCTGGAGAGGGGACTGGGAACATCCTGTGGACAGCAGTCAAGGGGAGTGGCAATATTTAGCTCCGAGAAGGCAGCTCCCAGGTGGGACAGAGCGCTGCCTTCAAACCCCCAACAAGCAGATGCCGTCATGAGGAAGAGAGATTGGGTTTCACCTCGGGGATTCCAGGGCTGCCTGCAGGACAAAAGGGCCACGTGACAGAGAGAGAGGTTTCAGGGAGGAAAAGGGAAGGGCTCGATGGTGGGGCTGCCTGGCTGCCTGGGGAAGGAGAAAGCTCCCCACCGCCTGAGGGATGCAAGCACCAGCTGGATGAGGGATGTTTGGTGGGGGTCCTTGGGTAGCAGATTCCGGAGCATCAGGGGTTGGGCAAGATGACCCTCAAACTTCCTCCCAGCCTTGAGACTATGATTTAAAAATATATACCGTATTTTCCGGCGCATAAGAAGACCCCCTAATTTTACAGTTAAAACATATGTTTAGGCCTATATTCGCTGTATAAGACTACCCCCCACTTCCGAGGCAACACCAGTTCTTTTTTTTAATAGACCGCCTCTCTGACTCTGGCCAATCTGAGCAGGCTTTTTTTCCTTTCAAAAGTCGTCTTATACGCCGGAAAATACGGTAGATATATATATATAGCCGAAACTGGTTTGGCTCAGTGGATAGAGCATCGGCCTTCGGACTGAAGGGTCCCGGGTTCAATTCTGGTCAAGGGCATGTGCCTTGGTTGCGGGCACATCCACCTTAGGGAGTGTGCAGGAGGTAGTTGGTTGATGTTTCTAACTCTCTAATCTCTCTCCCTTCCTCTCTGTAAAAAAAAAATCAATAAAATATATTTAAAAAAAAAAAATATATATATATATATATATATATATATATATATATATATATATATATATATATTCCCTTCCCCAGAGAGGAAGGGAAAGGGATAGCGAGTTAGAAACATCAATGAGAAAGAAACATTGACCAGCTGCCTCCTGCACACTCCCCACCGGGGATGTGCCTAAAACCAAGGTACATGCCCTTGACCGGAACCAAACCTGGGACCCTTCAGTCCGCAGGCTGATGCTCTATCCACTGAGCCAAACCAGTTTCGGTGAAACTATGATTTTTACTCTCCCCTTAACAAAGGGGAGCTTTGGGTCAATCGTCTGTATGGGTAGGTAATCTCAAAGGAAGAGATTGGGGGGATGGGAGGGGGGGGAGGAAGGCGGTCTGTAGCCCGGCCCCCTAAGGCCCTGCCTGTCGCCCTCGCTAGCCATTGACATCAACTCCTCGGACATCAAGGCCCTGTTCCGGCGATGCCAGGCGCTGGAGCACCTGGGGAAGCTGGACCAGGCCTTCAAGGACGTGCAGCGCTGCGCCACCCTTGAGCCCCGGAACCAGAACTTCCAGGAGACCCTGAGGAGGCTCAATGCTAGCATTCAGGAGAAGGTGAGCCGACCTCCGCCCACAAGTCTTGGCCACCTGCCCCATTCCTGGCAGGGGCGTGTCAGAGGGGCAGGACGTCAGGGCAAGGCTAGTCCTTGTGAACACGTGGCACAAGTGGGTACCCCGTGTGTGAGTGACCAGAGATGCGGGGTTGCTTGTTTCAGGGTTCGAGCCCGCATGACTAGAACACAGGTCTTTTACATTCCAGATGGAGGTTTTGGTGGTGGTGCTGGTGTTTTTTTTTTTTTTTTTTTTTTTTTTTTTTTAATTGCATTAGTATAACTGCAACTCGTCCTCTATTTCTAGGAGGATAAAGGCAGCATGAGATACCTGGGAATGGGGGAGGGGGTAATTGGTGGCAGATGGGGTCAGGAGCCAGTAGGAATGGGACATCTTTTCTAGGAAGATGGAGTGCCATGAGAACTTGGACCAGAGATGAGAGCTCCTGCCTTAGCTGTCAATTTCTGAGGGACCTCGTGGGGTGGCAGTTTCTCCTCTGTAGGACCAGGAGGGTGACAAATAGCTCAGCTCCCGGCTCCCGGACTCAGTAATTCCTATGTGCCTGGGGCAACCCCACGGTGGGACTCCACGGTGGGTCCACTGTCCAGAGTATAGACTCAGAGCTGAGGGAATACGAACGAAGGAGTGATCAAAGAAAGGGCCGTGAGTGCGTGGGAGCCCCTCCCTGCCCTGAAGCCAGGATGGAAATAGAGGGGAGTGTGGGCCAGCACAGCCACGCAGTGGGAGGTACAGAAGGGGCTGGTGAGATGGGGAAGATGATCAGTTTGGTCATTTTATGGAAGCCTCAGAGCACTGGGGTTGGGGTTGGGATTGTGAGGGACGAGGCATCTGAACATAATGGTTTCCATTGCTTGGGGAGCCACTCTAAAACTGCTTCAGGTTCCTGATTCTGGAGGCATATTTCTGTTTTAGCCCATCTTGAAATGTCTCATAGCTCACCATTTACTAGACTCCAAAATCGGGATGATGATCCCTTGCCTTCCAAGATGTGTGAGCACCAAATGGGAGGGTGGATGTAACTGGAGGGTGAGCTTTGTGGGGCAAAGACCTGCTTTTGTTCACCGTTCTCTCCCCAGCATCTGAGCACCTGCAACAGCGTCTGGCACGCAGTAGTTGTCCAGGAAACGTTGGTTGAATGAGTGAATAAATGAATGAATGACAGTGTGGGGGGGCCCAGAGTAGACACCCTAATATTCACTGAGAAGAACGTCCCACGGAGCGGACTGAAATACGGACCTCTGCCTGTTTCCTTCCTCAGCTGCACCTGCAGTTCTCCACAGACTCCAGGGTACAGAATATGTTTGATATCCTCCTGGACGAAAAGAGTGAAGCTGATAGGCTGGAGAAGGTGAGCGCTGGCCTTGTTTAATTAATTTAACACTTCTCTTCCTTTTTAAAGTCCTTACCCATAAGCAGAAATGTTTATTTATTTATTTATTTATTTATTTATTTATTTATTTACTAGAGGCCCGGTGCATGAAATTCTAGCACAGGTAAGGTCCCTAGACCTGGCTAACAACCAGGGCCAATAGATCAGGGCCTTCCTTCCCCAGCTGCTGGCTGCCAGCTGCTGGCAGAGGCCTTCCTGCATTCCATGCCACCCCCTGGTGGTCAGTGTACATCATAGCGAGCAGTCGAACTCCTGGTTGGTTGAACTCCTGGGGACACAGTTTGCATATTAGCCTTTTATTATGTAGGATTTACCTATTTATTTATTTATTTATTTATTTATTTATTTATTTTTGTTAATCCTTGCCTGAGGATATTTTCCTATTAATTTTTAGAGTTGAAGGGAGAGGGAGAGACACACAGAGAGAAACATGAATGTGAGAGAGACACATCGATTGGTTGCCTCCCATATGCATCCTGACCAGGGCTGGGTATTGAGCCTGTAATCCAGGCATGTGTCCTTGACTGGAATTGAACCCAGGACTCTACAGTCCACGGGCTGACATTCTATCCACTGAGCCAAACTGGCTAGGGCTACCCAGTTTTATTTGAACATTAGTGCAATCAGAGTTGAATCTATGATTCTGATTCTGCTAAGCATTGTTTATTTAACAAGTTGCTTGGTAGTCTTTTTATTTATGTCCTTCATGATTGCAATATAGTTCATCAAGTTAGTCTTTATGCAAGTTACTGTGTCTATCTTTTGAATTATGTTCGTGGGGTATGTGTCCAGGAGTAAGATTATAGGGAGGAAGAATAGAAAGATGTTTTGAAGACCCAGTTTTTGAGCCAGACCCTGCCCTTGGCCCAGGGCCGAGGCCTCCTCAGCCAAACCTTCCTCCAGACCGTCACTTCCTCTTCCCTCTTTCAGGCTGCCAACAACCTCATTGTACTGGGCCGTGAAGAGGCGGGGGCTGAGAGGATCTTCCAGAACAACGGTGTGGCCCTGCTTCTGCAGCTCATGGACACGAAGAGGCCTGAGCTGGTGCTGGCTGCAGTGCGGACCCTGTCGGGCATGTGCAGTGGCCACCGAGCGAGGGTGAGGGCCTGGGCGTGGGCCCGGGTCTGGGTGCTTGGCATGAATGGCTGCCTGGCCAAGGACCTGGAAGGGTGACATGAGGGCAGGGTGTGGCTGGCATAAATGGACCCTGATACAAAATCTGAAGTGTCCCCTTCAACTTTGGTTGTACAGTCCCGGATTCAACATACACCACTCCTCTGCTTTTTTTCTAATATATTTTACTGATTTTTTTACAGAGAGGAAGGGATAGGGATAGAAAGTTAGAAACATCGATGAGAGAGAAACATCAATCAACTGCCTCCTGCACACTACACTCCCTACTGGGGATGTGCCCACAACCAAGGTACATGCCCTTGACCAGAATCGAACCTGGGACCCTTCAGTCTGCAGGCCGACGCTCTATCCACTGAGCCAAACCGGTTTCGGCCGCTCCTCTGTTTTTTCTCAGAGCTGGAAATGGGTCTATGTGAACATGAGGCTATTGCAAGTCATCTGTGAGGAAGAGCTGAATGCAAAGGCTATGATAGTTTACACTTCTTCATGCTAAATCTTCAAAATCCAGGGTATAATTTGCACTCATAGCACCTCTCTCTTGATGTGAACGGCCCCAGTACTGGTGCTCACTGACTCCAGGTGGCCAGTGGCTCTGAACCTCTGGAAAGGGCCATGGCTTGTGTCAAGGGCATTCCCAGGCCAGGGGCCAGGAGGCACGGGCTGATTTCCCTCCCACTCCCTAACCTGCACGGCAGCTGGAAGGGAGGGACCCACGACTGACTGTGGTTTGCTGGGGCCTAGGCCACGGTGCTTCTCCACGCGGTCCGCATAGACCGACTCTGCAGCCTCATGGCGGTGGACAACGAGGAGATGTCCCTGGCCGTCTGCAACCTGCTCCAGGCCATCATTGACTCCCTGTCTGGGGAGGACAAGCGGGAGCACCAAGGGAAGGAGGAGGCCCTGGTTCTAGGTAGGAGACAGTCTTCAGTGTTGGTTCCGGAGGTTGGGAGCAAGGGAGAGTCTGTTACCACCTCAGACGGGGAATTTCCTGTGTGCGGACGTTGTCTGGTGTGATTGTCATACTTATTTTCTGGTGATAAAAGTAACAGGTGCATAGCAGCATTATGGACAATAACTTAAAGGTAGAAGCAAATCGAGTGTCCATCGACAGATGAGTGGATAAACAACAACAACTATATACACACACACACACAATGGAATATTTACTCAGCTTTAAAAAGGAAGGAAATTGTGACACATGATACAACATGGATTAGCCTGTGGACATTATGCTAAGTGACATAAGCCAGTCTCAAAAAGACAAACTTGGTATGATCCCCTATAGATGCAGCTTCTGAAATTGTCATACTCTTAGAAACAGAAAGTAGAATGGCATGGCCAGGGATGGGGTAGGGGAAATGAGCAGTTATTTAATGGGTACAGAGTTTCAGTTTTGCAAGATGAAAAAGCTTGGGGGATGGATGGTGGTGATGGTTGCACCTCAATGTGAATGTACTTAATGCCATGGAACTCGGTGCTTAAAAACACAATGATGTTTATTTTATATATACTTTACCACAATTTTAAAAAGTAACAGAGGCTCATTGGAGAAATTTGGAAAAAATTAGAAATATGTAAACATGAAAAACAACAACAACCCATCCTGTTAACCTTTTTTTCCTATCCATCCATATAAATATCTATTTGACAAAATATCTTATATATTTTATATATATTTTATATATTGATTTACACCCACCTCAGGTCCCAATTTTGCTCTCCGCGGCCTTACAGAGTAAGTCTGTTTGTTATCTCACCCTCGTGACAAACCTCTGTCTGAAAGTGGGCTGCCGTGTCCACTTACATCTTTCCTTCTTTAGCCAGATAGCCTCATTCCTTCATCGCCTATTTACATGACACGGTTTGGAAAGCTTCCTCCCTGCCTTTGGGTTCCAACCTAGAATGAGAACAATAGTCTCCAAGTCTCAGAGGTCAGACAGGGCAAAGCAGGACAAGGCATTTGCCTTCTGAGATTCCCTGCGGGCAGGGAGGACCGGGCACCCCAAACAGAGGCTTGCATTCGGGCGCCCGGCCTGCCTGAATCTGTGCGGAGTAAGATGTCTGTAAGGAGCACAGATTTCCTTCCTGGGAAAACGTTTTATTAAGCCAGTTCATTAAAAACCACACGAAACATCCCTGGGCCCCGGCCAGTCGTGACCTGGAAGGAAGAACTAGCTGTTCAAGGATGGAATGGGCTGTGATAGAAGTCAGAGCTCAGAATGGCGGGAGGACCCCCCAGTGCTGTCTAGGGAGTTCCCTCCTTTTGGGGGGTTGCGATGGACAATACTATACTCTCCCGGGAAATTCCACCAGCCAGGAAGCAGTAGGTTTGATATGTCCAGAGTCCTTCTAGAAGCCTCTTCCATTCCTGGTCCTAAATACTCGAGGCTCCCTGGTCCTCTCTCTTTATCCCTGTTCTCTCCTCCGCAGACACCAAGAAGGACCTGAAGCAGATCACCAACCACCTGCTCGACATGCTGGTCAGTAAGAAGGTGTCGGGCCAGGGCAGGGACCAGGCCCTGAACCTGCTCAATAAGAACGTCCCCCGGAAAAACCTCTCTGTTCAAGACAACTCACGCACCATCTACGTGGTGGACAACGGTGAGGGGGTGGGCGGGTCTGGGCTCACTCCAGCATTCCCCGTGGATGTCCCTTGCCCTGGGCAGAAAGTAGAAGAAGTCTTCAATCCCAATGGAAAAGCCAGGAAAAACCATCAGCATGCTAGGATCCACTCGCGGGCTGGTGGAGGTACAGGTCAAGTCTCTGAATGACGGGCCTGGCCACACCCAGAAAATGTCTAAATGCACCCAATCACATCTGGTCTGGGTGAAGTGTCCCAACAAACGGGCGTACGTGTTCAAAGACAAACAGGATTCCACCAACCACAGGGGCACGCTCCCGAAGTCTCACGGTTGGCAAGGCCTTCTGGAAGGGGGAGATGGCATCACCTGGGCGTTATATCAAGCCCAGGGAGAATGTTCTAGCACAGTGGTCAGCAAACTCATCAGTCCACAGAGCCAAATATCAACAGGACAACGATGGAAATTCCTTTGGAGAGACAACATTTTTTAAACATAAACTTCTTCTACCGCCACTTTTTCAAAATAGACTGGCCCGGGCCGTGAAAATTTGTGGAAGAGCCACACTCAAGGGGCCAAAGAGCTGCAGGTGGCTGCCGCTCTGCTGACTAATGAGTTTGCCAACCATTGTTTTAACAAACAGGAATTTGTTAGCTCGAGGGTGTTATCCTCTGCTTAATTAACGTCTTTTATTGTGGCTGTATAATCTGCTACAATAAATCCTCTTGCACATTGCACATTTAATGGCATTTACACTAGTCATTGTTCTTAAAGGTTCAAGTCCGCTTTACCAGCTTGGAATTCATTCTCCTTTGTTATTGCAGTTCCCTTGTGTGGTTTTCACAGATCTCCGCAAAGTGCACCTTAATGAATTACTTTAGTGCTTAAGCCTCACCCCCAACACGCTGGCCCTAGTTCTGGACTTCTCTGCATATATTACAAAGGCTGAGCGCCAACAGCAGACCTCTTCCCTCTGGTTTATGGTGTAGGATGGGTGGGGAGCCATAGTATCGTTCTAGGCACCAAAATGAATAGCACTTGTGTAAAAATGTGACTTAAATTCCTGGCGCGCTAATGAAAAGCTGCGATGTTGAGGTCGTATGTCTTGCAAACTGGGCTGGACAGAGCCCCGCAGGGGTCTTACACTTGCCGCTGCCGTCCGTCCTGCAGGCCTCAGGAAGATCCTGAAGGTGGTGGGGCAGGTTCCAGATCTGCCGAACTGCCTGCCCCTGACCGACAACACCCGCATGCTGGCCTCTATCCTCATCAACAAGCTCTATGACGACCTGCGCTGCGACCCTGAACGCGATCACTTCCGCAAGATCTGTGAGGAGTACATCACGTGAGCTTCCCGGAGGCCTCATGGGTCGGCCTCTGTGTTAGTGATCAATAGCCCTGTAACAAACTACCCCTAAACGTAGCAGCTTAAAACAGTAATAGTCAACCATTTCTTATAAAAAAGATGGCCATTTGGGAATGGCTCGCTGGGTGGTTCTGGCTTTGGGTTCTCTTGGTCTGGGCTGCAGTCATCTGAAGGCTTGACCGAGGCTGGAAGATCTGCTTCCAAGATGGTGCACTCACCTGGCTGGCACACTGGTGCTGGCTGTTGATGGGAGGTCTCTATTCTTCCCTGGGTGACCATCTTCCTACATGCCCATCCCCGTCTCAGAGTGTGCTTCTTGGGGAACACACCCCCTGACACATCTGTTATGTCCTCTATCCTCATCGTAAGTCTGTGAAGTAGTAGTACTACCCTTAGTTTCCAGATCAAGAAGCTGAGACTCAGAGAGGTTCCGTGGATTGCCCAAGGTCACCCAACATATGCGTGGTGAATCCAGGATGCAAATCCAACCGTGTCTGCCCCCCAAAATCTCACACTTTCTACCACCCTCGCCTTCTCTTTTAGGGCTAAGTTTGACCCCCAGAACATGGACAAGAATGTGATTGCCATCCAGACAGTGTCGGGAGTCCTGCAAGGCCCCTTTGACCTGGGCAACCAGTTGCTGGGGCTTAAAGGTGTGATGGAGATGATGGTGGCGCTGTGCGGCTCAGATCGTGAGGTAGACCAGCTGGTGGCCGTGGAGGCCCTCATCCATGCCTCTACCAAGCTCAGCCGCGCCACCTTCATCATCACCAACGGCGTGTCGCTGCTCAAGCAGATCTACAAGACCACCAAGAACGAGAAGATCAAGATCCGCACCCTGGTGGTAAGTGGGCTCGGGGCCCGACACCACGCCAGGCACCAGGGACATCAGGATGGAGGAGGTCACCGTCTGAGGGCATCATGGGGTCCCGCAGAGCAGTGTGATATGGAGGAGGCTGTGAGAACATAGATTCAGAACGGCGGACCCACATTTAACTTCCGACACCTCTGTGCTTTCTTTTTCCTTTTTTCCTTTTTTATTTTTTACCTCCCCACTCTCTCCTTCCTCTCTGGTTATCACTCTACTGTTGTTGGTCTAAGAGTTGTGGATTTTATTATTTTTTTTGGCATTAGAAATTATGGGGGATTTATTTTCCTTCTTTATCCTTTCTGTAGAGTTCAAGTTTTAATAATATGTGCATATGACTTTTATAATCAGGAAAAATAATTTAAAATAACTTGTGAAACTCCCATAAGTCACATTGTGATTTTCCTGAAGTCACTCACAGGACCACAGAGTGTTACCTGCAAACACACAAGGCGGTGTGACCAAATGGTTTTTTTCTTAATCCCTTCATCTTTTCACCTCCTCCATGCTTCTGAAAGGCACGAAAACTGATAAGTTTTATCCAGAAAATATTTTCAGAGCTAACTCCGGAAAGTCAGTTTATTTGATTAATCCCTTCCTATATGGCACAGTCAAACCTGCTTTATTTCTTCCATCTTCATTTTACAGAAGTTATTTTCATTGACCTTTTTTTTCCTCGTGAACAATTATAGTGAGGATTTGAGTCATTTAGCTTCTTTTGTTTGTATCAATTTAGAAAAGACAAGTTTTAGCTTCTGGTATTGTGAGTTTTCTCTTAGAGAAGAATTTTTTTCCCTAAAATAAATCCAAATTTCCTGAGCAAAATTCTGCACATCTGCATTTGTTACCCATAAGATAGAATTTCTCTGCCGGTTTCTGTGCTCTGACAAGTCTCTCCACTGCAGTCTCAGACAGGATTAGTATTATCTTGTGCTGATTTTTCCGAAAGGCATTCAAAACATCTGTGGGGTCAAATGGTGGAGGAAAAGGGTCTGGGTAAAAACCTCCAGCTTGCCTGGCTGGGGTAGCTCAGTGGTTGAGCATTGACCCATGAACCAGGAGATCAGGGTTCGATTCCTGGTCAGGGCACATGCCCGGGTTGTGAGCTTGATTCCCAGTAGGCAGCCAACCAATGATTTTCTTTTATCATTGATGTTTCTCTCCTTCTCCCTTCCTCTCCCTAAAATCAATCAATCAATTATATATATATATATATATATATATATATATATATATATATCCAGCTTTTCCAGCACCTTCCTTCACCTGGATGCCTCAGGGAAGGCATCTCCGAAGAGGTGACACTGAGCTGAGTTTTGTAGTATGAACAGAGGTTTATCCGGGCAAAGAGAAAGGGACAAAGTGTCCCAGCCACAGGGACCTGTCTGAGCAGGGCACTGTCCCCAGGCTTTGGTGCCTCTGGTCCTCCAGATGTCCGCCGTCTCCCCTCCTCCACAGGGACTCTGTAAGCTCGGATCTGCAGGTGGCACAGACTACGGCCTCAGGCAGTTTGCCGAAGGGTCCACGGAGAAGCTGGCCAAACAGTGTCGCAAGTAAGGGGGTCCTATTTTCCGCAGGCCGGCCCTCTCCTCCCCCCGGGGGGGTGCCCTAGTGTCCACCAGGTTGGGAAAGGCCCCCACCTGCTGCCCACTGCCCTGCAGCGGCTTCCCCGCCCTGACCCGAGCCCTGGCGCCCGCCCCGGCGTCTCTCCCTCCGCTCCCAGGTGGCTGTGCAATGCGTCCATAGACACGCGGACGCGGCGCTGGGCCGTGGAGGGGATGGCCTACCTGACGCTGGACGCCGACGTGAAGGATGACTTCGTCCAGGACATCCCTGCCCTGCAGGCCATGTTTGAGATGGCCAAGGCGAGTGGAGCCCTGGCCCCTGGCCCCGGGAGGGATCCATCCGATCCCGCTCACAGGGCCTCCCACTGTGTCCTCAGCCTGCTGTCCCCTCTAGTCCCTGGTAACCTGGACCAGTCCTTTGCCTCTTTCTCGTCTTTATTTTACCTGACTATAAAATGGCTCACAGCTCTCGCCATGCCTTCCCGGCAGTGGGAGGATGAACAAGTGGGTGGTGTTTTGCCAAAACTGGGTTGGCTCAGTGGATAGAGCGTCGGCCTGCGGACTGAAGGGTCCCAGGTTCGATTCCAGTCAAGGGCATGTACCTTGGTTGTGGGCACATCCCCAGTGGGGGGTGTGCCGGAGGCAGCTGGTCGATGTTTCTCTCTCATCGACAGTTTCTAACTCTCTATCCCTCTCCCTTCCTCTCTGTAAAAAATCAATAAAATCTTTTTAAAAGGGGGGGGGGGGAGGAAGGATGGTATTTGTCCCCCTGGGATCCTCAGGAAGCGAGGTCTGAAGGACCAAGAGGCAGTACCTAGCCTCTTCTGGGTCCTCTCTCCCCTCCGAGCTCCTCTCAGACTCCGTTCCTCCTCCTTCTCACCGCTAAAGGGGGAAATGTGGGCGAGTCTGTACCAGAGGGTGTACCCCGCCCATCCCATCCCCATGCAGCCCCGGGGAGGTAGTCCCACTATGTGAACGTGTGTTTTGGCCGGGACTCTTCAAGGAGGCACAAAGCCAGGGGTGTACTCAGAGGACTTCCTCCCATGCTTTCGGGTGCTGCTGAGGGTGCCCCCTGTGCCAGCGGAGCCAGCCCCCTTCCTCTGTGCCGCTGGCACTTCTCCGAGCTGAACTGCTGGGGCCACACACTCCGTCCGCCCAAACCAACCTGTGGACCGTGCAGGGGAGCCTTCTTGGGAGCAGAAGTTTGTTCTGAAGTGTTCTCTCTGCCTTTTCCCGCCTCCCCCCGCCCCGGTGCCTCCAGACCTCTGACAAGACCATCCTGTACTCGGTGGCCACCATCCTGGTGAACTGCACCAACAGCTACGACGTCAAGGAGGTCATCCCCGAGCTGATCCAGCTCGCCAAGTTCTCCAAGCAGCACGTGCCCGAGGAGCACCCCAAGGTGGGAGCGGGGACGGCGCAGGGGGGGTCTGTGCCACCCACCCGTCCTCCAGGGCGGTGGAAAGGGAAGAGAGCGGGGTCTGGGTGTTGCTTGGGTGTGTTTGGGAGAATTTGGCACAAGGTAAACCGGAGAGGATCATGGTGCATGTCTCTCACTAGGTGGCGCTCGTGTCTTTTCTTAGTTTTAATGTTCTGTCTTGGCGAGGTGGGAGCGGTTTGATTTGGGGGAGGTTAGGAACGCAATCTGTAAGCCTGGGAAAACTAACAGCCACGATGAACGTTTTGCCATGTATGTTGTTGATTTGATGGACATCAGACTGTTGCATTTTATGTCCCCAACACACAAAAAAATTATTTTCCGGGCTGTCTGGATTTAGGGATATGGGTGCTAAGTAGGAAAAAGGAGAGGAGAGACATGGATCAGCAGTGGCCAAGATGTCACAAATTCCCTTGAGGCCCTTTCTCCCCCCCACCCCCCATGATTCCCTGCACACAATGGTATACTTTGCTTGTGGTTTGCATATGAATACATATGCATCCTATTCCCACCAGAAGAAAAAAAAAAAGTAGACTTTTTAAATGATCAAAGTAATAAAACTGTGATACAACACAAATAAAAGGGAGGAGAGCAGACAAAAGAAATTAAGAATTTACAATGACATCACCCCCGCCCCCCCCAACCCTTGCCATTTGGGTATGTTACTTTACCTACCAGAGGCTTTGTTTTTTTCTATGCACCTTTTTTTCCCCTTTTGTTTTTTTCCCCTACCCCTCTCCCTTCCTCTCTGTAAAAATTCAATAAGATATATTTTTAAAAAATAAAGTTCCTGATGATGACATTGGGGCCTGCCCAGATAATCTAGGACTATCTCCCCAGCTCAAGATCCATAACTTAATCATATCTGCAAAGTCCCTTGTGCCGTGTAAGGTAACATATTCACGGGTTCTGGGGATTAGGACACGGACACCTGGAGGGCCCATTATTGGAAGTACCCCAAGAAGTCAGAAACGTGCCATCCTCGTACCAATATGGACTGGCCCGGTGCCCGGGCCCCTTGCCTACTGCCCCGCTTTGTCTCCCAGGACAAGAAGGACTTCGTGGACATGCGGGTGAAGCGGCTCCTGAAGGCTGGCGTCATCTCGGCGCTGGCCTGCATGGTGAAGGCAGACAGCGCCATCCTCACCGACCAGACCAAGGAGCTGCTGGCCAGGTGTGGCTGCAGGGGGCCGGGGCTGGGCTCTGGCTGGGCAGGGAGATAGAAATGGCCCGGAGTCAATAAGGGAATGAGCCATTTGGGGGGCAGGGGGGCTGGAGAGCAGCCTAAAGGAGTTCGGCATGGAAAGTGACATGGCGGGCAGGTCCTCACAAGTGCAAGTTTGCATCAGGAGGAAAGAGGTCCCTGTCCAGTTGCCTGGTTCCCCGGTTTTGTGTGGGACCTGCTAGTCCAGAGATGGAAGGCACCATATCTGTGCGACCTGGTGGGCAGGCAGCCAGGCTCACGGGACAGTCCAACGCAGCGGGTGCCACGAGGGGGAAGGCAGAGTGTTGGTTGGAGCGCAGCAGTGGCACCCCTCCAGCCAGCCTGGAAAGGTGCAGCCAGGAAGGCTTCCTGGAGGATGTGACAACTCAAAGGAGCCACTCCACTGCCGGGAGGGAAGGGCTCCAGGTGGGTGGAACAGCATACACGAAGGCACCAAGGACGGAGGAAGAAAGAGTGCATTTGGGGTTTTCCTGCTCTGTGTCTGGAGCACAGAGTGCACAGGAGTGAGCAGTGCTAGGTAAGACCAGAGAGGGAGGGCCGAAACTGGTTTGGCTCAGTGGTAGAACGTCGGTCTGCGGACTGAAAGGTCCCAGGTTCGATTCCGGTCAGGGGCATGTACATTGGTTGTGGGCACATCCCCGGTAGGGGGTGTGCGGGAGGCAGCTGGTCGATGTTTATCTCTCATCGACGTTTCTAGCTCTCTATCTCTCTCCCTTCCTCTCTGTAAAAAATCAATAAAATATATTTAAAAAAAAAAAAAAAAAAAAAAAGACCAGAGAGGGAGGGAGGCAAGGGCCAGGTCCCAGGGGTCCCGGGTGTTTCTCCGGGGGAGTAGGCAGCAAGGAGCCATTGGTTCTCTCCCTGAATAAGGATGAGGGGGCCCTTTGCAGCCGCACTTCCTCCATAGCCTCTTATGTTCTTTAAAAATATATTTTATTGATTTTTTACAGAGAGGAAGGGAGAGGGATAGAGAGTTAGAAACATCGATGAGAGAGAAACATCGATCAGCTGCCTCTTGCACACTCCCCACTGGGGATGTGCCCACAACCAAGGTACATGCCCTTGACCGGAATCGAACCTGGGACCCTTCAGTCCGCAGGCCGTCGCTCTATCCACTGAGCCAAACCGGTTTAGGCTGGATGCCTTTTTAAACAGAGTCAGGGACATCTGTCCTAAGATGCTACGGGGCTGCAGTGTTTTGACTGGCAGGGGTTAGGGCGCCACTTATGTTCTGGGCAGTACTTCCCAAGGGCACGCACACACACCAGCCGCACTTTCCAGAGCTTCCCTGGCTCTGGCCAGCTGGCCAGCTGATGTCCAGGAGGGGTGGCTGGCACATTAAATGCCCTCTATCCTTTCTCCACAGGGTGTTCCTGGCACTGTGTGACAACTCGAAGGACCGAGGCACCATTGTGGCTCAAGGTGGTGGCAAGGTAATTGGGTGGGATAAGGTTCTCGGCATCCTAAAAGGTACTCTACTGGGTAGGAGCGTGTGTGTGTGTGTGTGTGTGTGTGTGTGTGTGTACACATGCATGCATCCTCTATGCCTGACTCAAGAATAAATGTACCCTCTGTCCCCACCCGACCCCCTGGAATATGGTCCTTCCGGAAACTGTGCTGTCTGTTCTCATGGCCCCAACCCCGTTTCTGCCGGATTCTGGGACGGGTCACGGGACTTCCTGTGGAATCCCATCTGTCCTCCTGGCGACGGGGAGGAAGCCTGGGGCAGGTCCCAAGGCCGTGCCCGCTGCTACGGAAGACTCATCACGGAGTCCTTGTCCGTCCCCATGTCCGCCGCTGCACAGCCTTGGGCAAACGACTCAATCTCCCTGAGCCCCAGTTTCCGCGTCTGTCAAACGGGGTGGGGAGGCACACACTTTGCAGAATGTCACAGGGTGTCTGTGACCCAGGAGTGAGCACGCCCTCTCTTGCAGGCCCTGATTCCCCTGGCCTTGGAGGGCACGGACGTGGGCAAGGTGAAGGCAGCCCACGCCCTCGCAAAGATCGCTGCTGTCTCCAACCCAGACATGGCCTTCCCCGGGGAGCGGGTGGGTGTTTGGGGGTGGGGTGGGATGGGGCAGTGGGAGGGGTCTTCTCTGCTCCTAGGGGCCTTTCTCCTTGTCACCCTGCTCCTGGCTTGGGAGGGCCATGGTGGTGTCACAGAGAGGCAATGACTTGGAGGTGCCCGGGGTCCAGGCCTAGCTCTGCCTGCCTCCCGCGGCTGGCCTCTGGGGAGCCCCTCTCGTCTGCAAAGTAAAGGGAGGGGCCCTGCTTCTCAGGATCAGCATTAAGGTCCAACCAGACCCATGGGTGGACAAGCGCTTTGGAAATTCTAAAGCTGGACACCTGAAAAAGTCAGGGGCTGGGGGCTCATAGCCTCCTGTCCCCCGCTTCCCCCCTCCCCCACAGGTGTATGAGGTGGTGCGGCCCCTGGTGAGACTCCTGGACACGCAGAGGGACGGGCTGCAGAACTACGAGGCCCTCCTCGGCCTCACCAACCTGTCCGGGCGGAGCGACAAACTGCGGTGAGCAGGGTGTGGAGGGAGCAGGCATGAAGACAGGGGTCCCATGGAGTGTCCGGTTGAGTTGCACATATGTATACCACGTGTGAAAACTGCGCCCCTCCAAGGGCTGGGTCAAAGGCAGCGAAAGAAAGACAATGGGAGGGGCTTGAACCAACTTGGGAAAACCACATGGTGAACGTACAAGCCAGAGGAGACGAAAAAGGCTTCTTTCTTAAGTTGTAAAAAGATGCCCAGGAGGAGGGGTAGGAAGAAGTATGTTCCTTCTCTGAAGCAGGAGACGGTGCAGGGTATAGTACTGGGTTGAGCTTCCTTTGGTACCAACTGGTCTGAGCATAAAGGTATTTACTGGCTCACGTAAACACAGTCTGGGCACTCCGGATTCAGGTGAACTTGATGCAGGGGTTACAAAGCTGTCCTGGTTCTCTGTGCCTCTCCTGTCTGTGTGTTTATTTGTGTGTGTGTGTGTGTGTGTGTGTGTGTGTGTGTGTGAACATATTTTTATTGATTTCAGAGAGAGGAAGGGAGAGGGAGAGAGAGATAGAAACATCAGTGATGAGAGGGAATCATTGATCGGCTGCCTCCTGCACGCCCCACACTGGGGATCGAGCCCACAACCCGGCATGTGCTCTGACCCGGAATTGAACCGTGACCTCAAGGTTCACAGGTCAGCGCTCAACCACATGCTGGGCTCCTGTCTGTTGTTTTAACTCTCAGATGGGCTTGCCCCGTCTCCCTCAGTCACAAGCCTTCATCTTCATATCCGGCAGGAAAGAGAGGCAAAGAGAATTTCTCTTCTTCAGCAATAAGAGCCTCCAGCGCCGGCCGGGTGGCTCCGTTGGTTGGAGGGTCACACCAAACGGTTGCGGTTCTATCCCCAGTCTGGGCTCATGTTGCAGTGACATTTTCACTCTGGAACCCGTCACTGCGGCCAGGATGCTGAGCCACATCAACTAGTCCATGCCCACTGGTGCCCCTCCTGGCGCTGGGGGCAGGATCTGTGCCACAGGAGCCCTGCCGGCCGGGGATGGGGGAGGGGTGCCACTGGGATGGGGAAGGGGCACCGAGGTGGCCCCGAATCCCACAAGTTCACGACGGAGAACTCAGCGGCCTCTCTTGCTCCACTCCTCCCGCCCCAGGCAGAAGATCTTCAAGGAGAAGGCCTTGCCGGACATCGAGAACTACATGTTTGAGAACCACGACCAGCTGCGGCAGGCAGCCACCGAGTGCATGTGCAACATGGTGCTGAACAAGGAGGTGCGGGGACTCGGCCTGGGGACGGGCAGCGATGGAGGCCTGGAGAGTCAGGCCACGGGCCAGGCCGGGCGTGACTGGGGTTGTTACAATGGTACTGAAGCAGCACTGAATATGTATGGAAGAAATGTGAAAATAGTTACAATCTTAGAATATTGTACACGTTAACATGAATGAAATATTGCTGTTTCCATAGAAACTACATTTCCCTCTATCTGTGCTCTTCCCAGAATAATCGCAGGGTTTATAATAGTAAAAATGAATCCAGAACACGTCCATGACCTTATGGGATAAATTGTAACCATGTGGTGAACACATGTCTTCTCTTTTCCATCCTGCTAGAGTATTTAAAAAAAAAAAAAAAAAAAAAAAAATATATATATATATATATATATATATATATATATATATTTCAGAGAGGAAGGGAGAGATATATAGAAACATCACTGATGAGAATCATTGACCATCTGCCTCCTGCCCATCCCCTACTGGGGATCAAGCCCACAACCCGGGCATGTGCCCTTGACTGGAATCGAACCCGGGACCCTTCAGTCCGCCGGCTGGCGCTCTAGTCACCGAGCCAAACCAGTTTCGGCAACATCTACCCTTGAGTCTGTGGGCCTCTTTCCCTGGGTGGATAGCTGAATGCAAACAGAGGCTGTGGAGCACGGTCTCTGGGGAATCCTTTACTTTCTCTAACCTTTTAGCTGGAGGAGATGGTAGCCCCTTCACCCAGCCAATCAGGGAAGACTTCCAGGGGGCGGTGGCATGGGTGAGCTGCTCAGAGGAAAGTTCCCAGAGACCCCGGGCCAGGGAACGCGGCTGCAGGTGCACCTTTCCCCCCCAGGCTGGGCAGGGGAGGGCACTTTTCCCTGAGCCACGTACCTCCCTCCCGCAGGTCCAGGAGAGGTTCCTGGCCGATGGCAATGACCGGCTGAAGCTGGTGGTCCTGCTCTGCGGGGAGGATGATGACAAGTTGCAGAATGCGGCCGCAGGGGCCCTGGCCATGCTGACAGCGGCGCACAAGAAACTGTGCCTCAAGATGACCCAAGTGGTGAGAGTGCGCCTGGAGGCCAGCGAGGGCATGGGCTCTAGGGAATCTCTCCTCATCCCGACCACATTGCCCTGGGGGATCCGCTGGGGGGAAAGCTTGTCTCCGTGGTAACCACCCCCAGCCCCCCTGCTCCTACCACGTAAGGTGCTTCAGCATTTGTTCCTTGAGGCAAGCTTCTCAACGGTAGGGCAGTGTTTCCCAAAGTGTGGTACGTGTACCCCCAGGGGTACGGGAAGAGTTTGGTGGGGGTACGCGTTGCACCGGAGTTTGGTGGGGACATGCACTGCACCGTGCTTAAGCTGCGCCTAATTCTTACATTCTCATGAGTATGAAGGGTACTTAGCATTGCAAAAATTATAGAAGGGGTACACATCTGTCAAAAGTTTGGGAAACACTGCTGTAGGGTGTGCAAGAGTGGCCTGGAGGGCTGGTCGAAGTACTTTCCCCAGATATCCCGATTCGGAACCAGGGTGGGGTGCTTCCAGCCTGGAGACCACGTTGAAACTGCGGCCCTAAGCAGCCTCTGTGAAGTACCTGCCACACAACTCCCACGGACACTCCTCTGCAGGGCCCCCGCCATCGCTCTAAGTGTTTCTATCCATCAAGTCACTCCATCCTCCCCATGCCCCGTGCAGAGGGTGTGATGATGATGATGAACCCCATTTTACTGATGAGGAGACTGAGTGCAGAAAAGTAGCTCAAGGCCACACAGCTAGTCAGTCTGGAAGGAAGTGGAATCCCATGGGCTTGCTGACCCGCTCCTGGCCACGTCTCCCTTCTTCCCGAGGGGCTCAGAAATACTGGCTGCATTCCTGTCCCTACAATGGCATCCTGATGACCCCTCGAAGCCGGCCAGACCCATCTTTTGTACAACCCTGGGGCCATGTTGGATGCTGGCCTCTCTCAGTCTCACACCTGCTGGGATATGTCCTGGGAAGCCAGGCAATAGATTTTCCTGCTGGGATTCCTATCCCAACAGGATTATCGCCCTTCCTTTCACCCCCAGCGGCTCATTCCAGAAACTGATGGACCTTGGGCCCATTATCAGTCAGTCCACCAGCAGCAAATCATTTCCTGAACCCTACCACAGCTAGCTGAACTTCACCTTACTATCTTTGTGGTAGGAGACTCAGTGTAGAGTTTCACTTCCTTTCTTTGTGATCGGAGACTCAGTGCAAAAGTCTACCTAGAAGCTCAAAAGAATTTGCCTTTTCTTCCCCCTGTCCTCTCCCCATCTGAGAGCAGTGCATGTCGGAAGGTTTTTTCTGCTTATTAATGGAGGGTGTGGTAACAGGAAGCACAGAGGAAATCTTTGGGTTAGTGCCTACAATCATCATTCCTGTCCACTTTTATTGGTTGGGCTCTCACTGTGCTCTAGCTCCCATACTAAGCTCTTTCCACGATCATCTCCTGAGGCTGGCAGAGGTTAGATAACTTAGCCCAGGTCATACCATTGGTAAGAGGCTGAGCTGGGACCTGAACACTGGTCTTTTTGACTCTAAGACCCATGCTGATAACTGTTCTATTCTGCTCCCCATGTATGTCTGTTGAGTGTCCGTGGGAGTTGTGTGGCCAAGCCTCCTACTTTTATTCTCAGCTCCTACTCTGTCTCCTGGGGTGACCGGAGGGACTGGAGTCCTGTCTTCCCGTGCACAATGGCTGGGATGCTTCACACCTGAGAATGGAAGAGAGGGAGAGAGAGAGACAGACAGAGAGACAGAGAGAGACGGAGAGAGGGGGTGGGGAGGGATGGAGGAGAAGATACACTCCAATTCCTGTGTTGATCCAGTTGAAGTCAAGGCTGGTGGAGTGCATACCTAGAGCTCATGTCTCAAGGGGCACCTGGGTTAGCAGAAACAGGCCCTGACCATGTGCCCAGCGTTAGAATCCTCCTCTTTGAGACCCTCCATCCTCATTCTGCTCAGGCATGCAGTGAACCTGTCCCTCTGCTTGTTCAGATGCTTAACAAATAAATAGATGTGTGGATATTTATTTTCCACTATTTCCCGATGTGCGACCATAGGTGGCTAAGTTACTTTCCCTCCCTGGACCTCAATCCCTCCACTTATAAAATGAAAGAGATTGGATTATTTCAAGTTCCTATTAGTTCTCCAATTCCTGCTCGGGTTCTGGTAAGATAGGCATATTCTGAGTCCCATACACACATAATCAGAGTCCCCGCTCCCTCGCCCTTTCAGAGTCCAGAATCTGGGCCTGGCCAATGCCTTCTGTTTATCTTGTCCAAAAATCTCCTCTCTCTCGGTCCACCCACGGATCCCTCCAATCCTTCCTTATCCACCTTCCCCCTCCAGACAACCCAGTGGTTGGAGATCCTACAACGGCTTTGCCTGCATGACCAGCTGTCTGTCCAACACCGGGGCCTGGTCATCGCCTACAACCTGCTGCAGGCCGATGCTGAGCTGGCCAAGAAGCTGGTGGAGAGTGAGCTGCTGGAGATCCTGACTGTGGTGGGCAAACAGGAACCGGACGAGAAGAGGGCAGCGGTGATTCAGACAGCCCGGGAATGTCTCATCAAGTGCATGGATTATGGCTTCATTAAACCAGTGTCTTAGACAGGAGCCCACCAGGGGTGCTGGGGCTGATCCTCTATTGTGCAGAGTCCTGAGCTGGGAACTCTGGGAATGTCAGTTCGTCTAGGGATCGTGGTAGTGACAATGAAGTCTCCATGTTAAAAAAAAAAATACTTGATTGTTCCCTGAGTTGTTAATCTCCTCCTTCTCCCAAAGTGTGCCTGTTCCATTGGCTCTCTTGCTCCCTGTCTCCCTCTATCTGTCATGTTATAGAACACTTGCCATGTTCCTAGGAAGTAGACTAAACTCTGAGCCTTTGGTGGGGGTAGGTGGGGGGGGGGGGGGGGGGCGGGGGCATGGAGGTGTTAGGGAAGACAGAGACTGGTAAGTTGTTTCTGAAATGTATGTGAAAATAAAAGTAAAAAATAGTGATGAGTGTCTTTTTTAAAAACATATTTTTATTGATTTCAGAGAGAAAGGGAGAGGAAGAGATAGAAACATCAATGACGAGAGAGAATTCTTGATCAGCTTGGGGCATGTAGCCTGACCAGGAATCAAACCCACAACCTTTCAGTACACAAGATGATGCCCAACCAACTGAGCTACACGGCCAGGGCTTATGGTTATTCTTATTTTGCTCTTCCTAATGGAGTCAAATAGTTCTAGTTCTTTTTCTTTTTATTTTTATCTCTCAAATCTTCCTCTCTATCTACCACTATGCACATCCTGCCAATATGATTGCACCATTTTGGGTTAGAACAATATTCAATGTTTATCTTGTTATGACTCTCTAACCACAGCTGTGTTAGATCATACATTGTGAGTACAAATCATTTCCTGTACACTTTTCTGCTTGACTCAGGATTTATAATCATCTGACTTTATGCTTGTTTAGTTTTCTATCTATCTAACACTAACTAACTTCCAAATTCTCTGCCTCAGGCAAGAAAACTTGTTGTTAATTATACACATTACCATCAGCAATAATTTTGTATCTTCTGGATATATTCCCCTTAGCCCTCTTCCTTTGGATCCTGACTTGTGGGGTCTGTAGGCCCACTCCTCAGCTGTCCTACTGGGCTCCCCCTTTCCATATAGCCAGGGTTTAACTTTAAAAAATATATTTAGCCGGGACCGGTTTGGCTCAGTGGATAGAGCGTTGGCCTGCGGACGGAAAGGTCCCGGGTTCGATTCCAGTCAAGGGCATGTACATTGTTTGCGGGCACATCCCCAGTAGGGGTGTGCAAGAGGCAGCTGATTCTCTCTCATCAATGTTTCTAACACTCTATCCCTCTCTCTTCCTCTCTGTGAAAAATCAATAAATTATATTAAAAAATAAAAAATATATATTTATTGATGGATTTTGAGTGAGAGAGAGGAAAACATCCATTTATTGTTCCACTTATTCATGCATTCATTGGTTGATTAATTTTGATTTCAGAGAGGAAGAGAAAGAGAGAAACAGCAATGAAGAGAGAATCATTGATCAGCTGCCTCCTGCAGGCCCCAGACTGGGGATTGAGCCATGACCCAGCCATGTGCCCTGACCGGGAATTGAACCATGACCTCCTGGTTCATAGGTCGATGCTCCAACACTGAGCCACACCAGCCAGGCCGTTGGTTGATTCTTGTATGTGCCCTGACTGGGGATCAAACCCATAACCTATCAGATACCACTTTGACCAACTGACCTACCCAGGCAGGCCTTATATCCAGTTTCTCCCCCTCCTTCCCGGGGTTAATTGTCTCCTGCGGGAGTATAGTTTGGCAATAGGACCTGGGCCATGCTTGGGGCACCAACGTTTCCCTGATTCTCAGTAAATATAACGTGGAGTTTTATAACGAACCGTTATGAGGGCTGGTGTAGTTTTCCTCTTTGAAGAGGCTAAATGCTGGCAGTGGCAGAGCTGTTTCTCTCTCACAGATGCTTTCCAGCCCTGACGAGTGATTTCAAAGCTATCCTGCCTCTTTTGCCAGTTCTGCCATCTACCCAGGGATAAGAAAATTCCAAAAGCCCTTCAGTCTGGTTGTTCCTAACAAGCAGCCATTGCTTTTCCTTCTGGGGTCTGTAAGCCCCTCACCACAGAGACGCCCCCCTCCTGTGGCTGCGCCAGCATCTGCAGATGCAGGTTTCTCTCTTGGTGTTCTCATCTCTACTGCCCTTGGAAGCCCTGAGCCCTTCTTCACAGACAATGAGTCTGCATTTAAAAAAAATATATATTTTATTGATTTTTTAACAGAGAGGAAGGGAGAGAGATAGAGAGCTAGAAACACGTGGATGAGAGAGAAACATGGACCAGCTGCCTCTTGCACACCCCCTACTGGGGATGTGCCCGCAACCAATGTACATGCCCTTGACCGGAATCAAACCCGAGACCTTTCAGTCCGCAGACCAACGCTCTACCGCTGCGCCAAACCGGTTTTGGCGAGTCTGCATTTTTGTGGTTTTGTTTCTCCCTCTCACGCTTGCGCAATGTGTGAAAAAGAAACCAGAGATAACTCTGCTGTGATATTTTACATTTTCCTCTGCTATAGACAGGAACAATAAATATTTTTAAATGCACTATTATTTAATGCCTGCTCTGAAAAAGAAAATTTTTTTAAAAGAGATACAGGCCAGATGGATACAGTCTTTGGGTGGTAAATCTATGTTTCACTCCCTTTAAAAAAATTTCCCCAGTATTTCAAAAAATTCAAATAGTAACAGCATAGGGTTACCAATGAAAGAAAACAAAAGAAAAGAAAAAGTGGGTAAACCAGGCGACTGATCCCGCACTTCCAGCCCCAAACCAGGCTGGAGGCGTTGCGGGGAGCGACCTGCCGGCCGCGGGCAGCTGGGGCTTCCGGGCAGGGCGAGAGGAGGAGGGGATTGCACCGGAAAATCCCTCCCTGGAGGGGGCGAGTACCGCCCCCCACTAATGCGAAACCAATAAACACCCCGCAGGTACCCCTCCAAAGATCCCGAGGAGGCTGAACGTGCAGAAGTGGGGCTCCGGGTCCACAGAGCGAACCCCCTGGGCTGTCCTCTGCCTCCTGTGCCCGCCCCGTGGAGTGTCCCCGATCCCAGGTGATTTGAGGACCTGGCCCTGAGGGTCAAGGCCAAGGCTCTGGACTTGGGGCGCCCCATCGCTTTCTCCGGAGGGAGGCGCGCTGCAGAGGAGGAACCTTGACGGTAAGGAGTCCCCCGACCCTTGGCGCAGGTCCCCCCAAAACTCGGTTCCCCTCCCCAGGTTCGCGCAGGTGCAGCCCTGGGCCTGGGGCCCATCCCGGGAGCCCCTCTCCGGCCCGGAGCCTGGGTTTGTGGGCCCTGGCAGTGTTTCCCAAAGTGTGGTTCGCGTCCCCCCAGGGGAACGGGAAGAGTCTGGTGGGGGTACGCGTTGCACCGGAGTTTGGTGGGGATATGCACTGCACCGTGCTGAGCTGCGCCTAATTCTACGTTCTCATGCGGGCGAGGGGGACTCAGCGTTACGGAAATTATAGAAGGGGTACACAGATGTCAAAAGTTTGGAAAACACTAAGGTGACCAGACTTCCCGCTTTTGGCGGGACAGTCCCGATTCTTAACAATCTGTTCCGCGTCCGGAGTCCGTTTTAAAAAAAAGTCCTGGTTTTTGGAAAGAATGAAGACAAGCTAGGGATCGGCGGGAGAACGGGAAGGGAATATACGGTTTTTCGGCGGCCATGTGGCTATTTAGCCAGGATATGAGTTTTATGTTATTTTTGTTAATGTTATAATGTTAAGCTTTAATAATAACAAATCATTGCGGAGAACTGATTATCGAGTTGGTTGATCAGCTGTTAGAATTGTGGAATACGCGCTGTCCTTACCAGGAACCAAATGCTGCGACTGAACGCGGGTGTTTTGTTTTTTCTTCCTACGGTAAATACTGTGGACACCAGAAAAATCACAATTAAGTGAGGCTTTGAAAGCCATTTTGTGTGTGAAATATAATTTAACAAATCCTGGTGAAAAATGTCATGACCTTTTAAACAACGACAGCAATCTACTAAAAAAAAAAAAATCACTCCAATGAGAAATATGCCAAAGAATAAAATAATACTATACATAATTTTTAAAATTTATTAGATTTGTAAATCTTTTGTAAAAATTGGTTTGAGAGACAGAGAGGAAAGAGGGACGTTGACCTGTTGTTCCGCTCAGTTCTGCTTTCACTGATTGATTCTCCTCCCACCACTCACCCCCAGGGGCGGGTTCTCGTGTGTGCCCTGATTGGGGTGGGGGGGATGGAACCCGAAACCTTGGGGTAAAAAGAAGCTCTAACCAAGCGGCTCTGGTCCGCTTTTGCACATGGCTGTCTAGGAGCCAGAAAGGAGTCCTCGGGACTGGTGTGTAGGGAGGGGATGCTGGACGGCGGGACCGCTGCTTGGCTCCTGCGGGTTCTTCTGCACCCGTCCTGACCTCAGAGCCAAGTCTCTCGGAGGAAATGGGTGCGGGGGCTAAGGGGGGAAGAGGCGAGGCTCTGCCTGCCCTGGTGGGGAAAGAGAAACCAATCCCATCACAGATACGCTCCCAGCAGAGCACGTGGAAGCGTGGAACAGAATTTGAAATCTCGGAGGGAAGGCGGGGGGAGTGGGTGGGTGGAGGACTTTGTATGCATATATGCATGGCCCGTGGACACAGACAGGGGGGCGGGAGGGGGCGCAGGAGAGGGCTGGAGGGGGTTACTGGGGGGATAAAGTAAAAAATTCTTCAACAATAAGGAATTATTTTAAAACACACACACAAAAGCCAACAACAAAAAACAGCCTTCCCGAGCCTTCCCCCTTTTAAACTAGAAAGCGTTCCTTTGCCACCACAAGTGACCATGGCTCTTTTCCTAAATACAGTGAGATGAATTAATACTCTCTGCATGGTCTCCTTTGGGCAGTCTTCATGTATTTCCACAGGGTTTAGGCTTTACATGTTGGTCTAAGACATCTTTGAGTACTTTTGTAAATGGTGTGAATTACGAATTGAAGTTCATTTCTTTTGTAGGTGGGTATCCAACTGTTCTAGTGCTACTTGTTGAAAACATTATATTTTCCCCACTTTGCATCTTCGTTGTTTATATATATATGATGCCATATTTTATTTCATGGACAAATTTTTTCATCTTTATACCAATTCTATACTATCTTGGTTACTGTAATTCTATAAAAAAGGCTTGAAATCAGTGAATGCCAGTACTCTAATTTTAAGAGAGATTTAAGTTTAAAAAGTATATATTTATAAATGAGGTGTGCAGCCTGCCGGCCTGCGAGTTTGACATGCTTCTTCTACATCCTCCCCAAGTCTTGTTGTTGTTGTTTTTAACTACTACTACTATTATTACTACTATCCAAGTAGATGTGGAGTGATGTCTCATTATTCTTTTTTTTTAATAATATATTTTATTGATTTTGTACAGAGAGGAAGAGAGAGGGATAGAGAGTTAGAAACATCAATGAGAGAGAGTCATCGATCAGCTGCCTCCTGCACACCCCCTACTGGGGATGTGCCCACAACCAAGGTACATGCCCTTGACCGGAATCGAACCCGGGGCCTTTCAGTCCCCAAGCCAACACTCTATCTATTGAGCCAAACCAGTTTCGGCTCATTATTCTTTTTAAAGAATATATTTTTATTGGTTTTAGAGAGAGAGAGAGGAAAGAAGAGGGAGAGAGAGATAGGAATGTTGATGTTTCTCTCTCATCATCAACATCAATCAGCTGGCTGCACACTCCCTCTTGGGGATCAAGCTCACAACCCGGGGATGTGCCCTGACTGGGAATCGAACCCGTGACCGAGTACCAAGAGTAACAATGAATAGTGAAGATATTTTGACCATGAAATCTTTTCCGTTGCATTGCAGCTCTTATCTATGTATATTTATTTTTGCAGTGCTTC